>NC_041398.2:110266447-110575197 GCF_900747795.2 Erpetoichthys calabaricus
AAATACCACTGACAGCGCAATGCACGATAACATGGAGTGAATACACCATACGCATCCGCACATGGCTGCCCTGCTGTGCGCAGATAGGAGTTGATTCTACAATAAAATAAAATAAACATAAAAAGATAGTAGACGTGACGTACTATATGTGTACCACATTTGAAGTGTATAGGTGAAACGGTTTGCGAGGTACAGGTCATTTAAAATCCTGGACAGACACACAAATTGCCACGGTAGCAAATTACAGAAGAAGATTTTACTGTTTAATAATTTATATTTATATGAAATGTGCTTCTTATATATTACTTCATATTCTCATATGATAGTGATGTTAATGTTTATATTGATTTCTGTGTTATTAAAACTGCATGTATGTGTGTATATGTATATATATGTATATATATATATATATATATATATATATATATATATATATATATATATATACTAGCAAAATACCCGCGCTTCGCAGCGGAGAAGTAGTGTGTTAAAGAGGTTATGAAAAAAAAAGGAAACATTTTAAAAATAACGTAACATGATTGTCAATGAAAGCCCGTTTCAGTCAGTAAGTCTTATGTGTGTGTTTATGTATGTGTGTATATATATATGTAGATGTGTATATGTAGATATGTATATATATGTATATGTATATAAATGTTTATGTGTGTGTGTATATTATATATATAATATATATATATATATAAAAAAGACAGCAACAGTTATAACAATGACAACACAATTACATTGACAATCATGTTATGTTATTTTTAAAATGTTTCCTTTTTTTTTCATAACCTCTTTAACACACTACTTCTCCGCTGCGAAGCGCGGGTATTTTGCTAGTATATATATATATATATACATATATATAGACATACATACATATATATATATGTATATCTATATATATCTATATCTATATATGTATATCTATATATATCTATGTCTATATCTATATATATATATATATATATATATATATATATCTATATCTCTCTCTCTCTCTCTCTCTCTATATATATATATATATATATATATCTAAATCCCCGCAAAGTACTGCTTTTAAATTTTTATGAAGAAGAAAAGCTTTTTAAATTGAGGGAAAATATCCCAATAGCAATTTCTTAAGGATCTGTTTTTTTGTGAAGCAGCCTTAACACAGCTTTTCCGCTGTTTTATAAACGAACGCCATATAAGGTCTTCCTTTTTCCTTGCTTCGCCAAGGAAAGAGCCTTTTTATTAAATCCAAGGGTTCTTCGCTTTTTTTTTTGTTTTTTTATTACGATTGTTATAGTCCTGTTTGTATACGACATTGTCAGTTCAGCACTCAGGTTGTAATATGACCAAGCCGTGCAAGCTTACTGTTAAGAATGCAACGTATAGTTGTACATGAGAAAAGCAATCTTGCCTCAAATCAATGGCAAACTTTTGTAGGTCTATGAACTTAATTTAAAGTTTAGGTTTACATGGTGCTTTCTTTCCGAAGTACCTGCACTCATGAATATGTCTGTATGCGTCAGTCGCTCAAATCCCCGCGCTTCGCACCGGTGAAGTACTGCTTTTAAAATTTTATTAAGAAGAAAAGAAAACCTTTTAAAATTGAGGGAAAATATACCAATAACAGTTTGTTAAGGATCTGTTTTTTTGTGAAGATGCTTTCACTCGAGTGATCACTTCGAGATGACTTGCTGGCTAACCATAAGCGTTACCTGGTAGGTAACCACCCATACAATCAGATTCTGAATCAGACTACGAATGCCGTGAATGTAATTACCCCGATCTACATGCTGTCAAATAAACGAACCACACGCCGTGGCGCAATTTTAGGGGCTTAGCCTCTAGCGCTGACGTCCGAGGTTCGATTCCCGTAAGGGAGTGAAGTGAGCGCTTTGCACTGGCGAAGTACTGCTTTTAAATTTTTATTAAGAAGAAAAGAAAACCTTTTTAAATTAAGTCTTAAAAAGAGCTGTAAAGATATTGACAATAAGCTACGCAAACCCACCAAGACATGCAATCGTTTAAATCAAAGCGCGAGTCGAAAAACACCATCCCATAATATTAGTTAACGATTAACACATTTCTATATGTATTGTAAGCATACAATACAACTGATAATATGTTGCGCTTATTTATCTGGTGTACTGACATTTTTGCGCGTTTAACGGCTGAAATCTAACGTGGTTTGTGCCCTTCAGAATGAAAAGAGTTTGCATTTACCTTTTTAATAAAAGGCGAGCTTTTAAGCCTGAGAAATCACCCATAAATGCACACGTTTAATTGCACATGTGTTAATATGTATGCTTACACAGTATTAAAAGACACTCAACAAGTACACAGTATTAAAAGACAGTCAACAATTAACGTCATTTACCTTCGTTTCCGCGTTTGACTTGTGCTGTAAATCTCTTCCTCGTTTTCAGTTCACGTGATTACGTAGGAGGCGTAATACGTGATGACGCGATACGTGAGTCCGCCTCCTCCATTAGAGTATATGGACAAAAAACAGGTTCCAGTTATGACCATTACACGTAGAATTTCGAAATGAAACCTGCCTAACTTTTGTAAGTAAGCTGTAAGGAATGAGCCTGCCAAATTTCAGCCTTCTACCTACATGGGAAGTTGGAGAATTAGTGATGAATGAGTCAGTCAAACAGGTTCCAGTTATGACCATTACACGTAGAATTTCGAAATAAAACCTGCCTAATTTTTGTAAGTAAGCTGTAAGGAATGAGCCTACCAAATTTCAGACTTCTACCTACACGGGAAGTTGGAGAATTAGTGATGAGTGAGTCAGTCAAACAGGTTCCAGTTATGACCATTACGCGTAGAATTTCGAAATAAAACCTGCCTAACTTTTGTAAGTAAGCTGTAAGGAATGAGCCTGCCAAATTTCAGACTTCTACCTACACGGGAAGTTGGAGAATTAGTGATGAGTGAGTGAGTGAGTCAGTCAGTCAGTCAGTCAGTCAGTCAGTCAGTCAGTCAGTGAGGGCTTTGCCTTTTATTAGTATAGATATATAATATATGTGTATATGTATATATATATGACAGCAACACTCATAACAATGACAACACAATTACATTGACAATCATGTTACGTTATTTTTAAAATGTTTCCTTTACTTTTTCATAACCTCTTTAACACACTACTTCTCCACTTCAAAGCGCGGGTATTTTGCTAGTTAACAAATAATACATCTACTACTGATTAACTGTGCACACAGGCACATCCTTACCAATCAAAACACTTGTTAAAGCTCTGTTAATTGGATAAATTCAATCTCAGGCATTCACCTCTCTTGAACCAATAAAAGTACAATTTTTTCTGTATTGCTCACTCAATCTCTTGTACATTCGCACACACTACCACTGCCACTGCTGCCAAGCAAACATCTCAAGACATGGCTTCTTCCTTCTATAAAAGACACTCACCTCCTGGGAGTCCAACACTGTGGATTTAATTTACATTTTTTGACACTGGTCAACAGGAAAAGATTCTTTAATGTCAAAGACAAAAAAGATTTTGACAAAGTGTTCTAAATTAATTACAAATATAAAACACAAAATAGTTGACTACACAAGTATTTACCCCCTTCAAGTCAGTAATTAGTAGAAGTAACTTTATCAACATTTTATTAGGAATCTAGCCCACTAAGGACTTATATCAGTGGGCAAAAAACTACAAATATACAGTGCATCCAGAAAGTATTCACGGTGCATCACTTTCTCCACATTTTGTTATGTTACAGCCTTATTCCAAAATGGATTAAATTCATTTTTTTCCTCAGAATTCTACACACAACACCCCATAATGACAATATGAAAAAAGTTTACTTGAGGTTTTTGCAAATTTATTAAAAGTAAAAAAACTGAGAAATCCCATGTACATAAGTATTCACAGCCTTTGCTCAGTACTTTGTCGATGCACCTTTGGCAGCAATTACAGCCTCAAGTCTTTTTGAATATGATGCCACAAGCTTGGCACACCTATCCTTGGCCAGTTTCGCCCATTCCTCTTTGCAGCACCTCTCAAGCTCCATCAAGTTGGATGGGAAGCATCGGTGCACAGCCATTTTAAAATCTCTCCAGAGATGTTCAATCAGATTCAAGTCTGGGCTCTGGCTGGACCACTCAAGGACATTCACAGAGTTGTCCTGAAGCCACTCCTTTGATATCTTGGCTGTGTGCTTAGGGTCGTTGTCCTGCTGAAAGATGAACCGTCGCCCCAGCCTGAGGTCAAGAGCGCTCTGGAGCAGGTTTTCATCCAGGATGTCTCTGTACATTGCTGCAGTCATCTTTCCCTTTATCCTGACTAGTCTCCCAGTTCCTGCCGCTGAAAAACATCCCCACAGCATGATTCTGCCACCACCATGCTTCACTGTAGGGATGGTGCCAAGTTTCCTCCAAACGTGACGCCTGGCATTCACGCCAAAGTGTTCAATCTTTGTCTCATCAGACCAGAGAATTTTCCTTCTCATGGTCTGAGAGTCCTTCAGGTGCCTTTTGGCAAACTCCAGGCGGGCTGCCATGTGCCTTTTACTAAGGAGTGGCTTCCGTCTGGCCACTCTACCATACAAACCTGATTGGTGGATTGCTGCAGAGATGGTTGTCCTTCTCGAAGGTTCTCCTCTCTCCACAGAGGACCTCTGGAGCTCTGACAGAGTGACCATTGGGTTCTTGGTCACCTCCCTGACTAAGGTCCTTCTCCCCTGATCGCTCAGTTTAGATGGCCGGCCAGCTCTAGGAAGAGTCCTGGTGGTTTCAAACTTCTTCCACTTATGGATGATGGAGGCCACTGTGCTCATTGGGACCTTCAAAGCAGCAGAAATTTTTATGTAACCTTCCCCAGATTTTTGCCTCGAGACAATCCTGTTTCGGAGGTCTACAGACAATTGCTTTGACTTCATGCTTGGTTTGTGCTCTGACATGAACTGTCATACTGTGGGACCTTATATAGACAGGTGTGTGCCTTTCCAAATCATGTCCAGTCAACTGAATTCACCACAGGTGGACTCCAATTAAGCTGCAGAAACATCTCAAGGATGATCAGGGGAAACAGGATGCACTTGAGCTCAATTTTGAGCTTCATGGCAAGGCTGTGAATACTTATGTACATGTGCTTTCTCAATTTTTTTATTTTTAATAAATTTGCAAAAACCTCAAGTAAAATTTTTTCACGTTGTCATTATGGGGTGTTGTGTGTAGAATTCTGAGGAGAAAAATGAATTTAATCCATTTTGGAATAAGGCTGTAACATAACAAAATGTGGAAAAAGTGATGCGCTGTGAATACTTTCCGGATGCACTGTATATTACAATCAAGAATTTTTAGACTTTAAACATTTAAATTGAAGCACACATTTTAATATTTCAAATATAAACTATTCTTGTTTATGATATACTTCTTCCTCATAAAGTAAATTATTACATTTCTTAGGAACCCCCTGAATTAGAACAGTTTACACTAATTCAGATTTTTTAAAATATATTTCTTTAATTTTAAATCAAAAATGTTTTGGGTTCTTTTATTTATGTTTTCTTCTCTTTTTTCAGAAAGTGGACATATGACTATTGCTTTAATGACATGTACTACATTGTATTATACATAGTGCTTTCAAAAAGTCAAAAGCATGTCTATAAAAAATAAACATACTGAAATACATGAGCTCTTTTGAAAATCTTTAAACAACACCATTAGTAATATTTAAAAAAAGACAATATTATAGACAATGACTTAAAGCATACAAAAAAACCTTTGTACATTTTTGGTTCATTAAGCATATTCTTTGCAAGATTTGTGGCAATTATAATGTTACACCCAGACATTTGTGCCTCAGGTAAATAGAGAGTGATTTGTATTAGAGTGATTAAAAAGAGGAAGAGACAGAATGAATTTCACTTGTCAGCTCATCAGCATTAGCGTTGTGTGACCTTGCTGTAAGGATGAATCGAGGTATATTACCCTGAGCAATACAGCATGTCCCCAGCTAATAAGTAAGCAGTATTCAGGAGGAGTAACATTTCAATTCATCAGCAGTTTTGTGACATTCCAGGAATGTGAAATTGCTCTAGTGGTTCAAATTAGCAAAGGATTTTGATTTAGGCAAAGAATAAAACATAACAAAGAGAGAGGCACATAAACAGTTTGTTTTGTGGATTTAGTAATTAAATTTGTTTATCAAAGTATTAAATGTTTCCTATTCAGTATCTATAAAATTGTATTACCTGGTTTTACAGTTAATATTTTATTACTTGTCAAACACTATATTTTATAATTAATTGTCAAATTAAGGAAATTAAGGAATATTTTGCAATATGAAAAAGTTCATGTATGTGGAATTAAGAATTTGAAACAAAAGATATAAAAATTGTAATTTTTAAATAAAATACAAGGGGATGATGAAAGTGAAAACTCAATGTATGAAAGCAGAAAATCAGCTCTTATGTGCAGCATAGGATGCAACTGTTTTAAGTTTCACATTTACATTTATTTGCTTGGCAGATGCTTTTATCCAAAGTGACTTATCAATCAGGAAGGGTGGGCTATCCACTTGCCTACCTCAAAAGCCATGTATGAGGCACCAGATAGTCCTTCTCATCCAACTTATTCTCTCACTGTCCTATATTCTGGTTGCACTAACTCCCTGTTGGTTCAGCTCCCATCCCACCTGAACTTCTAACTCTAAGCTCTACAATGTTTTCAGAGAGTGGGGTTTAAATTCACACACATAGAATACATAGAATACAAAGCATTTAATGTGCTACTTTAGTTATGAAGGGATTTGAGAAAGTCTAGTAAATTAAACATCGATTTTAAGATGAAGTTTATGATATTCTACTTTAATGACAAAATAAAGTATGAGAATAAATTGGACATTTCAAGATTAAAGTTGACATTTCAACCTTTTTTTTCTTCACTGTGTCCCTATTTTTTTACTTTCTCTGTGCCCTAATATGCTTCTTTATGGCACTCAGACGGTGGGTTACGACACACATTTCACATCGACTTTGACATCTGACCACATCTTTTTTATTTTGGCACTGTGCGACTTTCTGAACTTGAACTTTTGAGTGTCATTCCATCAAGATTCTTTTGTTGCTCATACCACTACCTAAGCCACCAAAAGGTAACAAAACAATTAACTGAGAGGACTATTTATCTTGATTTGCATATTTAAATTTGCAAAATTCTGGGAGGAGTCAGGGTGGAACGGAAGGAACATGCACGCGTGTTACATTTCATGCTTATTGGTATTTATGGAGTGGAAGTATGCACGGTTTTGTGCATCTGAATTTTTTTGTGCATACTCACATTTCCACTTTTGTCGGTATGCCATGTTTTATGGTGACTTCTACACAGCGTTATACATGAGGCCCCATTATTGGCCACAATAGTCGGTACAGCATAGTTGACACATACTTTTCTAGTCCTCTGGGACACTTAAAAGACCACTGCACCATTATAGGCCACTTAAAACTAGTTCTAGTTCTAGTTCTTCCATGGGGTTCATTCATCAGTATTCATGCGTGAGACCCTAAGGTTTATTCAATAATTCATTCCTTCATTCTCCAGACCCAGTATTGGGAACAGAACAGAAGCCAAACTAGACAGGCTGAGCCATCCATGGCTCACCAATCAAACCCGCTTTCAGTCATAATGGAGAGGAAACTCATGTATAATGTTGACAGTGAAAAAATTGCTAATTCTAATTTCTTTATTAATGTACTTATTTTTTGAGCTAGGAATTCTCTTATTTTTGTGTCCATGATGTTTGAGATGTAGTATGGTGGTAACCAATTCTGTACTTAATATTCCTAAGGTTATAGAATAGTTATAAAAATAAGTAATCTTTTCAGAAGGAAATATGCAAATAAACAAAAAGTACTTTACTTGTCCCAGGGGAAGGTTAGCTTCAACAGAAGCTCAAGAAATGCTATAATAAACAGCAAGCTCACACATATGCACACTAAAATTACAAAAAAGAAGAGAAACTTGATTTTGATTGTAGGAAATATTTTGCTGCTGATTTATTTGATCCATTTAAATAATTTGCAAGCAAACAATTAGACATAATATGTTGTCCATTGAAAACAACTCTGTGTGTGCAGTGATTTACATGATTTTCATGTAACTCAACTGAGCATGAAATTGAGAATCTTCTATTTATAGAAGTGAATTTATATAATTTTTTTTCTAATTTTCAACCTCTATCCACTTCCATGCTTGTAGAAGTGAGGTCCAATAACTGACAATTATAAATAGTAGTTACGGCATGAAATCCCCAGGAGTAGACATTAAAAATGCAATTAAATTACTGTTTATTTTGGTTTTTTTATGCCTCAATATTAGAAAAAAACAAGCCTACAAAAATAATTGATTACAGAGATAATTACAAATACTAAGTATTTATCAAGATTTATTCCATTATTTTGTGAGTATAAACATAAAGACTTTAAACATGATTATAGTAAGTCACAGTCTAGAAGAACGTATCTAATACAAAAAATTAAGGATGCCGTCTTTTTAACAGACTCTGCCTCAAATGTACTGTATATCTCACACATAGATGGCAAACAATGAACATATTTACAAATATTTGTCAACTGATATTTACAAAAAATCTATATGTGCATTTCTTTAGATTACACATTTGGTTAATTATTGTGAAAGGGGCTCCCTTATAATGGGCAGAAAAGACTACACTAAAGCAAAGCACTTGCTACAGTATTACAGCTTGTACATTCTGTTCTTTATTCTTCTGACAATAAAAAGGTTCCTGTGCTCTGGTAGTTACAACATGGATTACTGTATGACCTCTAGTATTAGGCTGTACCTACAATAGTTGTTCATTTGAGGAGTATTGCGTTCGTTGCAGAAAGAAAGCAGTGACTGTAAAGGACATCAGGCGGACATGGGAAGAACATGAAATTACACATAGTATGCACCAAACTTTAGCAACAACATGTATTTCTATAGCACGTTTTTATGCAAAGGACATAGCTCAAAGTGCTTTACAACATACAGTATCAAAGAAGTAGTTGCAGGCAATGAAAAACAAATCACTTTCATAAGGCAGATATACTGTATACATAATTAAGAGAAATACAATCTTTAAGTAAAAAGTTTTTTTTATATGACAGTCCGATGATAAGGTCAGATGGCTAGGGTGAACAGAAAAAAATAAAAAGTAACTCAGGAATCAGACTGGAGTCTATGCACTGTGAAGTGTCAATGCTGCCATCTGACACATTGTGCTTCTCTAAAATCTAATTACCCAGTGTACTGTGCCTCATCTATCACATGACTGAAAATTTAAAGATTTTATTTATACATATAACAGTATGTTATTTCTATAGCTGCTTTTGAAGCCCACCAGACCCAAAATCTACAGATATTTATTTTCATTAAATCATAGCTTTTCCATTATTCCCTTCATGCTGAATTCTAATATAACAGCTTTACATTAGCAACGTTTTATTTCCATTACTCCTTGGCATAGGATATTTCGAGGAATGCTGTGAATGATATGATTCACCTCATAAAAGAAGATTAAGACCCAGTATTCTTTTTTTCTGATTTTATGTCTGTTTTCACTAGAATGGCTCATGACAGAGATCGTTCTTATAGTGCACTTGTCGCCATGAGGCTTTACCTCCGGTCAGGGGCTCCACCCACTAACCCTCCCGGACATTGTTCATGTAATGCAAATGTTACCTTTAAATAGGAAGTATAGCTTGCATTTTGATTGTTAAGTTTATTAAACTGAACAACCGTTTGCTAGGTTTACTTCATCCTCTCACAGAAAAGCAAAAACTGTAATTTACTGGGACTTGACCTGCTCACACATACAGTACCAAGACCACATGGCTGTGAAATGGAGCACTCATGGTCCTTGGTGTGGGTAATTTCAATAGATCAATTTGATTTTCTTAGTGTCTGACTGTGTGTTTGTTCACACATCTTTTAAATGATAGTTCATTGGTAAATTCCAAGGATGGCATACTGACAGAAATGGGGCTCCTGTGTATCCAGATGGCGTGCGTTTCCATTTCTGTGGCAAGTTTGATTGATTTCATGCTCTCCCTTTTTAATTTTGATACTTCACGCTCTCACCTTTTTTTTTTTTGCTAATTTCACACTCTCACATTTTATTCTTAATTTCATGCTCTAGATTCGGAATATTAACTTCATACTCACTTTTTAAAGCTGATTTTATGCTGTCACTTTTTTGTTAATTTCACACTCACTTTTTATTGTTAATTTTACACTCTGGATTTTTAATTTCACACTCTCACTTTTTAATGCTGATTTCACACTGTCATTTTTTTGTGTCAGTTTCACGCTCTCACTTTCTATTGTTAATTTCTTGCTGTCGATTTTTATTGTTAATTATTCACTCCAGATTTGTAATGTTAATGTTTTCAAATTAATGTTTTAATTTTATCCTCTCACTTTTGATTTATTTTACACTCTTACTTTTTAATGTTAATTTTACTCTCACAGTTTTTCTTTTAATTTCATGCTGTCACTTTTTAAAGTGAATTTGACACTCTCACTTGTTTAGGTTAATTTTCCACTCTTTTTCTTTTTTGTGTTTGCATTTTGCTCTTTAGGGCCACCATAGCTCTCACCTGTGGTGGCACAGTTTTTAGTGCAGATGCTTTATAATTGCAGGGATGTGAGGGATCATTGCAAGTTCTCCTTGTGATCAGGTGAGTTTTCTCTGGTTTCACCCCACAAAAACATGAAGGTTGTTACCCATAAATTGATCAGGCCTAAGTTAGTGTTCCTATCGTGTATTCAATGCTGCCTATGTACACTTTGTCACACTGTATTGGAATGAAGAGGTTTAGAAAATGAATGAGTTAGTAACTAAATGCATATTTTCCCAAATAAAAGTTTATGAAAAACTAATGAATAATTAAATATTAAAACAATGTAGCAGTATTCTTCTACCTCTTCTACGCGGTGGTGTGCTGGGGAGGCAGCATAAAGAAGAGGAACGCCTCACGCCTAGACAAACTGGTGAGGAAGGCAGGCTCTATTGTAGGCACGGAGCTGGACAGTTTAACATCCGTGGCAGAGCGATGGGTGCTGAGCAGGCTCCTATCAATTATGGAGAATCCACTGCATCCACTGAACAGTATCATCTCCAGACAGAGGAGCAGCTTCAGCAACAGACTGCTGTTACTTTCCTGCTCCACTGACAGACTGAAGAGATCGTTCCTTCCCCACACTATGCGATTCTTCAGTTCCACCCAGAGGGGTAAACGTTAACATTATTCAAAGTTATTGTCTGTCTGTGTACCTGCATTGTTATCACTCTTTAATTTAATATTTTCTTTATCAGCATGCTGCTGCTGGAGTATGTGAATTTCCCGTTGGGACTAATAAAGTATTTATCTATCTATCTATCTATCTATCTATCTATCTATCTATCTATCTATCTATCTATCTATCTATCTATCTATCTAAAACAGAAGTAAAAGTCCCTTGTTTTTTCCTAAAAAGGGTGCCTTAAAAAGGGGCTATTTTTTAACAACAAAAAATAGCCATGTCATACTGCAATAGAAACCTTTTCCATGCTCGGAGAAAAAGGAAAGTTTTAAAAGTATGCATTTTCCCAATAAGCTGTCTATGCCAGAAGATAGATAGATAGATAGATAGATAGATAGATAGATAGATAGATAGATAGATAGATAGATAGATAGATAGATAGATAGATAGATAAAACTTTTATGTCCCCAAGGGGGAAATTTGGCTTTTTGCAGAAGCTCTTTTAATAAATAAATACATAAATAACGTATATATATATATATATGTACTATGATTTGTACACAAACCAGAATGAGTAAAAAGGAAAAAAAAAATTTTTAAGATTTGCCAAGAGAGCAGTTGTTCTAGATATGCTTTAACAGAAAATTACTTTATGCTTTTTTTTTCCAGAACTCTTGTGCGACGAGCCATTTACTGAGAGCAGCCACAATGGTCAAAGAAGAAATCCTCTATAAACTTATGTTGTATGTGGCAGCGGAAGAGTCCAGTAGTGTAATACTGATGCTATGTCTGGACATCAATTGCTGTTTAGACTACACAGCCCTTTAAATAGACGAAAGTGAGCTGAGCAGAGTTGCATTGTGCCCAGGGGACAGCAGATGACAATATAGCATAATAGCCTCTGCTACCTCTTACATCAGAAAGAAAAATCTATAAATGTTCAAGTTATGCTTCCAGGAATTGGGTATAAACTGCTCCCTTCCTGGAGTCAATTGGGCGTATATTCAGGAGCTCAGTTAGGCAGACGGTCTGTAGTACTGAATTAATGTGGTTAAGGTGCTGAATGCAAAGCAAGTGCTTCTTCTTTTTATTCTAAAAAATACTATAAAAATGTAGCTGCATCTCACATGGTTTTCATTAATTGTACGGCTACTAAGATGTTCAACCATTGTGACTAGTGTGTAATAGAAAAAATTCACAGTCCAATTAACTACAGTTGTAATTTTACCAACGTTTTAATAATAAAAAAAATGGTAACAAACAAACACAAAAAAACACACAAAGCTGTTACAATTTTAGACTTCTATATCTGTATTACATTCTCAGTTTTGGGTTTCAGTAATGGTCAGAAAACCCTGTTCACAAAAAAAATCATAATCTATTTCACTATCTGTAGCAAGATTTTAGCAAGGTATTAGTCCAGACTGTTCCATAGGTATGTTAGCTTGGAGGAGAGCCATTCTAAGCTATCAATAATAACAACTTGGACTTATCTTTTTAACTGTATGTTCTAAAGTGAATTGTATCTCTCCTAACTAATGACATAGCTATTCGTATACTGGATAGCATGAGCATAAGAATGAGTCTTACATCTATGTTGGACATACATCCATCTAACAGATACTACTTTTAATTAAGGCACACAATCAAAAAAACATTACAATGGTGATTAAATTACACATTAAGGCGTACATACAGATGCTATAAAAAGAACCAAAAGTATTTCTTAGGTCAATTGAATTTGTAATTAAAAGTACCATTAAGGCTGTAAGGTTATCCCCATGATGCTGAACTAGAAAAGCAGGTGTAAAAAAATGGATGAATGGTTACTATCAATATACTATTAACTACCTACACACACACAAAAAATGATTTGAACTTGCTTTGTGAAAGCAAAATTACAAGTACTGTAAATGATATTGCCCTCCACAAAATTGCTGCAGGATGGTTACCATCCATGGCCAGCAATACAGAAACAGTGTTCTGCTTCTATATCATTTGATGAGTAGTGAAGGATCCAGGTAGTGTGGTTATCAATTTTAATTAACCAAATTTAGAAATATGAAATTCATTACATTCAGTTTAAAGAGAAGGACTCAATCTATTTCACTACTGTAAACGTACAAAATATATCTTACTGTCCTTGCAGTTTTTAATTATGGTTGAAATTGACCTCAACAATTGACACATTTATCTAAAATGTCTTCATGCATGATGTGTGGCCATTTCCATATATTTCCCTCCCAACTCAGAAATATTAATGAATGTTAGGTAATCCAGTCTCAAACAATTCATAAAATTATGTTTTTAAAGAATAGCTCACTACTGCTCTTGTCTGACATTTGTTTGAAACAGGAAACACAGATCACAGAGAAGTTTCCAAGAAAATGTCAGAGGTTACATATTACTTGGATAAAATCAAGATCACTAGAGGCAGGTAGCAGAAAAATGAATTTTATTGTGAGAGTTAAGTGGTTGGCTAAATATCGATGTTATTGAGCCTGACGTGTAAGTCTGTAATTCAGTGATCTTTAATCTCATTGTAGGTAAACCTAACGATCAATATGACATTCATTCTAGATCAGTGATAGAACTACAATTTGAAAAAAGGTATATGCTTACATTTTTTAAGATATCATATAATGGATTTCAATTCTTTTTTGAAATATCTCTAAATGTTAATTCACCTTGCCATAAATTTTTACCTCTTTCATTTTGCCTCTTTTATTCTTTTTGTCAAGCTAAAAGTTATTTAGCTGGTGATGTGTACCCTGGAAGTCATAATCTCTTTAGGAAAAAGAAGCAGTTAAAAATAAAGCAATGAAGTTGAATATCATGGCTTTTCAACAGGTTAACATTAATAGTGGTATATACTGTTCTATGAAAAATGACATATATAATAATCCAAAATATGATTTTAGAGTACACTCAGAATGTAAATTTATCTTTCTTTTCCTAGACTGCATTTTCTTTCCTGATATGTCATTCTTTAGCAGAACACTGTCATATCAGATTAATGGTGTTTATCCCAGTGGTTTGTTAGCTTGCTCTAAAATAAAATAAAACAGCATCTGTTTATAATAAATAAATAAAGATTTTTAAAGATATGTATATAATTATTTTGCTAAGAATACAAGTGTGGGTAACAATACTGAGGTCTCTGGGACAAACAGAAAATAAAGCTGACCTTAACCTGATATTCAAAGAAGTGGAAATACTAAATTATCCATACTTAATGTCATAAAGGATTGTATAAAACATAAGCTGTGAAGTCTAGAGACATAAAACTGCATCCCAACAGAATAAGTCAGTGTTATTGTTCCCTTTTTAGTCTGCCACAGAGACACATCTGGTGCACCATTGCCTGCTCACTGATGCAAGATACACTAAATTCTCTACATTCTGGGATTATAATTGACTTCAAAGGCCATGCGTGGCATAAAGCAATCTGTTTTAATATATCTCTCTGCCTGAGTGTTGTGGTACAAAGATAAAATATCCCAGGATTATGATATGGCACAATGACCTTATTTGATTTTTGTCTAGCTGAAAATTATCAAAATGAGGTATTGCCGCTCTAGTCCTCAAAATCTGCTGTGTAAGAGATCAAAAAAGAGTTTTGGAAAATTGAAAAAAATACTTTAATACCATGAGTAATAAATAACTGACAACAAAAATCTTAAACTGACATTAAAAAGAGCAACCCTTGGTTTTGCCAACCTAAAATGCATATTAAATGCCACTTTTTGTAAAAAGGCCCCTTCAGTCAGAGTCTGGCCAAATATATATACTGTACATAAAGATATATAAAAAGAAGCATATATACACAAGACCTCTGAAGGTGTCCTGTGATAACTGGCACCAAGACATTTAGCTGCAGATCCTTTAAGTTCTGTAAATTGTGAGATGGGACCTCCATGGATCAGACTTATTTTTCCAGCACTTCGCACAGATGCTCGATCAGACTAAGATCTGAGGAATTTGGAGGCCAAGTCAACACCTTGACCTCTTTGTCATATTTCTCAGACCATTCCTGAACAATGTTTGCAGTGTTGGGAGCATGCGCTGATTTGAGTGCGTCGCCACACCCACCACACAGGGAACCACCCGGATTGAGATCTGAGTGCAGCTGTGCAACAGGTGACACTCAGCACCACACTGAACAATGTGAGTTTTTTTATAGTGGCTGGAGTGCCAAGGCAGTGTGTATTATCCTGCTGGAAGAGGTCGCTACCATCAGGGAATACCACAAAGGGTTGCATGCACTGCAACAATCTTTATGCAGGTGATACACATCAAAGCAGTATCCAAATGAATGACAGGATCCAAGGTTTCCCAGCAGATAATTGCCCTTAGCATTCATTACCCTGCTTCTGCCGACTTGCCTTCTTCCCAAAGTGCATCCTGCTGTTGTCTCTTTAACAGGCAAATAACACACACACACCCAACTGTCAACCTGATCTAAAAGAAAACATGATTCATCAGACCAAGCCACCTTCTTCTAGTTCTGAGAATCACATGCCCATATGTAGGTGCTCTTGACAGGGGACAAGGGTCAGCATTGACACTCTGATCATTGGCACTCTACGCAGCCCTATACTAATCCAGCAGTGTGTTCTGATACCTTTCTCTCATGGCCAGCATTACGTTTTTCTCAGCAATTTGTGCTACAGCAGCTGTCCTGTGGGACTGGACCCAACAGGCTACTCTTTACTCCCCACACACATCGATGAACCTTAGGCACCCATGACTCTAAAGTTGGTTCAAAAACTGTTCTACCTTGAACCACTTTTGATAGGTACTAACAACTGCATACTGCGAACATCCCGAAAGACCTGTCGTTTTGGAGATGTTCTGATGCCAGTCATCTATCAATCATAATCTGGACCTTGTCAGATTCCCTCAGATCCTTACACCTGCTTCTAACACATCACCTTCAAGAACTGACTGCTCTCTTGCTGCCTGACATATTCAACCCCTTGACAGGTACCATTGTAACAAGATGATCAATGTTATTCACTTCACCTATCAGTGATTTTAACGTTGTGCCTAACTGTATTTTGTATATATGAGGGACATTCAAAAAGTTTCCACACTTTTGTATTTTCTTTGGAAACGGTGAAGGCGGAAGGAGTAGTAATTGGGCATTAAACAGTTGGTATGACACTGGGAAAATTGCATCTCAATGGAAGGTGACTATGTAGAAAAGTAATTTGTTCTTGAAATTCTTAATAAATAGAGTTAAAAAAAAGTGTGGAAACTTTTTGAACGTCCCCCGTATATATCTGTGTATATGTGTGCACGTACATTTGTGTGCATTTTCTCTTTCTTTTGCTCTGCCATATACTGTATATATATATATATATATACAGTACATATATATATATATATATATATACATATATATATATATATATATATATATATATATATATATATATATATATATATATATATATGGTATATTGAATTTTCCAATGCATATCCCAAACAGGAAGATGTTTGAGCATCAAATTTCATTATCATATTTCAGGTCATATGTCAATAATACTTTCTCCAAAATTTATTTGAGTCATATTGTTGGCTACATTTGTTTAAATTGGCAAGATTTTTAAAATTCTATTTGTAAATTAATAGACTGCTCCTTCCTCATGACTAATCCAATTGGCATTTCCAGCACTTCCAGATGAGGTCTGCGCTACATCGACTTGGGATCAGCTGCAGCATAAAATTTGCAAAGATGCGTAAAAAAAAGTCTGTTAATATTTAGCCTGCAGTAGGTAGTCAAGGAAAAAGAAATTCCTTTTGATCATTCCAGTATAATCTAAAAGACATTCAATTTTATATCATTTACTAAAACTTTAGCTGTAGAACTATGGTGTTGTACCATGTTAGCCATTACGGATGTAGTGAGAAGTCAAGCAAAATGACACCTTTAATTCACATCTTGCCTGAAGAAGGGGCCTGAGTTGCCTCAAAAGCTTGCATATTGTAATCTTTTTAGCTAGCCAATAAAGGCGTAATTTTGCCTGACTTCTCACTAATTGAACTGAAAAACTGAGATACTAAAACATTGTTTTCAACAATATTATTTCAACAGAGCCTGTACATTATTCTTGTACATCCATAATTATCATCTTATAATAAAACAATGAAGAATATTTTGTTATTTTCAAGGAATTTTCAGGGACAGAAGCAGTGCTACAGTAACTCAGTGCATAGAATGTCCTAAAAGAGGCCAGAGAGAAAGAGGTAAGGATAAATTAATGGATACTGACATTAGAAAAACACTTTTACATGCCATTGTGAGCAGACAGGAACCACCCGTTGGCAGTAATCTTTTGTCGGTGATATGCATTTTTGCATATTTTTGCAAACATAAATATGCAAAATCTTCACAAATAACCATTAAATGGGAAGATTTTGCTTTTATTTAGCAAAAAAATCTGCCAATGGGGTAAGAAAATTTTACTTGATAAGATTTCTTAAAGTAAACAACATAATTGCAAATATAAATTTTTTGATAAGTCAATAATTCTAACAATAAGGGAAACAAATACTTTTATACTACATATAAATAATTTTCACTTGCTTAGATTAAAAAATTCTCGTTACAGTGGAACAGAGGCAATGGCTGGTAGCGAGGTATAGTGCTAAGGCAGTGAGCTTTAAACGAAAAGGTTTCCAGTTCAATTTCTGCCTCTCCTATACTGTGTGACCCTGACCAAGTCAGTTGACCTGCTTGTGTTTGTGAAAAAAAATGGAAACAATTGTAATGTATTCTAATCTTGTAAGCCACTTTGAAAACAGTGTCTGCTATATACTGTATATAATAATAATCAAAAATAGATATTGCTGCACTGTAAAGAGTAGAAAAGTGCTTTCCTGTTAATGATAAAACAGTTGGGAACCCGCTACAGTCTCAGGGTATATTAACTTCTAATAGAGTGGGCCCTGAGGACCAATGGAACACAACTCTGTGGGAGAAGAAGAGGCAGCTTGTTGACCAACTCAGAGTAAACAAACAAGAAGCTGCCTTTGAAGATTTCTTTCTTTAAATGTTGGTAAAGGAACTGGAATGTTGTACTTGTCCCCAGTCCTGAAAGAGTCAGAAGCATTATCCAGACCTACCCTGGAATGAGGTTTAAAGGCTCCCAGCCACAGAAACATTTAGTCAAGAGTTGGGAATTCAGTTCAGCAAATATCCATTGGTGTGTGGTATAAAAAAAGGCTATGTTGGGAAACCACCCCTGCTCACAGACTGAGCTAAGCCTGTTTAGTTGTGTCCAGTAACGGTTTCTGGGTGGTTTTGCATTTTAAAGGTTCTTAAAAACTAGGGGGCTCCGCCCCCTGCTCGCTTCGCTCGCCAACCCCTGGCGTTGGGACATGAGAAAGAGTCAGATGTATGAATTAGATATAGAATAGTGTGCAGCTTTGGATGATGCCCATAGAAATAACAAATAGAGTGTTTGTCATATATTAATGTTTTATTGGAATATTTCTTTGTATACAACATTAGTAGTAAAGATGGTGTCTTGTCCTTGAATGAGTCTTCCTTGGCATGGATTATTTATAATTTTAACTTTAACGTCAGATGAACGGCGAACACGTGAGAAGGCAACATAAAGTTGTCCATGTCCAAAAACGGGTTCAGAGAGGTAGATGCCAACCTTGTCCATGGTTTGTCCTTGTGATTTGTTGATGGTCATGGCAAATGCAGGTTTAATGGGGAACTGTCGGCGTTTCAATGTAAAAGGTAATTCTAGCTCAGAACTTGTAAGGTCAATTCTAGGAATGAGAACAGTATTGTTAGCATGTGATCCTGTAAGAACTGTCGCTTGAATAACATTGCGTGTCATGGTGTTGACGACTAACCGTGTGCCATTGCATAAACCCTGTTTTGTGTTAAGGTTTCTTAATAGCATGATTATTGTTCCGTTTTTAAGGGCAAGGTCGTGTTGTGGTAATCCGGCAGGGTTAATAGTGTTCAAATATTCTAAGGGGAAATTTATATGTTCATTGTCGTCATCAGAGTCAACTTTGTCTGAGCTTAGAAAGATCTGTGTCTCTCCAGGAAGTAATGAAATGACTTGGTTATTAATGTGATTAACATTAATATTTTTTGGACATAATATAGTGCGTTGTGTTAACAGGGGTATTTGGTCTAATGTGATTGCTGTTCCAAATATCTCTTTTACTAAGTCGTCTGAGATAAAGGATTGTGGAATGGAAATAATATCTGGGTGAAGTCCATCTGTATTTGTGAGTGTACCATTTCCCAGTTGTATTAGCCAACTGTTATATTCTGGATCTGGACATCGCATGTTTTGTACCAACTGTATTGTTTTAAAGCAATGCCAATTGTCTGCGTATTTTAAGGTGGACTGAACAATAGCTGAGCGCATGGCATGTGGAACAATAGCTAATCACTGTCTAAAATCTCCTCCTAATAAAAGAACTTTTCCTCCAAAGGGAATATTATTATTCATCAACGTTTGTAGAAGTTTATCAATGGTGTTGAGTAAGTGACTGGATGCCATTGTACATTCATCAATAATTATCAGTTTTGCAAGACGGATGTCTCGGGCATTGCTACTGTGAATGTTCATAGTGGATACTGATGTCTCTGTGATTGGGACCGGTATTTTGAATATTGAGTGACATGTACGACCATTTATTAACAGATTTGCTGCCACTCCGGAGGATCGCAGTCACTGTTAATATGTTTCCTTTTCTGCAGTTGAACGGTTAATAGTGCTTTATTGTAAGGAGATCCACCTATGCTGACACCTATGCTGTCTAGTGTGAAGGTGTTGACGTTCACTTTAGAATATGTGGCTTTGGGTGTCACTTCTTATGGATGTGTGTGTGTGTGTGGGGGGGGGGGGCGTGAGGATTGTTGTTGCGCGAGCGTCTTCTTTCTTTTTGTGTTCCTGTGTCTTGTTTGAATCCCCCTCTTTGTGTGTGTCCCGTCCGTTGCTTGTAGGGTCTGTGGGGTGGGCTTCGCTCGCCAACCCCTGGTGTTGGGAATGACAAAGAGCGTGATGTATGAATGAGATATAGAATAGTGTGACGGTGTAGATGATGCAAATAGAAATCAAACAATAAAGTGTGTGGCACAGTGTAAAGGTTTATTTGAAAATTTCTTTGTACACGCCGTTTAAGTGTAAAAGGTAATTCCAGCTCAGAACTTGTAAGGTCAATGAAGATGGTTATTGTTGTGATCAGAGTCAAGTTTGTCAGAGCTTAGAAAGAGTTGTGTCTCTCCAGGAAGTAATGGAATGACTTGGGTATTTATGTTTTCCACATTAATATTTTTTGGACATAATATAGTGCGTTGTGTTAAAAGGGGCATTTGGTCTAATGAGATTGCTGTTCCAAATGTCTCTGTAACTAAGTCGTCGCAGATAAAGGCTTGAGGAATTGTAATAATATGTGGCTGAAGTCCATCTGTATTGGTGAGTGTACCATCTCTCAGTTGTAATAAGCAATTGTTATGATCTGTTTCTGGACATCGTATCTTTTTTACTAACTGTATCTTTTGAAAGTAATGCCAATTGTCTGCGTATTTTAAGGTGCACTGAACAATAGCTGAGTGCATGGCATCTGGAAGAATAGCTAATCACTGTCTAAAATCTCCTCCTCATAAAAGTACCTTTCCTCCAAATCTAATATTATTATTCATAAACGTTTGTAGAAGTTTATGAATGGTGTTGAGTAAGTGACTTCATGTCATTGAACATTCATCAATAAACAACATTTTTTCAAGACGGATGTCACGTGCAGTGCCACCGTTAATGTTCATAGTGGATACTGATTTGTAGGATCTAATGCAGTTGATAAAGATTTAACTTTCAGGTACATCGTCAGTTATAAGCCTCTGTAGATATTCAGTATATGAATGTAAAGAAGGCAGTCTAATTTGACCCTTTTGACAACAACGTGTAAATGTATTACTTGTATTGCCAGTTGTTTCTTCAGGGAAGTGAAGTGAATGACAATGATTGCAAATGACATTCATTAATCCGAATGAATTTTCCTGGTGTATGTTTTCCTTGTGCCGTTTGAGAGGCGCGTTGTTGCATGTGTAGTATTTGGGACGTGTTGTTTTGGAGCTGTAATCGATTTGCCTGTGCTGTGTGAGAAGCCCGTTGTAGCCTTCGCTGCCATTAACGTATGTCTGAGACGGGAGGTGTTTCGTTTTGAATCCGTGCTTGTTGCGATGCAACACTTTGATTGATAGATTGCGTCATGTGGATCTAGGATGTAGATTTGTGCATATTTGCGTTGTTGATTTGTTTCAGGGTGCACTGTTCCAATGCGATGCAGTATTTGTGCACATATGCGAAAGCAGTATGGGCCATTGCCTTTTGGTGGCCTGATATTTACTCCGGTATATGCAAAAGCAAATGAACTATTGTAGGATCTAATGCAGTTCATAAAGTTTTTACTTTTAGGTACATCGTTAGTTAGAAGCTTTAGTTGAGCTTTGCGTTTTTGGAGTCGAGACATTTTTTCTTATGGATGTGTGGGGGGGGGATCGTTGTTGCGCGAGCGTTTTGTTTCTTTTTGTGTTCCTGTGTCTTGTTTGAATCCCCCTCTTTGTGTGTGTCCCGTCCCTTGCTTGTAGGGTCTGTGGGGTGGTTTTGTGTTCTTTTTTTTGGTCTTCCATGGGCTTGTTGAATCCCCCTCTTGGTGTGTGTCCCGTCCCGTCCCGTCCCGTGCCTGTAGGGTGGGGTGGGGGGGGGGGGGGTATGGTCGTGCCTTGCTATTGTGCGCTCGTCTGTTCTTTTTTTTTGGTGTGTTTAGTTTCGTGTGCAATGTGTTTCGTGCTTTCCCCTCGTTTGAGTGCTCTTTAATGTTTTTTTTCCTTATTTTGGTGCTTGTTGAGCCTCATTTTTGTGACTCCTTTCTGTATGTGCTCACTCCTGTTTTCTGTGCTCTTGTCGGACTCTTTTTGCGCCTGCGTCTCTCGCGGACCCTCATCCGCCTCTCTCGCCCTCTTTTGTCCGCCTTTCTCGGGTCCTCAGCCGACTCTCGCGGACTGTTTGTTGCGCCGGCGCAGTACGTCTTTTTGCAGCTACGGCCCATGGCCGGATGTGCCTGCGTCCATCATCCGGTTTAGCATTCTCGGTTAGTAATATGGATATCCCTTTGCCACTGAAATAGTCATGTTCAATGTCCAATAAATAGTTAAACATGAGTATAAAGAGACATTTTCCAGTAAGGATCACATTTAGAATATATTTCAGGATCTCATATACATTATTGGGACAACCTTTCAATGTTTGTACCTACATTATGCCTATGTTATTAAGATGAGCCTTGGCCTGGTGAGGCAGAACAGGATTAAGTAGGTTTCATAATGGATAAATGGGACACACAGGGAAAACAAAGTTTTGCCACAAAATGAAGTATTGGCAATTTCATGATCTCTGAACATGTCCCATTAAGTGAATAAAGCAAAGTAGCTTTGATTGAAGATTCACACCCTTGCTTCCATGAGCATATTAGCAATAACACTTTTTCAACAATTCTTGCATCCCATCTGTTCCCTTGCTTTGAACACCTGTCTCCCAGATTGCAAGGGCATCTGCGTAGAAAAGCTTGTAGGATGAAGAGGAACTGAAAGAGACCTTGTGGGATACCTTTCAGAAAAGTTATTTCTGAAATTTATGAAATGTGCATTTTATTGGGTTATATACACAGAGTAATAATCAGAATACTTTGTATTCCAAGCAAATATAAGAATGTTAATAGTGTCCTTGTAGTTAAAATATATTCCTAGCTGGAAGTTAGTTGAATATGAGGAAGATATTCTTCCTTGCTTCAAATATTAAGAAGCAAAAGGACAGAACAATTAAAGTAGAATATGAGCTTAATAATATTACTTACTTCATATTTTTGATTTGTTTTACTATTATCTATTTTGTCCCTGTCATAAAGTACTTTACATTAAAATATTGTATTACCATTATTGAAATGAGTGCTGTTCTCTTAATGCTGTAGACACCAAGGGTCAGTGCCCAGCCTGCACTTTATCTGTGTGGGGTGTGCACACTCTGCTGACAGAAGGCACTGAGCTATTCTGAAAAGCCATGCAATGGATGTGTGTGTTTGTGTTTGGGAGAAATAAAGCATCGAGCATTTAAAGTACTTACAAGATCTGCTCCTCTGCTTAAATCCATTAGCTTGGGTACATGGCCATCAGAGTCTTGGGCAGAATCCTGGCTTGAAATGACTCACAGAGTTGGGAAAAGTGAGCACAGACGTGCACAGACTTTTTGGTGGTCAGTGTCTCACAAAGCATACAAAAGTACATATGACAGGAAAGGATGTCTTATATTTTAGCTTCAGGACATATATTGTGGTTGAAATTTAACATCTTATTAAAGAAAGAAGCATCCTCTAACGGGATAATTCAGTAATCACGTAGGAAAAAAAGCTGAACATTGTATTTTTTAATTACTCCTCAGCAAAATGCCTTGGAGGGAGCATTCTTCAAAAGCAGCCTGTTACAGCATGGCCAGAAAGGTCAGAGAAACAAAGGATAGAGGTTCATTTTATAAACTGTTGAATTTACTTACAGTGTCAATCAATGCATATATTTTACTCTAGTTGGTCCTTTGGTTTACATCCAAATGATTTATATAAAATAAAAGCCTTATATTATATTCTGGTTCTTCTTATACCTTTTGCGATGAGCTACCACCCTTGAAATTTCTGTGCAAATAACAACTGTCCATTCTGGTTCTTTACAGGACATCTGCTGATTTCTTAGTCATCTCTTAGTCATCCTTCAATACATTTTATATATTACATCAACGTTTCTTCTGGTACATTCTTTATTTACTTGACCATCTCAGTATTTTTCCTAAACCAATTCTTATATTTCAGTGCACATTTTGTTGTTCACTTGACCTTTATCTCATTTCTGACATTTATTAACCCTTTATTCTATTTCTTAAAGATGAATGCTATGTTACCCTAAAATTATTCTTCCACAATATTCATGCCTACTTTTATTTGTGTGTTTTTGTCATTTCACTGAACATGTGGATGTAATATCAGGGGGATTACAATGTTCACAACCATGCCAAAATTATTAAAAGATTATCAGAAAATATACTACTCCCCCTCTGCTGCACATATACTGGACTTCATTTTCTTAATACAACACATCTTAAGAAGATGAAAGAGCAAATAATTTAAATGAAATACCAAGCGGACTTTAACAGTCAGAGTTCATATAATAGCCCATCACTATAACTTAAATGTGATGTATAAGCACTTTAGAGAATTTCAGAACTTAATTATTTCAGAAAATTATACATTGATGCAACTGTGTTACTGTAATAACTTTAACAAATGTGCCTACTGCTTTGTGTGTGGCTATCAATAATGGAAAGGGAAAACATAATTAGTAACACCAAACTTTATCTACATCTACATTGTACTGCTTAGTCTGAACAAATACTTTAATAATCTTGTCAGCCTTCCAGAATTTTGCATCAGTTTTTACATCTCACAAAGAAACCAATAAAACACCCTTGAATTACACAAGCAATATCTATGAAACTCATCTGATTATAATGAACAGCTATGCACTATATTAAATATCTGCTCTCTCATCTACTTGCAAAAAAAAATGTTTTGACCCCATCTTGGATCTTCTAAAGAAGAAACAATACAATGATTTTGTGTGGGCTGTAACATGCCAGAATTCCAGAAAACACAGATGACAAAGTGAGCTGTCAAGATGTGAGCACACTTTGCAAAACAGTTCTGCTCATTTTCTAAAGTTGCCCTTCACTCTCATTATGTCTCCTGGTCACTGGAAGCAAAGCTGTGATGTTGCACATATTAGACACCTGAGAACAGTCCCATTTGCCACTTGACCCTCTATATGTGTCACTCTCCCTCTGTGAAGTATTCTCGGTAGTGTACACACACACACATTTAAATCAGGAGTTCATAACTTTTTTAAGAATGAAACTCTTTTACTGCTGTGAGCTGGTGCCCTGCCTGGGGTTTGTTTCCTGCCTTGCGCCCTGTGTTGGCTGGGATTGGCTCCAGCAGACCCCCATGACCCTGTAGTTAGGATATAGCGGGTTGGATAATGGATGGATGGAAACTCTTTTATTTTTAAAAATTTTCCAACAGCCCACCTCTGGAAAAGATGAAAACTCAAAAAAGATGATTATATTTAATGTTGCCATAAGAGAAGTAAAAAAAGGGATCACCTTCTTTACAGTCAGTTTCATATATTGTTAACTGTACAACAAATGAAGGACCTGTTATTGTTATTTAATTTCTTGACCAAATATTTGGCATTGGTCTACTATCCTGTTTCATTTTCTCTTCAAAAACTGAAAGTACAGGATTTCTCTAACCTCCAGTCCACAGCATTTGCATTTTCCCACCCAACCATAGCCTACTAACTACTTCTGAAATGCTACACAAAATGGGAATTGTTTAAAAAATTTTAAATCCTATCTTATATATAAACATCTATGCATGGAAGTGTGTGTGTCTGTGTGTCCGGCCTGGAAGTGCGAGGTGGCCTGGAAGTGCAAGGCTACAGCATGAAGAGCAAAGAAAGCAACTCTGTTGCCAAAGTGAAACCGTTGAGAAAAGAGAAACTCGCTTAGCCGCTAATACACAAGCAAGATGAGCACATTGTCTAAACAAAACCACCGAGGAGGGATAAACTCGCTTAGCCGCTGATAGATAATGGAGGCGTGCAGGTCGACAAAACGAAACAGCCGAGGAAAGAGAACCTCGCTTAGCTGCTAATGCACAACCGATGCAATTGAATGATTGAAGTGCCAGAATCCATGGTTTCTAGGAGCCTGGTCTTTTTACAGCATGGGTTTTCACAGCTAGTATTTTATAAATTACAATCAGCAACAATGCGTAAACCTTTCTAGAACATTATGTACATTAAACATCAGCTATTGGTAGGTTCCTTCAGGAACTGATTAAAAAAGATGTGTATGAAGGCTGGTTGACCAATGAATGTTATCGGTGAGCCACTGCAGGCACCCTTCTGTGTATGTTCCTGAAAGTGAGTACAGAAGGTGATACTCCCAAGTGCATGCAGTGAACACAGCAGGGGAAAGATCATTGGAGTTGTGGATGATAACTAAGAGAACAGCAGCATTGAAAAGCATGTGAAGAAGGAGATGCATCATGGAGTACAGGAGAGACCCTGTATTTTCACAGTGTACTACATTACCTATACCAGTGATGAGCAAAACCATAAAAAAATCACACAAAATGAAGATCTATCAACATACTATTTTCATATACAGAACAATCACCAAAGTGCAGTGTTAAAAGATATTTTAACCTCAACATCATATATTCAACACTGAAAACAGAAAAGCAAATGTACGTTAATAAATTTCCAGTTTTATTCAATAGGCAATGTGCTGACCTTTCTGCATGTACGTAATCAGAGTGACTTGTCGTAATGATGCCTTCTCCAAAATATTCAGATGTATAAGTTCATACACCCTTTAAAATGTGTCTTAAAAACTGTTCAATTTGTCACTTAATGGGCTCTAGCCTTCAAGTCCCAATTGAGAAAAGAAAGGCTTCAGACTACACACACTCAAACATGGCCAAAGGTATGCCAAGAACACTACAGGGTCGAACGGCCTGCCCAAGCAACCAGGAAACTGGATAAGAGAATTTCAAATACCCATTGTCCTTACCTCTGCCTCAAGCGTCCTGCCTGAGTTGGCAGTCAGATAAACTCCCTTCCAATGACCACACAGAGTTTCCAGTTTGCTTTCTTTACTGAAGTCAGTTGGAATAGGTTAAAACTACAAATAAATCGTAAATATAACAATGTGAGAAATTCTTACGTACAAACTCACACAATAAACTTAATGGCAGAATTACTTACAAATATATAAAAAATTAATAAATAACATTCACTTGAATGGCAAAGATTATCTGTGCACACTCTGGCAAACTGATAAGAAAGTCTGAAAAAGGTACTCTCACAAGTACTTTTATAATGCAGTGAAAACTCTGATAACAGTGGTAAGTTGCTAGAACTTTTTACCTTTAAAATACTTCATTAAATAATTTAAGGAACAGCATACCCATGCAGAAATATTTTTCTAGATAAGAAATTGCATTGAGCACATTATGGAAAACTGGAAACAATTGAAAGCTAAGTTGAGTTTGCTATAAACAATTTAACAATACATTATGGTTCTTGCCTTGTGCCGTATGCTTGCTGGGATAAACTCCAACTTATGTGACCTTGCTTAGGATTAAGCAAGTTTGGAAGATGGATGGTTGAAAGGAAGGATTAAAATATCAAGGTGTTTTTTTACTGTTAATTTAATTTTTGCACAATAGTGATTTTTGCTGATGGATTGGTTATGGGCACTGCTCTAAATAAAGAGGTGCCACTGATTTTATAGCAAGTAACATGCCCTTCTGGCATCTCTCCTCAAACTAAATAAGACCAAAGAGTTCGAAAGATTTAAAAGTAACATATATTGATCATTCTAAACAAAATACATACAAAGAATGAAACAGAAAAGAAAAACAAGACACTGTTGTTCCTATGGTTTCTACTTGGTGGGATGGCTTCACCACTTTTCCACCTCTAGACTCTAAAGTAAATGTCACACCCTCTCTCTCTTACAACCTTGCCATCTTTTATCTTTTGGCATTGAATATTTCTTCTATTTTATATTCTGAATCTAAACTTAAATATCCTCTAACTTAATATGGTTTTAGCCCTTCTACTATTATGCCCATGATAAAGAGGTATTGTGAATCCAGACCCAAACCAAATCTAAAGGCAAGCATTTGAATTTCTTTGGACAGGCAGCTGTCCATATGACTTTCCAATATGAAATCAAATTAATTCATTCTAAATTAAGTATTTATTATGATAGCTATTTCAGTAAACCACTAACGTCGAAAGATGCAGTAATCAATTAAGCACAAGAATTAAGAAAAATAAATCAAATCTCCACATAAAACATGTAAGAATTAATGGCAGAAGTCAAAATCTCAGGCTCCCAACACCCTCAGATCACTTACAATCAACCTTCAGCATCAGAGATCCGAGCTCTTCTTACTGGGGCCCAAGACTACAGCTCCCCATAGTGATCCCCAAGTGTTTCTGCATAATTAACAGTCTCTCTGATAGCATCTAAATTTCCCCAATCAAGAACTGTAGGTTCCCCTTTAAACAGACTAAAAGAATTGCTTGGGCCTCCCTTTTATTCTCCTCGACCTTAACCTTTAAATGGTAACACGGACCCAGCATTCTCAGGAAGGGATTGCATGCTGACACCTATGGACCCAGAAGTTTACCATCTCCATCTCCCATTCCTCAATGTCCTATGATGTCCCGTTATGTTTTACTTATAAAGCACTACCCCAGTGCTCATGTCTACTGCTCCTTTGTGGGTCCAAATCTTACCTTACTGGTGTGTAAAAGTGATCTGACACTGCTGAGGTGCTTCTCTCCTTCTCTGGAGAATGACCCTGTTGCAACTCTCTCCTGCACTATGAGTCCTTATTCCTTCCCAACTTGGAAACTTTCACAAGACCAGGATTATGAAAAAGAAGGATTAATGAAAGCTCACATTAGGAAAGAAAATGAATATATAAAAAAATTTACAGTATTAATCATATGTATCAGTAAAAGAGCATGATGTGAAATTTGCAGGATATTACAAATTATGCTGTTATCAGTCAAAATACTGAACATTAGCAGGTAAATGTGGACCTTGGTAATTCCACTTTTAAACCTCAAAAGAACAATTATAAAGCAATATTTGTGGGCATGGGTGCATGAGATGGTAATTAGCAGTCACCATGGTTAATAGCACTCACACCTGCCACAAGGAGGCATTTGAAAACTGTATCATCCATTTAAAATGGTTGCCATTTACCTCGAATATGGATAAGTCTTGTTAATTGGTTATGGATGAACAACCAAAAGTCAGCATGTCCTAATAAACTGATGTATTAGTTAGAAATTACTGAAGGGAAATGAACCATACTTGGTGTTCATGCACAGATACTGGTGTACACTGCCCCATTATTTGAAACCCCTTAGTAATGTGTTCAAAGAAATTTAGCAAAGAAATATACTTCATGAGATTACTCTGCCCTTTCCTGAAGTATTTGTACAGAAAGGGTAAAAAATATATTATTTTTAAATATTAAATATTATGAGGCAATGGAGTTTCACATTCCTTTAAGTTATTCGCAATTTTTCTGAAAAAAACAGAACTACTGCCATCTTGTGACAGCAGGATGTTTTAGCAGATGTGTGCTTTTTATTTAAAGAAAATAACAGAACTAAGGCAGTGTTACTGTATTAAAGCATAATTACACAAATAAAAAATAATAAAATGTGATGTGATATAATGTTATTTATAAAATAAATGTTATTACATTTTAAATGTTTACAAAAGAAAACTTTGTTGCTGATATTCCCATCATTTATGCTAAAAAAACTACTATTATGTAAATCATAATCCACTTTTTAAACTAGCTTTATCTGGTAGAGAAAGTCGAGTCTGTCAGCCATGTTGGGTACAAGGTAGAAACAAATATTTATTGGTAGGCTAGTCCATCACAGGCACATCCTTGGATGTTATCATCCTCACTGAAACCAGTCAAATCATCTTTCTCAATATGTGACTTTAATTAAAAATGACATTTGTTACACATTATTACACAGTACAGAATCTGTGAAATAATGTCAAGAAGCTGAGGTTATCTGAAAGGCAGAAGTCATTTTTTTAAACTACTTTGTCTGCAATACTGTCATTTGGCTCCAGATCACATCAAGATAGTGTGAGGCACAAGGCAGGAGCCACTCACATACGTCCATACTGGGACAGTTTAAAGGTGTCAGATATCCCTAATATGTAAGTCTTTTGGGAAGCACGGAAAGTCAATGTATTATGTTCTGTGTATTGTATTGTATTGACCCCCTTCTTTTTGACACCCACTGCACGCCCAGCCTACCTGGAAAGGGGTCTCTCTTTGAACTGCCTTTCCCAATGTTTCTTCCATTTCCTTTCCCTACTAGGGTTTTTTTTGGGAGTTTTTCCTTGCCTTCTTAGAGAGTCAAGGCTAGGGGGCTGTCAAGAGCCTGTTATAGCCCATTGCGGCACTTCTTGTGTGATTTTGGGCTATACAAAAATAAATTGTATTGTATTGTAATGTGAACTCAAAGTCCATGCAGCTGAAAATCAAAAATGGATTCTTGGAGTAATGGAGCAGCAACACTAATTATTGAACAAATGTCATGCCAAAAATTATACATACTTGAAAAATGAAAGTAATCTGCTTTCCGTAACCTCTGCGTCTGAGGAGTCAATATTTATTTAAGAAGCAGAAGAAAAGTCCACAATCTTTTCTCACAGCTTATACCTCTCAGTCCAGGAATCATCTTAATCATTATTACAAGGATGGTGTGATTCATTCTGCTTAGACACAAAAATAAAATCAGGCCCAGAGGAGACTATTGGACGGTCAAATAAACCCAATAGTCAAACTGTTTGAAAATATTTAACCATAGCTTTCATTTCAGTGTGCTATAAAGGAAAAACACGTCCTTTTGGTATGGATGCACCAGGAAGTAAATTAATAGCGCAACCATCCAGTCAATGAAGAGGAAGATGAAGATACTTTTGTTGAGAAAATACATTTTAAAGTAATTGAAGAACTCTGGAAAACACTTTTAAAAAATCTAGATTTTGGTGTAAATTATATGGAAGGAAAAAGGATAAAATATTTAAAAATGAACATTACAAATATTATAAGCAGAATGCAGCATGGCAGTAACTGACTTTCATTTAGACTACTGACTTGTGAATATTGGTAATTTGAGACAATAGAAAGACAGAAAAAGTGCTGAATACGCGCATGTTCGGGCCCAGCCAGTACTTGGATGGGAGACCATCTAGGAAAAGCTTGGGTTGCTGCTGGAAAAGATGTGTTTGTGAGGCCAGAAGGGGGTGCTTACCCTGTGGTCTGAATGTGAATCCCAATGCCTCAGTGTAGCGAAGGGGACACTGTGCTGTAAATATGGTGCAGCAATTTGGATGAGACATAAAACTGAGGTCCTGAGTATCTGTGGTCATTAAAGATCCTTGAGCATCCTTCATAAACTGTAGGGTGTATCCCAATGTCCTGGCAAAATTGTCCACCACGGCCTGGTGATTCTTGCCCCCTAATCATCCCCTGTCTCTGATTGGCTAACTATCTCTCTTCAATTCACCACCAAACAGCTAATGTGTGGTGGGTCTACTGGTGTAAAATGGCTGCCGTTGCATCATCCAGGTGGATGCTGCACATTAGTGGTGGTTGAAGTGGCTGTCCATTCACTGTGTAAAGTGCTTTGAGTGCCTTGAAGAGCACTATATTAATGCAATGAATTCTTCTTCTTCTTTTTTTTTAAGAAGTCCTGTCTGTATGCTGTTCTGTATGCTCCACTCTTTAATAATTATTGCCACTTACTGAGTGATCAGATGCTTCGCTCACGTAAAATATGTAAAATAACTAATGAAAAAAATACTTTAAGGAAAAGACATGCTGTCTGCTGCTCCATTACAGGATAATTTGCATTCAAGCTCCCCCTCAATTAGAATCCTTAGAAGACACTAGGTATCTCAACGTTCAATGATCTTGGTAATGCACCTCTGTTGTATTCCTTCCTTAAACACACTCATTTTTCTATTTACAAGTTAGGTCCTTTGTAAAAAGAGTTTTCACAACTTTCCCAATCCTCCATAAATACTCACATTTGAAAATAATCTAACTAGTAATGTGAAGTATATTAGCAACATTTCTAGACTTTATCAATCATTGTCACAGCGCTCACTGGTAGACCACCTTTGGCAATTCTGGGAAGGAGAGCACTGTATCAATATTGAAGAGTGGGGAGTGGAAATCTCAACATTCTTTCTTCAATGTTTTGTGCAAAACACACTGTAGTTCAGCTGAAACTCACCCACCAGACACACTTCTCCCTAATTAAAATTATCTAAAATATATCAGGCTCTGGATGTTGTGGGGCTGTCCTGGTTGACACGTCTCTGCAACATCGCATGGACATCGGGGGCAGTGCCTCTGGATTGGCAAACCGGGGTGGTGGTTCTCCTTTTTAAGAAGGGTGACCGGAGGATGTGATCCAATCTATAGGGGGATCACACTCCTCAGCCTCCTCAGTAAGGTCTAGTCAGGGGTGCTGGAGAAGAGAGTTTGGTCGATGGTCGAATCTCAGATTCAAGAGGAACAATGTGGATTCTGTCCCGGCCGTGAAACACTGGACCAGCTCTACACCCTGGCCAGGATCCTGGAGGGGGCATGTGGAGTTTGCCCAACCAGTCCACATGTGTTTTGTGGATTTGGAGAAGGCATTCGACTGTGTCCCTCCAAGCATCCTGTGGGGTGTGCTCCAAGAGTACAGGGTACAAGGCTCGTTGTTACAAGCCATCCAGTCCCTGTACAGGAGGAGCAAGAGCTTGGTCCGCATTGCCGGTAATAAGTCGGACTCGTTTCCTGTTGAGGTTGGACTCCACCAGGGCTGCCCTTTGTCACCGATTCTGTTCATAAGTTATATGGACAGAATTTCTAGGCGCAGCCAAGGAGCGGACGGGGTCTTGTTCGGTGACCTCAGAATCTCGTCTCTGCTATTTGCGGATGACATGGTTCTGTTGGCTTCATCGGACAGTGACCTCCAGCTCTCACTGGAGTGGTTCGCAGCCAAATTTGAAGCAGCGGGGATGAGAGTCAGCACCTCTAAAGCTGAGGCCATGGTTCTCAGCCGGAAAAGGGTAGAATGCTCTCTCCGGGTTGGGAACACATTACTGCCTCAAGTGGAGGAGTTCAAGTATCTCGAGGTCTTGTTCACAAGTGAAGGAAGAATGGAGCGGGAGGTTGACAGATGGATTGGTGCGGTATCCAGAGTAATGCGGGCTCTGCAACGGTCCGTTGCAGTGAAGAGAGAACTGAGCCAAAAGGCGAGGCTGTCGATTTACCAGTCGATCTATGTTCCTACCCTCACCTATGGCCACAAGCTTTGGGTAGTGACTGAAAGAGCAAGATCGTAGATACAAGCAGCCGAAATGAGTTTTCTCATTTCAGGGTGGCTGGACTTTCCCTTAGAGATAGGGTGAAGAGTTCAGTTATCCGGGAGAGACTCGGAGTAGAGTCGCTGCTCCTCTGCATTGAGAGGAGTCAGTTGAAGTGGTTCGGGCATCTGGTTAGGATGCCCCCTGGATGCCTCCTTCGGGGGGTGTTCCGGGCATGCCCCACTGGGAGAGGGCTACGGGGCAGACCCAGGACACGCTGGAGGGATTATATCTCCCGGCTGGCCTTGGAACGACTCGGGGTCCTCCAAGAGGAGCTGGATTAGGTGGCCGGGGAGAGGGAGGTCTGGGCTTCCCTGCTTAGGCTGCCCGACCTTGAATAAGCGGTGGATAATTATGTTACTACCTAAAGTAACCAGTGTTGCCCAGGTATACAGTCAAGTATTTGGACAGTAACACAATTTTCAAAATTTTGGCTCTGTACACCAACACAATGGATTTGAAACAAAGGAATTAAAATGTGATTGATGTATAGACATTCAGCTTTAATTCAAGGGGTTTAACAAAAATATTGTATGGACTGTTTAGAAAAGAGAGACATTTGTATACATGGCTCACTTATTTTCAGCGGCTCAAAGTGCTTGGACAAATTAACATAATCATAAATATAATGATCATTTTCTATATTTCGTTGTAGTGAGAAGTCAAGTAAAATGACATCTTTTATTGGCTAACTAAAAAGATTACAATATGCAAGCTTTCGAGGCAACTCAGGAAACTGGTGTTCCCTGTGTTTATGTACACCCTAGGACAAATAACAACATTGGAAAACCTTTAAGTGAGACATCTTAAATGTAAAAAATTAATAGACCTCTTCAGGCTAAGATTAATTTAGTAAGAGGGGAGAACAGTGTATGGTCAAGGTCTTTGGATAAGATAACTGCCCAACAAAGTCTTTTGAAGTTTCTGATGAGTTTTTCAATACAATGTGGGTCCGTAGACAGGTTGTCCCTGTCAGTCCGAGAGGTGCAACCAGTCCTCAGATCTGGCCATAAAACTCTTGTCTCTATTCAAACCATGTTGTAATGAGTTAAATTTTAGCATGAGTATGACTTCCCATTCTTTTCTCTCTTGCTCTGTTCTGAAGTTGCCCATAAGCACTGTGACTTTAAAGTCCCTCTCAAAGTGTCCATGGCTATTGAAGTGGGCTGTGACAGGAACATCTGTGTTGCCATGCTTGCTGTGGAACCTGTGTAAATTCATTCTTTAGTGGAGTGTTTCTCCAGTTTCTCTCACATAGAGTGCAGTGTCAAGACATTTCATGGAGAGAATTAAGTAGACTACATTAGATGATCTGCAGGAAATTATCCCATTATGCGATGTTCTAGTCGGCAGTGTGATATAATTACACGGTCTGTATTATAAATGTGAGCACACGTTTTACATCTTTTCTGTAGGCAAGAAGATGTGCCATTTTCTGTTTGTTCACTTAGGGAGCTTTAGACAACTACTTACAAGTTTGGCGGTTGTCTGTGTACTAGGAGGGGAGGTTCTGGAAATACATTTTTCAGCATTTCGTCATTGTTTAGCATTGGCTGAAGTTCTTTTATAAATTTTTGAAGTGCTTCAAGATGTGGGTTATAGGTGACAACAAGGGGAATGCGGTTCTTATTGTCTTTGTTTTTATATTCCAAAAGGTTGTCTCTGGGTATGGAAGTAGCTTTTTTTTAATTGAGTGTCTGTTGTTTTGAGTGTATAACCTTGTCTGATGAAATCTTGTCTAAGCTCCTGCAGTTGTTTATCCCGGTCTGGTTGTTTGAAAATCCTTTACAGTCAATGACTGCATGAAGTCTGGAACCCATGGCCATCTCCAAAGGGTTTCCACACTATTGAGACTTTGCCAGGCCTTTGCCGCAGCTGTCTTCAGTTGCTGATTGTTTGTTGGACTTTCTGCCATCAATTTTGTTTTCAGCAAGTGAAATGCATGTCCAATTGAGTTGAGGTCAGTTGATTGACTTGAACATGGAAGAATATTTCACTACTTTGTGTTGAAAAGCACTTGGCTTGCTTTCACACTGATTTGGCTCATTTTCCATCTGTACTGTGAAGTATTGTCCTATCAGTTTTGCAGCATTTGGCTGAATCTGAGCAGATAGTATAGCCCTATACACTTCAGAATTCATTCTGTTACTTCTTCCAGCAGCTATATCATCAATAAACATTAGTGGCGGACATCCATTTGCAGCCATGCATGATCATGCCATAAAACTACCTCCACCATGTTTAACAGATGATGTAGTATTCATTGGATCATGAGCCATTACTTTTGTTCTCCATACTCTTCAATTTTCAACATCACAGTATATTTTGATCATAGTTTTTTTTTGTTCAAAGAAAGTAAATTGTTCCAGATCTGGACAGGCTGTTTTCTGGCAAAGTCTAATTATGTCCTTCCTGTGCTTGAGGCTTACCAGTTGTTTGCACTTTGTGGTAAACCCTTTGTGTTTACTTTCATGAAATCTTCTCTTGATTGTGATAGGCCTACCTCCTGGAGAGTGTTCTTGGTTTGGCTAAATGTTGTAAAGGGGTTCTTCTTCACCAAGGAGAGAATTCTACACTCATCCAGAACAGTTGACTTCTGTGGTTTTCCATGCCTTCTGGTGTTGCCAGCATGTGCCTTCTCTTTAAGAATGAACTAAATGGTTGATTTGATCATTCCTTGTGTTTCTGCTATCTCTCTAAAGGGTTTGTTTTGTTTTCTCAGCCTAAAGATGGATTGTTTTTACTTACTACAGCCCTTTGGACCTCATATTTTGAATGTTCACAGTGACTGCTTCCAAATGTAAATTCTGCATTTGGAATCAATTCCAGACCTTTCTCCTGCTTAATAGTTAATGAAATAATAAGGGAGCTAACAACCTGGCAATGGAACAGCTTGTCAGTCAAATGTCCAAATACTTTTGAGCCCCTGGAAATGGGCACACTAAGCAAAAAAAAAAAAAATGTCTGTAATTCCTAAATGGAACAAACAATATTTTCAGTAAACCACTTAAATTAAAGGTGAAAGTCTATGCTTCAATCCCATAATGATTGCTTTGTTTCCAATCCATTGTGATGGCATACAGAGCCAAAATTATGGAAATTGTGTCACTGATCAAATATTAATGGATCTGACTGTATTTGTAGAATGAGTAAAGGAAATCAAGAATTGGTTTTAGTTTTTTAAATGTTGACCCTATTGTAATTGCTAGCTGTCCCATCCATCATGCACACTGTCTGCCTATTAATGTCTTTGCTCTCATGAGTCAAGAATTTGTTCTATTCTAGTCTGATTGGATTCCAGAATTGTGGTAACTCCTTGCTGTGTTATAACCGAGAATGCTGCCATCTCTGACTTGTCCTATTAATTAATGGTAAACAGATTGTAGTGCTTAAATGATGAAGAAAACCCAACAAACCAGGAGTTAAAAACAACCCTTTGATTCTCCTTTGTATGGGGCTGCCCTTCCACTCTCAACCAAACCTCACCCAACACCCCCCTGCAAAAGCGCATGACACTCGTTTTTATATTACAGCATATGGAAGCAACACTCAGCATTGCCCAGGTAATTAATGCTAAGCCCTGGGGCCTCATGTATAAACGGTGCGTACACACAAAAATGTTTTGTACTCCCGTTTCCACGCTAAAAATCGCGGTGTATAAAACCTAAACTTGGCATAAAGCCATGCACATTTTCACGCTAGCTAAATGCTTGGCATACGCAAGTTCTCCGCTCGGTTTTGCAAACTGGAGGCACCCAGCATCAAAGCAGTGCCTCTGTTCCAGTGTGGTTTCCCTTTCTTTTTTAGATCCACATCCCTGACGCGGCTTTATCATATACACTGAAATTAATATTGTTTATTAGTTTAAGGCATCTGATTGTAATTAACCTGTAACAATACTAACTATTCCAAATACCATAGCTGCTTTAACGTTGTTACTCTCAAGTATTTATCCCAATGTATCTGAGTGTGGAATCACAGCTCTCAAGCAGTTGATCGGAAAGAGAATTATCGGTATACACATAGAAGAACACCATACAAAACAAAGCATTTAATGTCCTACTATAGTTATGATGGTATTTGAGAAACTAGTAAATTAAATGATTTAAAGATGAAGTTTATAATGTTCTACTTTAATGACAAAATAAACTGCATGATTAAAGTGGAAATTTCGAGATTAAAGTTGACATTTCAAGCTTTTTTCTCAATGTGTCCCTATTTTTTTTTTTATTTTCTCTGTACCCTAATAAACTTTCATATGACACTCAGAAAGTGGGCTACAACATTGCATTTTCACGACGACTTTGATATCTGACAACTTCTTTTTTATTTCAGGCACTGTGCGACTTCGTGAACTTGAGCTTTTGAGTTTCTCCGACACTCTATGTCACTTGATCAACTTCCTTTTGTTTTTTATACCACTGTTTAAATCAACAAATAGTACGTTTTTCCTTGCCTCCACTTGGTAGTCGCTGAAATTCTTCTATTTTCCCCCGTGCTTTTGCCATTGTCTTTTCACAGAACGCTGAGCTTAAGGGCTATTTATATTGATTTGCTTATTCAAAGAGGCCTAATTCTGGGAGGAGATGGGGCAGGACAGCAGGCGCGTGCACATGTGTTACTTTTCATGCTGACCGGGATTTACAGAGTGGAAGAACGTGGAAGTTGGCAAAGGCACAGATTTATGCATCTGGATTTTTTTGTGCGTACGCACATTTCCACTTTTGTCCTTACGCCATGTGTTAGTGTGAAATCTACGCACGGTGTTATGCATGATGCCCCTGGTCATTTTGTCTGCTAGTCTGACTTCAGTCTGTTTGGATGTTTCACTTACTCTGAGCCAACAGGTGGCACTGGCGTGCAAACTGTAGCACACAGGGAAAAAAGTAGTCTATATTACTTATATGGTCCTACAGGGCAACCATGCAATATTTGGTCCAGATTGGTCAAAGGGTGTAGGAAAGTATAGAGAACATACAGAAGGTCAGACATTCTATTTTGTATTAATAGCTAATCTATAGCTAGATAAAATACATTTTCTTTGTTTGGCAACTGTGCATTGCTTCCTTTGAATTTGACAAGAATTCCTTAATGTTATTCTAAAATGAGTCTTCTAAACTCCTATGATTTTAATTAATATGAGGTTCTATATCACCAGTGTTGAGGATAATGCGGTAAAAGTAACATTAGACTAATTACTTTTTATAGTAATGTAAACAATACTTATTTTCTTGAAGTAAAAATACCTACATTATGTAAAAAATAGTTCTGCGTTACTGCATTACTATAGAAAATTATTACTGCTTCTACAAAAAAAAAAAAAGACTGTTATTTCACAGAAGTATTGCCTTTTTTTTGCAAAGAAGTTGCCTGTTGCTGTCAGAGTAAAGCCTTGTTTATACTTATTGCATGAAGCTTGCTTGCAAACTGTGCACACCGGTAGCAACCAAATCACTTATATAGTAATGGTGACCCATTCAATTGACAAATTGATAACCTCCTAGTCAGCAAGTGACAATGTTTGGTTAAATGTTGCATGCCTAACAATTTCACAGCAGTGGAAGCGAAACTCTGCAGATGAAGGAAGAGTTGCATGTATTAAGTGACTTCAAGAGGAAAACAAGTAGAAGACGGAGTGTCAGACCCATTAACCAAAAGTGGTGAAAGGAGGGCATAGTATTGTTGTGACAGCGGTAATGTACGTGATGAACAGAGGCACTTCAAATATTTTTACATGTTTATCTTGCATTTTGTTCACCTTTTGCATCATATTCAGCATTTTGTTCATAATCCTAACCAACATCTCCTTAAAACTCACCACTTTAGCTACACAGCTTTGTGTCCGCATCACTGTGTAGGTGAAAAACTTCCATGTGCAGTGCACAGCAAAAACCCAGCCAGCGAGTGTGAACCACACATTATCACGTTTGACGTCATTTTTGCTATGCAGCCTTTGCAACCAGCATGGATACATCAAGTATAAACCAGGCTTACACTATACTCATGTACACTCAGGCCAGACTGTGAAAAAAACAAAAGTTGTAAACATGCATTTAATCCCAAGGGCTAAATTTAATCTGTCCAGATTAATATTCTTATGCAGCCAGTGATCATTGCAGAAGCACTGGGTGTTAATCAAGAAGCTGATGGACATTTGCAGGCAGCAGATGTGATCTCAGGGCTCTCTAGAGCTATGTCTGCACTCCCCACCCACCCAAACCCCAACTCCCCCCACACTTCACTGCTCAGAAAGTTGCTTTTTGTAACTGACTTTTTCAGGTATTCCCACATCCTCAGACAGGTCTCGACCACCTAAGGAGCATGTCCATCTCAGATCCAGAAACAGTGCTACAGTATTTATAAAACTCAAGAAAATTACTACATTTTGCTATGTTTTTGGTTAATTTCATGAAGGGTCATAGATTTAGGATTTGATAACAAATGTTGGCCAGTGAAATGTGACAATTTTCATACAAAAGAATAAAAAGTAATGCAAAAGTAATGCACTACTTATAATGCATTGCATTTTATAATAAGTAACCAGGTAACAGATTTAGTTACTTTTTTGTAAGTAATGAGTAATGTAACTAAGTTAACTTTAAAAATAATGTTTCAGATCGTTGTATATTACAGAGGGTCTTTTTATTACTAATTAACTCTCTGATTTGGGTGAGGTTGTGTGTTTAGTGTGGTTTATTTTTACAAATCTTAATTGTTTATGAGACCTATTATGTTTCTCATTGAACAGACCTTTCAATCTTTTAATTATGTGTGATTGTCATATTAAAACAACTCTCGTTAATGTATGTGCACTGCAGAATACAAACAGTAACCAAGATTGGAACCTTGGTATCAATAGAAAGGAAGTTTGTTGTCTTTGAAACACCAATGATGCTGTATGTATGCAAAGTCAAATTTATTTAATTTATATATTTGAAATGCAGAGCTTGCTACAGCCACTAATCAAAACGTATCCATTTTGGCCCCCAACTCCCCAAACCTGACACAGACGGACACCAGACACAAGTCCAGCAACGCACAATTTTATTTTCTGCTGTGGAAAGCCTTTATGTTGTTCCTCAGCTCACAGCATGGTGCAAAACACCAATAACAACTGCACAGTACAGCAGTTTCTCCTCCTCTTCTCTCTCTCTCTCTCTCCATCTTCAACCTCCACTCTTTTTCCGGCAAGCTTCCTCCTTCTCCTCCCGGCTCCTAAAATGAAGTGAGGCAGTCCCTTTTATGCTGCACCTGGGAGAACCTTTTTGGCCCCTCAGCATTATCTGGAAGTACTCCCAGGTGTGGTGGAAGCTCTGTAGCTCCCCCTGGTGGCCCCCACGAAATGCATCAGTGCTGTGCCAAACTCCAACACCCGTGGAACCCTGTGGGAATCTGAGGCACTCTCAGGAGGGCAGTGCCCTCTGCTCTCCTTCCAGTCCTTCCAAGAGCACTAGCCATTCATTATACCATCCATCCATCCATCTTTAAATCCTTTTCAATAATTTTGCTATTAATAGAACAAGAAGCTAACAAACATTTCAAAATTTTCTTGAAAGCATTCTGCAAAGCTACAGTATATTATACTGTATATCATTTTTATATAACATTTCCTCATCTACCAGTTTAATCTTGACAAGTTCTCCACTATTCATTCCTTCATGGTAGTGTGATCACCATTAAAGTGATCATGATAGGAATGGTTTAGAGCAGGGATTGTCAAGTTTAGTCCTGGGGATCCACTGTAGCTGTAGGTTTTAATTCCAGCCAGCTTCACAAATCAAAATACAAATTTGGGAATGTTCTTCTAAATGTAAAAACCACACTAGAGCACTTTTCTGAATCCAATATGAGGGGAGAGAAAAAAGGGCCAGCAACATCAATAAGAAGTAAGACTGGCTCACTGACTTGTGGTTGAGATAAAAAGCTGCAGCTAACATGGAACTTTAGAACTTAATTTTAGAACAACTGGTCTAGACTAACATCCATCCATCCATTTTCCAACCCGCTGAATCTGAACACAGGGTCACGGGGGTCTGCTCTGTGCACAAATACACCTGCAAGACAACAGTTTTTCTTCCTTTAACATCACTTATGTCAATAGAGTGAACCAGAGTAAACGTTCAGACAGTCTGTTGTCTTATTTTAGGTGAATTCTAAGAAGGCTAACACCTTTTCATGGACAGCCTGAAAATATCCACTCCTACACATGAAAAGCATTCCACAGTATTATGTTTGCAGGGTCTCACATACTAGCCTACAGAAGCTCATCCATTACTTCACTGGCTTCTTGGATCTTTTTTTCCACACATTCCAGATAATTAATTCTGACATAAGAAGCAAGCAAGATATTCATTAAAGAATTAAATTAACATTAGGCCAGAATTTCAAAGCAAAATAAAATTTTTATGTATACCAACTTTCACCAGAACAATAATATTTTGAAATAATTATTTTGACATTGTGTGGCCAAATAATAAATTTTAATTTGGTATAACATCATTTTGTGAACTTGCTCTTTGCAATAGTAATTGCTTTTTGAAGCACTGTCAATTAAATTTTGCATGAGCTCTCAGTGCTAAATTAGGCAGAATTCCAGAAGAGATCTGTTGATTATTCAGGTCATACGCTTTGTCAATAATGTGCTGACATGCATTTTGGCCCCTGAGTGCTCTTGTTGTACCATTGATTTCCTTAAATGTGCTTATCTCTTAAGACAGTCTACCTAACTCTTGGCGTAGTCACTCAAGACGTGTTATGAGCATACCAATGACAACTGACATTTTGTCTGCAATGTAACAGAATCAGAAAAAAGTACAGTTCTGCATTTTCAGCTGTTTAAATTGTTAAGAGTTGAAGATTTTTTATTCTAAGTAGGTAGAATTGAACTTCAATGAGTATTTTTGAATATTTTTACAACAGTAAACAATCTCTAATTCCTATAAGCCCTGGAATGAACACACAATACCCATTGTTTGAAGTTTATAGTCCCTTTTGAATTTGTTCCTTATTGCAACTGGTTTTACTCAATTTGTTCTCCTGCTTTCATCACAATACAGTATATCTATAGAGTCTGGACTCTTCAGGTTTATTTAATTAAATAAGGAGGGTAGAAGGCCCCGCAAGCACTGTTTTAAATGAAACATTAAATCACTTTGCTGGCTGTACCTGTTTTTATTTCAATTCTCACTGGCTTTCTTCTCTTCTGGAGTCACTGCATACTGTGTATATATATATATATATATATATATATATATATATATATATATATATATAAAGATATATATCATTTTGAAGCTTTATTAACTGTGCCTTTTTTACACTAGCTTCATGCACACTTGTAACACTCATTGTTGTATTTGAAATCACAAAATTTTGTAATAACTTTCTCCATGTAACCATTATCTTCCCCTCCGTTTGTGCTAACTGTTGCTGCCAGGGTAGGCTCCAGCTCCATATGCAACAATCCACTTGTGGTAAAGCAAAATTAGGGGTTGGTGGTGGTGTGTGATTTTAGAAAAGTCAGAATTTGCCTAATTGAGCTTAACGTGCATGAGAGTAGTTGGTGCAGCTGTCCCTCATTGAGGCTCTGTGGGTCGTTTGGCACACCTGCACTCACTTAGGAAAAACTGGGTCTGAGAGTGAGAAATGAGAAGAAAGAGAAAGCAGAAAGGAAAATGACAGATTTTAGGTAAAAGCATGGAAAAGGCAAAGAGAGAGAGAGTAAACGTCAAGATCGAGGTTGAGCTGCGTGAAGAGGAAAGGAGGCAGGGTGGACAGGGAAACCTTGTACACAAAGAGAGAAATGGTGCTCCGGAGGTAGGGTTGGTCATGCTGAACATTGGAAATGAGCGGGAGTGGCTAATTGCTATGAAGAATTTTCTCGTGAACACCTAAGAATGATGGTCGGAGAATGGAGCTGGGTGCTGAGGGAAATTGGTGGGGAAAAGAGCCGAAGGTGGATGACCACATTTGCTGGCATCTCCGTCAGCTAAGTAGACCAAATGGGTGAGCAGAGGAGACAGGTTTGAGAGACTGATGCATTGGGGCTTGATATCCAGAGGAAGGAAAAAAATTGTTGATCCTGACTGTGTTTCAATTCTTGATGTTAACCTATTTATGGATTTTAACTTCCACAATAAGCGCTGAATTTATCATGGAATTTTCATTTATTGTAGAACTTTACTGCACCTTATATATTCATTTTAAAATTTGTTTTTTATATGGAATAATTGCACAGTGCACTTTGCACCACTTTTGTTGTTTATGTGTCCTCATTGCACTAGTTCAACACCAATCATGACTATTGATGACTTGGGTTCAAGAAAATGCAAAGGCCTGCGGGCAACTCTCTGGCATTAGAGTAAGTCTTTGGAAGCAGTAGTTCATTCTTATTTGTGGTGTTGTTGAAAAAAAAAACTTTCCTCTGCTCTCAATGAAGTCATTCATGGAGAAACAGATGAAAATGCAGAACAATTCTTTATTTGCACATAGATATGCACAAATGTCTCAGTTCATGGAGTGAGCAATGATTAATACAATTCATTCCCTTTAATTCTTTTCTATTACCATTACCTTCTCTAATACATCATGTCATCCTTCTCTTAATATGTAGCATTCTATCATCTTAGCCAATAACAACAGCCGCCAGTAACTCCGTATACATGTCGATTCTTGTAAACATTGCTGTTTTAATAGGGGTGTCCTACGGTTTCCCATTGATCTTGTCACCTCTTCACAAAAGGGGTGTTTGGGCTTCTCACTAGTTTGTTCTCACTTTTAAAGGTGGTGTTTATTACTCGTTTACTTCATTTTAATCTTATTAATTTCCTTGATGGTTTCTCTTAAGATGAGGCAACCCTCACATGCTCAAGCTTCAAGCTGTGTTTAGTTAACCCTTTATTTACCTTTAGTCCTTTTCCTTATGCTTTTAATAATCCAATACAACTTCATTGAAGAATATACTTGTATTAAATTGTAAAAATTACCATGTATTGATTAAAAATATTTGATTAAAATTCTAAAGTGGCTACTGTTCTATTCTGTAGTTTGTTCATGAAGATCTATTGGTGAACTCATTCAGTCTCTCTTAAAGATTACCAGCTGTTGTCAGACAAAGCCGAAAGTCAGTGTTCATTTTTGGAACCTGCATTTGAGTGTGAACTTCAACACTTTGGCCATGCTTGTTTACAGATCTGCAATCAATGCAACCTATATCATCATTGTTTGCTGCTTTTCAGTTAACCTCTTGCTCTACTTTTTCATTTTTATTACATGGGATGTACACTTGTGGTACCCCGACCCTTCTTCTTGTGTCCTTTGTTTTTCTCCACTGTACTAATACTGCTATATTGTCAGCTACTGTACTACAGGTAAGGTCAGGATAAGGTTGGGGAGCATGCACTGGCACAGCACGTTGCTGTACCCAACACAGAACAAAACAGCTAGGGATCCAGGTTGGCAACCCCACAGGCAGACACACAGTCCAGTCCCGCCCTCCAGAAATGACCATCTATCTGCCGCAGCCAGGTGTTACATAGGCATCCCTTGGCCTGGTCCAGCTCCTCAGGACCTCAACAATGAGGATCCTGTGAGCTGGATCACCCTCAAGGAGTCTTGCCAAATGGCCGTAGTGCTGTAACTAACACTCCCTCACAGTGCAGGTAATGTGTGCCTCACTTAGGACACTCATTCAAGACAAAGACAAATCAGCAGTACCCAAGGATTCTCCGAAGACACACAGTACCAAAGGAGTCCAGTCTTCTTGTCAGATCACTGGATAGTGTCCATTTCTCGCAACTATATAGCTAGACAGGAAGCACCAGGACTCTAAAGACTTGGACCTTCGTCCAATTGCATAGATATCGGGAGCGCTACACACCCATTTCCAGCAACCCCATGACTACTCTATTGTTTTTACTTAAGCACAATTTAGCCTATGAACTGAACAAGTAATTGAAAGCTCTTTTATTTACTATGTATTATTAAATATAGCATTGCTTTTGCAGAAAGCATCTTGTGATAGCATATTGTGGCACAATATAAATATAAAGGTTGATCAATTAATCCATTGATTGTGATTTGCACTATAATATTTATAAATTATTCCTATTTTGAGCATTTAGAACTGTAGGGAAAACTGTAACCAGAACAGGTCATTCAGTCCACTAAGCTCATCAATGCTAAACACCTACAGTGGATTGTCCAAAATAACATCATATCAAGATTTGAAGGCCCATAAAATTCTGCTCTTCACCACAGCACCCAGTAATTTATTCTATTTGTTTATGGTTCATTATGTGAAGTAAAGCTTCCTAACATTCATGTGAAATCTGCCCTTTCAAGTTTTCAAAGATGTGCTCATTTTGTTGATGTAGAGTTTATTTTAAAATAACAACTGGACAGGCCTCGACTGGCCACCAGTAAGCTTGGGATAAATCCCAATAGCCTGGCCTGTGTTATAACTGGTTTGGCCCGTGCCCTGCCAATGTGTTTTTTTCCCAACCTAAGCACAACATAGAACATTACCAGATTCAGGACGAGAATAGTTTAATGAAAAGTATAGGTGGAGGAAAGCAATGCTGCAAAATGCAGAAAAATTACAGATTTATTTAAATCAGCTACTGCATCAAGTGCAGGTATATATCTCAAGACATCCCAAAAGCTCCAATAGTCTCCTGAAAATCAATGTCTTCTCCTGAAACTACACAAGTGTTTCCCAATCTCCCAGAAGGCCCTCTTCCTCTCAATTGTTTTGGCAATAACCTTCAGAATTCCACTCTTATTTTCTCACACAGAGTGAACACTTTAGTGGATGATTCACATTATTACGTCACATCTTGATGTAATGGGGAAATACCCTAAAAATTTTATATATATATATATATATATATATATATATATATATATATATATATATATATATATATATATATATATATCAGTCTGTTTGAATGGGTATCTCAGTAGATGAACAGCACAAGGGAGAGGAGTACTCCAAGGCTGCCAGCTCTCCCCTTAGTTATATGTTATGAATATCCAACAGGCAGCATAGGATATCAGGAAAATGAAGGATGTTAGAGGCCTAGTCTTGCCTGGGAATGGAGGAGTGAGGCTCAAGGTATCTCAATATGCAGGTTATATGTCCCTATTTCTTATGGATGATAGAGATTTGGTTACAATATGTGATATTTTTGAGTTTTTACAGAAGGCAACAGGCTCCAGGTTAAATCAGAATAAGTCCATTATAGTGGTATTTTGGTAAATAGAGTGAGAGGAGAGATACCCTTTGTGGACTATCTATCTATCTATCTATCTTACAGACAGACCTCAGTATGTGCATCTCGGGAATTGCAGGTCTGACATTGTGTTCAGCAACACAGGAGTGCTGCAGTGGACTGTACTTTCTCCGGTCCTGTTCAGCCTATATACATCGGACTTCCAATACAACTCGGAGTCCTGCCACGTGCAAAAGTTTACTGACGACACTGCTACTATGGGCTGCATCAGGAGTGGGCAGGAGGAGGAGTATAGGAACCTAATCAAGAACTTTGTTAAATGGTGCAACTCAAACCACCTACAATTGAACACCAGCAACACCAAGGAGCTGGTGGTGTATTTTAGGAGGAACAGGCCCCTCATGGACCCTGTGATCATCAGAGGTGACTGTGTGCAGAGGGTGCAGACCTATAAATACCTGGGAGTGCAGCTGGATGATAAATTGGACTGGACTGCCAATACTGATGCTCTGTGCAAGAGAGGACAGAGCCGACTATATTTCCTTAGAAGGCTGGCGTCTTTCAACATCTGCAATAAGATCCTGCAGATGTTCTATCAGATGGTTGTGGCAAGGTCCCTCTTCTACGCAGTGGTGTGCTGGGGAGGCAGCATAAAGAAGAGGGACACCTCACGCCTGGACAAACTGGTGAGGAAGGCAGGCTCTATTGTAGGCACAGAACTGGACAGTTTGACATCCGTGGCAGAGCGACGGGCGCTGAGCAGGCTCCTATCAATTATGGAGAATCCACTGCATCCACTAAACAGTATCATCTCCAGACAGAGGAGCAGCTTCAGCGACAGACTGTTGTGACTGTCCTGCTCCACTGACAGACTGAGGAGATTGTTCCTCCCCCACACTATGTGACTCTTCAATTCCACTCGGGGGGTAAACATTAACATTATACAAAGTTATTGTCTGTATACCTGCATTTTTATCACTCTTTAATATTGTTTTTTATCAATATGCTGCTGCTGGAATATGTGAATTTCCCCATGGGATTAATAAAGTATCTATCTATCTATCTATCTATCTATCTATCTATCTATCTATCTATCTATCTATCTATCTATCTATCTATCTATCTATATAATTAACATGATTTGTATCAAGATCTTAGAAGTTAACTTTTACAGGACGGGAAGTGTCAAAAGAAAATGGAAATGCATCAATATTTGCTGACATCGAGCCCCACCCCCAAACATCCTGATTCCTGACACCTACCAGGCTTCTCAGAAAACATTTAAATGTGTGTCTTCTCACATTTATTTTACATCTATCTATCTATCTATCTATCTATCTATCTATCTATCTATCTATCTATCTATCTATCTATCTATCTATCAGCATCAAACATTCTCTAAAGGAAAAACTTCCAAGAAATGGCCAATGAAAATGGTTTGTGATGGTGCATCATTGACATCCAGCCCCACCCCTTTGTGCAGACTCTCCCTATTGTGGAAGGAGGAAAGGACAGATTGAATTTTAAAGCAACTTTGTTTTGGTTGTTCAGAGGGTTTTGCATTTTTCCCCACTACTCAATTCTGGACATTTAGAGACTTTGAACTTTAATGAACCCTTAATCCAATTTTAAGGCTTAGGCTGACCTGAAGCCTTGTTAGTTGAATGGAGAATTGGCTGGCTGGGGTGTGGGAAATCATGTGAGTTCTGATCTGAAAACAGGGCAAGTCTTGCCTTTTGTGGTTTTTCATGGCCTACCACCATTCCTGTGCTTTGGATGGATTCCACAACATCACTATTTATGTCTATTGGCAGTAATATTCATTAATTTGAATATATCTCAGATCTTTTGTATTCACAAATGTACTAGGCAAGGGTTTACACTATTCCCTCTCCTTTTCAAATCACCCTAGAACATTTGACAATCTCCCTTCATATTGTAGACCTGATAACCCCAAATAACCATCATGGTTTCCCACAAAATAATTCCATGTATGCAGATGACATCCTGCTTTTTTAGGTAATGCCCTTTCAGTTCTAGTTCTTTCACTCAATTTGTTCAGTGCTTATGAAGCTGTTTTGAGTACTAAACTAAGTGGTTCAAATCTGTCTTTCTCCTTTCAATTCACCTTTGTCAACAATCTCTTCCCCCTGTGACAAATTTCATGCAAATATCTGAGCATTGCCATTTCTAATTTGGTGCAGAAAATACTCTTCTCTAATTATCACTGTGACATTAAAGACTCACTGATATGGGCATAGACTTTGAACTGTTGTTTGATGTGTTTGCTTTCATATTGTAATAGACTGTTTCACTGGTATTCTTAAAGCAATAAAGTTTTAAAAGAAAACTTTGTACTAACTTTAACTTGTAGACTAGTTTATAATTAGAACTTCTCTACTTGATCTGTTCACCACATAACAGGTCAGAAGCAGTTAAATGAGAAACTTGGGGTCATCTAAATTGACAGTTGGGGGGGGGGGGGGGGGGGGGCTACAATGTGAAAAAAAACAAAAAGCAAAAAACAGACCTTTTGTCCTAGTCCACAAATATGATATATAGGTTGTCCCTAGCCAGGACAGGTCTGGAGGCATATGGTCATAGCATGAGGAAGACGTTGGTTGTTATACTGTGATGCCCCATTGGTCCAAGAGGTACAGTAAGGAAGAACAAGACTGGCTTAAATCTGGAAGCACACCATCAATTGCTTGTCTCTGCCCTTCCATCAACATCTATCCAGAGACCATACCTGATCAAATACCAATCAGCTTATATGCGCAACACAAGATTGAAAGAGTAACCTGATTTTTAAGCATATTGGGTGCTCAGGCTCATATTCTTTTTTTTATTTTGGTACATTAAGAACGGTAGCTTAAGGAATGTTATTCTGTATTGTGTGCCCCACTTGCCCTCAGTTCAACACTATGAATTTTTCATTTGAAGTCAGATCCTTCCTCTCCCATTTTCTTTGAAACAGCAAAATACTCTGCGATAAACTATTTACAATCATCTATGACATAGAGGAGTGTCTCTTCCAGATCAGGAATTATACCATAATATCTATACCCATCAGCCTACTAGAAGGTAGCTTGACTAACAGTCCTCCATCCTAGGCGTTCCATTGAAAACTTTGAATATAGTTTTCCCCCTCATTCTCTATGTACTGTACATTCTGTATCTCTTTAGATTCCTTAAGAGTAAAGTCTCTTTTTATCTCTGGTCCTTTTTCTCTTAAGCTTTAAAGAAATTGTACTGGGTGGGTCACGCTCCCACTGGTACTTACATACCTCTGTTTTTCAAAATGAAGATCTGTGTTTCAGTGGACCTTCACTGTTTGTGATGATCTGAGACTCTGGCCATTCCAGACGCTTAAAGTACAGAATTCCCATCTCTTCCTTTTATCTTTTGACTGAGATTGGTTCTTAGCCTGTGTGGTGTGTGTCTGTCCCCAACCTCTCTTTCTTCTACCACTTACTCATTCTGTTTCTTCACATAAAAAGTCAGTTGCCACTCTGGTGCATTGCACACAGCATCAGACAAGCCCTGACTTTTTTATTTAAGCTCTTCTCCTCCATAATCTTACCATTTTTAAGAATATCATTTTGTCTTCCAAGAGCCCTAATCACCAGCAAACCCAGTATAATTTTGTCCATCATTTATATCTAGCCCTTGGAAATGTTTTGCATTTGCAGCTACTGACTGTTTTTGTCATTACTGCTCCCTTTATGTTTCTGGAACATCCTTACACATGTTTTGGAACCGCTCTTCTGTCACTTCCTATTGGTCAGTTGTTTCAAACTCTCTATCCCCATCAATCCTCCAACTTTCTCCCCCACCTCCTCATTTTAATTCTCTTCAATCTTCCCACACTCTCTCTTAATCCAGTCCAGCAGAGGGCATTTTTTCAGGGTGCCATTACTGTTAACTAGCTCTTGCTAAAAGCTAATCATTCCTTCTCTCTCTCTGTTCACTCGCGGAAATTTTCTTTCTATAATTTCTTCTTGACTCTTGGCTTTGCAGACTACCACTTTATTTGGCACCAACATCAAGAGGTGATTATCTGTCACCAATGATGGGATTAGCTGGATGACCAGAAAAGATCAGATCTTGATCACACTATTTGTTTTTTGTTTTTTTTTTGTCTTTTTTCCTGGTTGACTTGTAGATCACTGCCCTCTATGATTCTGTTGCAAAGACTCCATATGCTCCTTTTTCTTTTTAATATTGTTCATCAGTGAGACGAGAATACGGGTGGTTTGTGGGTACCAATGAAGGGGCTCTATACATCCTTCTAAAAAATGTTTTTGTTCATTTCTGTATATGTACTGATTATAAATTAATAAAATATTGATCACAAAAGCACTCATTTTTGTTCCATAAACTCTTGTGCCCCCTTGTCAACTGAGTTTACCTATTCTTAAAATACACAAGTCCAGTGGCATAACTGTAGACAGTTTAGGCACCAGGGATCATGAAGCCAGGGGTCTGAGCTTATTGAATGGTTGTTGTATTGCAAGCCTTTACTTATTATTAGCATGCTTGCCACCTGACATCAGAATGAAAAGGTTAATGGTGTTATCATTCATACAGATCCATAGGCCTCAATTATGACCGTTGACCTTTTGGGTAGCTTATATGCTTGATGTATCTCAATGACAGTGATCATTTTTTAAATAAATTTAATTTCACATGACAAGGCCTAATTTGTTTTTTGGCAATAGGGTCAATCAAATTCTAGTCACACCATTGTTCAGGTCACTTTGTTCTTTAGTTGTTTGCATTTGTATTCTTCACATTTGATTTCCTTTGTTTTCCACATGAATGTGTTTTTGTGCCAGACAGCAATACTTTTCCTTCTTTGTCAGCTCAAATGGCAAAAAAACGGCCACAGTTTCTGTCTTTATTTATTTAAAATATTCAGATACTTTTCTTCAGCACTATTTTCATATATAAAGAAATCTCTCAGACCTACTGGATGTTGTGATTTCTCTCCAGGTCAGTTCTTTGCTTTTAGATGCATACATGGTAGAATAACTCCACCTTGTGACTGAGTTGAGATATTACATCTGGAAATTTAATATTTTTTGTTTTTCAAACCTAAGAAATATAGCTAAAACACAGGATACAAATAAATACAGCCATCTGAGCAATGGAAGACATGACTGTTAAACCATATATACACTACTTGTCGAAAGTTTGGGGTGACATAGATATTTTCTTGTTTCTGATAGAAATTGATAGCTTTTATTATCAAGATGCCATTAAATTGATTTTAAAATATGGCCAAGGTATTACTAGTGTTTATAATGGTTATTACTGCTTGAAAATAATAATTGTTAATGCATTATCCACTTATTCATTATTGACTGCAAAGCCCCTTTTTCAGAAGTGATTCCTTCAGTGTCCTAATGGTATACTCCCTTAGCTTATTCTTAATTAGTCATGCTTACATGCTAATTGATTGTTAGAAAAACCTTTCTAAGTGCATTAGCACTGCTGAAACCTGTTCTCTTGTTCAATTGGATTACAAGGTTCTGGCATTCCTAAAGTTCAGTTCTGGGTGCAAAAATGGCCAAAATGAAGTAGATTTCATAAGAAACATTTTAGTCTATTGTGGGGTTTTTTTTGCACAATGATGGTTAGTCCATCTAATAGACTGCCAAGAAACTGACAATTTCCTTAAAAGTTGTCTGTTACTGTCTTGAAAGAAGAGGGCAAACTGGATCTAACCAGGATAGAAAAAGAAGCGGAACTACATAAGAGGATTAAGAACATTAAAGTCTGTAGTGTGAGAAACAATAGCTTACAGGCCCCCAGATGTCTTGTTCATTAAATACCTCCACAAAGATATGAAAGACTATTGACTTCTAAGTAGATTTTTGTTGTAGCTAAAGATGGTGCAAGTAGTGATTACTTTTCCAGGCAGCACCAACTGGTGTTGGATAACTTTCTTCATTAAATAAATAACGAGTTAAAAAAACAAATTTTTCTTTGTCACCTCAGGTTTCTTTTAATATTAGACTTTATTTAAAGAGCAGAAAACAATCAATGCCAAAACTGTGAAATAATAGACGAAACTAGGAAGGGTTACAGTTAGGTCCATAAATATTTGGACAGAGACAGCTTTTTTCTAATTTTGGTTCTGTACATTACAACAATGAATTTTAAATGAAACAATTCAGATGCAGTTGAAGTGCAGACTTTCAGCTTTAATTCAGTGGGGTGAACAAAACGGTTGCATAAAAATGTGAGGCAACTAAAGCATTTTTTTAACACAATCCCTTCATTTCAGGGGCTCAAAAGTAATTGGACAATTGACTCAAAGGCTATTTCATGGGCAGGTGTGGGCAAGTCCGTCGTTACGTCATTATCAATTAAGCAGATGAAAGGCCTGGAGTTGATTTGATTTGTGGTGCTTGAATGTGGAAGATTTTGCTGTAAACAGACAACATGCAGTCAAAGGAGCTCTCCATGCAGGTGAAAGAAGCCATCCTTAAGCTGCGAAACCAGAAAAACCCCATCCGAGAAATTGCTGCAATATTACGAGTGGCAAAATCTACAGTTTGGTACATCCTGAGAAAAAAAGCAAGCACTGGTGAACTCAGCAACGCAAAAAGACCTGGACGTCCACGGAAGACAACAGTGGTGGATGATCGCAGAATCATTTCCATGGTGAAGAGAAACCCCTTCACAACAGCCAACCAAGTTAACAACACTCTCCAGGGGGTAGACATATCGATATCCAAGTCTACCATAAAGAGAAGACTGCATGAAAGTAAATACAGAGGGTGCACTGCAAGGTGCAAACCACTCATAAGCCTCAAGAATAGAAAGGCTAGATTGGACTTTGCTAAAGAACATCTAAAAAAGCCAGCACAGTTCTGGAAAAACATTCTTTGGACAGATGAAACCAAGATCAACCTCTACCAGAATGATGGCAAGAAAAAAGTATGGAGAAGGCGTGGAACAGCTCATTATCCAAAGCATACCACATCATCTGTAAAACACGGTGGAGGCAGTGTGATGGCTTGGGCGTGCATGGCTGCCAGTGGCACTGGGACACTAGAGTTTATTGATGATGTGACACAGGACAGAAGCAGCCGAATGAATTCTGAGGTGTTCAGAGACATACTGTCTGCTCAAATCCAGGTAAATGCAGTCAAATTGATTGGGCGGCGTTTCATGATACAGATGGACAATGACCCAAAACATACAGCCAAAGCAACCCAGGAGTTTATTAAAGCAAAGAAGTGGAAAATTCTTGAATGGCCAAGTCAGTCACCTGATCTTAACCCAATTGAGCATGCATTTCACTTGTTGAAGACTAAACTTCAGACAGAAAGGCCCACAAACAAACAGCAACTGAAAGCCGCTGCAGTAAAGGCCTGGCAGAGCATTAAAAAGGAGGAAACCCAGCATCTGGTGATGTCCATGAGTTCAAGACTTCAGGCTGTCATTGCCAGCAAAGGGTTTTCAACCAAGTATTAGAAATGAACATTTTATTTAGTTATTTAATTTGTCCAATTACTTTTGAGCCCCTGAAATGAAGGGATTGTGTTAAAAAATGCTTTAGTTGCCTCACATTTTTATGCAATCGTTTTGTTCACCCCACTAAATTAAAGCTGAAAGTCTGCACTTCAACTGCATCTGAGTTGTTTCATTTAAAATTCATTGTGGTAATGTACAGAACCAAAATGAGAAAAAAGTGGTCTCTGTCCAAATATTTATGGACCTAACTGTATGTATTTGTTCAAAGCACAGTCATAAATGTATCCTGCACGACTCCACCAGTGCTGCGCATGTTATGATTCTATATTTTTTATTAATTTTCTTTGAATCTTTAGAAATGTTTGCCTTACATTTCATAATTTTTCCTTAGGTTTTGTAACATATAGTTTTCATTTTCACTTTTGTTTTGTGTTTTAGTTTTGTTTAAAGTCTGATCATTTTGTTTTAACGTTATATTTTGTTTTTCACTGTCACACCATTTTAAGTATGGGATGTTAAGATGCATTCCCCCATTGTTCAACTTCAGTTGTGACATCACTGGGATGGCTGGTATAAGATGGTGATCAATGGATGAAAAAATGTTTTTCCCAAACTCTTAGCAATAGTTAGCAAAAGGATCTTTATTTTGTAACAGGTTTATTTTGATTTTGACCTTCTTCTGCCTTTAAATTTCTTCTTCTTTTTATTCTGCTCCATTTGATAGACTTTAACCATGTTTTTTTGAAATCACATCATCTTTGACTTCCATCTACTGACTATTCACTTAGTAAACCCTTTTGACTTCATCTCCCAGGCCTTTTCCCTGCTCACAATTATCCTCTCAAGCTGCCCTTAACTGAAGAAGCCTTTCCTTCTTCTGCTTCTTCTCCTTGTCCTTCGCCTCGAATCCTCCTCAGGCAAGCTTCATTCAACTCCTTCTGACTTTGCCTCCCTGAATTGAGTTTGGCAGCTCCTTTTATTCAAGACTCAGGGGTGATTCCAGGTAGCTCATCAGTATTACCTGGAATCACTGTCAGGTGTTCTGGAAGTCCAGTAGTAGGGCACTGCAGTTCCCCCGGCGGCCCCCACGAAACCCAACATGGCTGCACCAAACTCCAGCTCCCAGCATGCCCTGCTGGAATCTGTGGTGCCACAGTCGCCCAAGAGGGCTGCCTTCTAGCATCCCAGGGGAGGTATTGTCTCACCGATGGTCTCTCCACCGGTCCTTCAATTCCATTGGTGGCTCGGCTAGGTAATGGTCATGGCCGGCCTGTCACACTGTCCCTCCTGAGTGTTGTGGGGTGAAGCATTCTGTCCCGCGAGGGCTGCTCTCCAAGATGGGGAGTTGACATTGTCTGCCCCACGTTTCCGTCCTGCAATGAAAAGACAAGAAAGGGATGGGGATGTGCTGTGCCAATGCCATCTCCAAGCGCTCAATGACATTCTAGTAGTACAGCACCTCCACCTGTGGCTGACACGGTGGCACTCGTAGCATTGTCTCTCCCTTGCTCACATCAGTGCCCTGTGGAAATTTAAGCTGTGTGGGAAGCCCTGCATTGCCTCATGCCCAACTGAGGTCTGGTCATCTCTCCACCCCTGCAGAGAATGGCTTTCCAACACACATGACCATATGGGCTCACATGTTGCACTGCTCGGAGACCCAGGGTGCTGTGGTTGCCAACAGATTTGCAAAGTGAAGAAGCTCCTACACTTTTGAAATGAGGGATAAATAGAATTAGGTCAATACCTAAGCCCTACAGCACTTCCCACCCCAACTCCTGAATATTAAAAAAACTCACCATAAAAGTGTCAAAATAGATTTAATAATATTAAGCAACAAATATGAATATGACTTTTTACATGCAAAGCAAAGGAAGATAATGATGAACATATAAAGCGAACACCATGAACTTGAAAAAGTCTTGAAAAAGTCTTCACTGTAAGTGTTGGGTGTTGATCCTGAAGTACAAACAACAGTTAACAGAAGGAAAGATGTAGCAGAATAATCCCTTTTTATAAACTGCTTCCCAGAAAAATGGATAATGAACTCAATCTTGTCATCAGAGTTCAGAAGGCGAATGGGAAAAAATGTACCCACCGCCCTCCATATATATCCAATGGCCATGCAAAATCCACCTCTTCTGCAGAAATTCTGTTCATAAAGAGTTTTTTGGGTGCTGCTGATGATGAAGTTGGTGAAAAATGTAAAATTCAAAAAGTCCTCCCACATCCTCCTCTTCCGGTTGCAAATGTACAGTGCCTATAACTAAATGCTACAATTCCCAAACACCCCTGCGCATCTGTACAAATGTATTTAAAGACACAAACCCCGTATTTACAAACCAGGTATTTGAGCTACAAGTGTTGTTACAAACATTCACCAAACAGGACATACTATACAAAAAGGAAAACCCACTATGTGGCAAAGCTATCATTTTCGTGTTTGGTGTTTTTGCTCTTGTACCTTTCAGCCAGTGCCTTGTCTGCTTTTTCATGTTGTTCACCTTTGCTTGATATTTTGATCTGGTGCTGAGAAAGTGCAGTGCATGTGTTTCCACTTCTATGGATATGTTTGGTCTACCATGCACAATCACATTTTTCTCTCTCTTGTCTTTGAAGTCTAAGTTAGGTTTTTAGATATGTTTTGATCTTTTTAGAAGGTAAGCTTTTCTGTTAGCTTTAACCATTGTAAGGGAATCAGCAATAATCTTTGATAGCTCTGATAGCACCATTACTATATACCATTGTTGGGAAAAATGAAGGCATTAATTTTGAAGAATCTTTGTTTTATATTGTCTTTTTTAAAGCAAGCTGAGTCACAAGGTTATTTACAAAGCAAAGCAAAGACGATTACATTGCCAAGTGACTTTGTTGGTATCAGCTCTTCCCAATCTATATATTCATCTGTCAACTTTCAGTTTTAGTCTTCATTTATCTAGACTACACTTAATAAACCTTTTCAGTCATTTCTTACAATTTACCTGCTCTTGCCAGAAATTACCCAAACCGTCCATGTTCATACAGTAGCTAAGACTGCTGCCACACATCTGCTCGTTCCTGACTCCTTTACATTATGTCTGGAGTTTGAACATTTTTATCATATTCATGTGGGTTGTTGTCAGGGTGTGTCATTTGCATTTTTCATTCTATGACGTGAGCAAATGTGCTCCAAGATGAACATTCAGGTCTGAGGCACTTGGATGACCTGCCACTCAGACCATCATGCATTTGTTTTGTATATGAGAGTTAATCTGGACTGCCCAGAGAAAAACTCATACAGCCACTGGGAAAACATGCAAAAACCATACACATAGCCACCAGGCTGGCATTCAAACCAGTCTTCTGGAGCTGTAAGTTAACCACTGCATCACTGATCCAACAGCAGTACACTTAATACATTTTTTTTCAGTTTTTAATGTTACGCTTTCTTTATATTAGACCTCATTCTCATGAGAGCTATTGAAATGTGATACCTATAAGTGATATTATTGAATTAGTTCTGGGAAATCCACCAAGATAGTAAGATGGGTATGTTATTTAGGGGTGCCAAGCTATTATCTGTTCTCCTCTACAGTAATATTTTAAAACTGACAAGCTCACAAGTAGCTGTTGCGCTTGGAACTTTGGTAATATGTTTCAAAAGGGGCATACTTTGATGAAGTTTTGGAGGCTTTGCCAGATTCTTTTCTTAAGTGCTTATATGTTACAGAAAGTCAAACAAACTGAACATATTATTACTGTTGTGGACCTACTTCTGACTTGATCCAGGACACAGCCAGTGAATCCAGAAACAGCAAGTTTAATGAAAAAATAAAAATACAGAATAAACAAGTAGACAGGTTATCCAGGGTAACAAATCATGGGATAAAGCAATGTGAGCTCTTGTGAGCCTAACTACACAGATGGGGACTCTACTAAAAACCCTAGCCATATATGAAAAGAATACATGATATCTACCTGATCTCCTCCCAGATCCTTTTTCCAAGCAATGTTGGCCTACGCACTGATTCTCAGAGAAGAAATGAGACAGCTTAGCTGAAGCTCCCTGCCAGTGTCCCAGGTTCCCATGGCAGGATGCTGCCTTAAACTAGAGATGCAGAAAAACTTCTGACATCTGGATCTGTATTGAGGAGATTACAGTCAGTGAACATACCTGCTGACTTACTGGGTACTATTGGTGGTTAACTAAGAATCTGGTCCTGAAAGCTCAACCCCTTGCAGTTAACGCTGACCCTGCAGTTGCCTTTACAAGTAATAACACTGAGTTTCTCATGTGATATTAAAAACAAACTTTATTTGGAAAAAGAGTGGCAAAGTTTTAGAAATTCTTTGCTGTTTACAACAGCTTCTGACACAAATTCCACATTTTTTGTACATTTGGCACATGTCAAGCTATGTACAACTTTACTTAAACAGCCTTCCAACAATCAGCCTAACCTCCAAACCTGAAGAGTTTTAAGCTTTCAATTTTTTTTTTTAATTTCTTAACTTTGTTAGTTTGTTTGCAAATTGCCAGTATACATTTCAAGTATCTAATAAAGATGAGTACCGATATAGAATAACGGGAACAAACTGCAGAGTGGGGCTAAACTACTACACTGTACAATTGAATTTAGTGTTATTCTCACTATAAACAATGCGCTGGAGACACATTAAGACTTAGGCCATTATTTTATTATTATTATTATTTTTTTTTTTTTTTGCATATATTCCCACTTGCACAGATGTTCTCCTGTGTCTCATTTTGTCAAGCCCAGCTCAATCACAGCCCATGTTTATCTAAATTAAATGGTTGGTAGCACTTTAGTTTAGGTACTGCAAAATAGCAACTATTACTCATTAACTCTTATGTAACAAGATCTTAAAAAAATGCTTTTTTTGATATTCATAGCACTTATGAAACATCACTAGATATGTTATTCATCTGTGTGTAGTGTGGCATATTTACAAGATGGTAAAGTTAATTATTATTAATATGAAGGATTCACAGGTCTTATACTAAATATGAATGTTGTAATATCAAGAGAAATGTGTGTTCAGTTAAGCCACGTCAGACCACTCCAAAGCAAAACTTTGTTAGTAGATCTCATGGTAGAGATAAATGAACACTTTAATGATGCTTTAGAAGGTCTTGCTACAAAACAGTAATGAGTGATAGATGTATTACAGCAGTACCTAAACTAAAGTGGTTTCCTTCTTTTAAGTTTTTTTTCCTTTATAAAATAATTTTACTTATATTGCATGTTTATGTGAGAGTTTTACAACTAAGACCACCCTTGAACCTACCCCCAAACCAAGAATAGATTCCAAGGACAGCAAAGTAATGCATCAGACTTGTTTTATTAACAAAGTGATAGCACTGGAGGGGATAAAACAAGGAAAATTATGCAAGCAGACCAAACAAAACTCGGCCTGCCCCTCTGGGCCTAACTAAGCATAGGCTTTGCATCCCTGGCTATCCTGCAGGGTGCCTATTTTAGATACAAAACTTTTAAGTTCAGTGAGCCGTCATACATCACCCTTGTATCTTCAAGCACTCCTATTGTGTCAGCTCTTCCTCACGCCAGACCATCGTCCTGCTTATATCCCAATACCAAGGCCAACTAGCATACAGTATGTCCAGGAGAGCCTTTTCACTTTCAAGTTTTAACTGCTTCTAGGGAAGGCAAGCTGCCACTTTTTGGGTCAGAAAAGGTCAAGAGAAGACTTAGGGTTATGCTTTCCTGACTACTCTATAATGTTCCCAGGTGTCCCTGCAATCCTGGACTCTGGGTTTCTGTTAAAGGGCCAGGCAATCCCCTGACCACCTGAAAATTATAATCTGTAGAATGGAGACATGTATTAGATAATAAGTCTCCCTGTTTCCACCTAAAGTCGTGGGGGGACTCTTGACATGCTCCCGATCATTCCCCAACATCCCAGACACATATTGGTGCTCTAGTGACTGACTCTCTGCTGAGCTCTATGCACAGTACTAGACATAGTGGCTGCTATCAAGGGTTGTATGTCAATGATAATATTGCATGTGTTCCTGCCACCTGGGCATATTACAGCCTGACTTCTGTCCTGCATTATTGCAGTGTGCATACAATTATGGTCATATAACATACTTTAAGATGTTATTTTTGGGGTTTAATTTGTGAAAAGGGTCCAACAAGAGAAGTCTAATGGCCAGTGACCCAGTCATCACTGCTCTGGCTCAAAGAGGCATGTACTGTAGGTTTACTGACTTCCTCTATTGTATGTCCTGTGGTGTAATGTGCTCTCTATCCTCTTATTAGAATTTATCTTTTGTAATAAAACATTTTCATTTTTGTGTGTTTTGGCCTCATTATTCTCTTTTAATTCTCAAGTACCCTCTATTATCCACAACAAATAGTCAAAGTCTGTATTTTAGAAATTTCTACATACAATTTGTACATAACAGATATACATGTAGGAGAAAGGAAATCATTCATCCAATAAGGTCTTGCAGCACAGTGCTATGAACAGCAGTTGTTACAAGATCAAATGAGGAATACACTGTAAGACCCAGTACAGGTACACTGTACAGTATATGAAAATTACACAAGTATATCCCATTCTGTCATTTCTGTCCTGATTATAATTTGCTTTAAAAATGTAGGTTTTGCCCAGTGCTCATAAAATAAAAGCTGACATGTCTGTATTGTTGATTAAAATGTTTCGTAACCTGAACAACAGGCAGACTCAAATGAGCTCATTAGATTATAAGGAGCCACGTGATCAATGATTCATATGGATGTGTGTTTAAAAAGAGTGTTGGGTTCTGGGAAATGTAAAAGAAAATGCAAGAAAATCTATAATTACTATTACAATGTATATGTTTAAGCTTGGATAATCTAACCAGTGTGTACAGTATATGCTTGTAAGTATATGAGAAATGGGGACTTTGAACTTTAAGATTATTTCATGAGTAGCTAAAAGTAACTTAACCAACAAGCAACCAGAGCATGGGAACTTATCAGTTGTCCAGTTTTGGTCGATGCAACATCTTACATTAAATAGTCATCAAATCACCTTATAATTTACAGGATTTTAAAAAGCAATTTGGAGAGACATCACCACTGCCAGGGAGAGAAGACAGTATGTCTGTCTGGCATCTACCATTCCTATGCTCACAAGCATTGCACATGCATGGCTTAAGAAGACAAAGTCTGCAACAACTGAAAGCTACCTGATACAATGCTTGCTGTGTGACAATAATTTGAATGGTTCAGGGTGTACATTTTCTAATATCTAACTTTTAAGTGTAGTTTTTCTGCAAATAAACATAAGTAATGATTGAAATAAGGTTTGGTTTAACTCACTGAAGCTGTCTTGTTGTTTACTGACATTTAACAATGATTAATGGGTGTTAATATAATCAACTGTGTTCATTCAAGTTGTTTTATCAAGGGTAGCAATTCAAGAACAGTTTGACTGTGACTAAACAAGAAAATGCTTTTAAGTGATACCTTGGCTTCTATTAGATTATTTGTTTAGCCCTATTAAAGGTAGTTATCTGGGTGCTCCACAACTGTGAATCCCTGGCAGCAGCGTAGCTCTTGAAGTGTCTCTTGAACCTTTGCTAAGGTATTCTGATGTGTAGAATTTTTAGGGGAAGCGACCCAGGTGCAAGACTTCCATATTTGGAGCTTGACAAGGGCAACAATGGTCCCTTGGCCTCAGTTAAAGTATTTTTGCTTTGTATTTGACCTGATACAAACCAAGACTAATAATGTATGCATTAATAATAATAATAATGCATTTTATTTAATAGGCGCCTTTCTTAGCACTCAAGGCCACCTTACAATGAAATTAAACAACATTAGTAAAATAAAAACAAAGAGAATGATAAATCAAAAAGCAATAATTAGCCAACAAACAAAGATAACAGGCAGTAACAGTGCAAAATTCACAATTGGTATGCCAGCTTGAAAAGATAAGTTTTGAGGACAGTTTTAAAATGTAATATTGAATCGAGCTGACGAATATGAGAGGGAAGAGAATTCCAGAGTCAAGGAGCACTATGAGAGACACTCGAGCTCCCATAGAACAGAGTTTGATGTGTGGTACAGAAAGTAAAACTGCAGATTAGGAGTGTAAGTCTATAGGAGATCAGTGAGGTAGGAGAGAGCAAAGTTGTGGAGAGCTTTAAATGTTAAGAGCAGTATTTTGTATTGTATTCTGTAGTTAACAGGGAGCCAGTGAAGTTGAGAGAGAATAGGTGTACTGTAATGTGTTCAGTAGATTTAGAACAGGTTATTATCCTGGCAGCAGAATTTTGAATAAGTTGTAAGCAATGGATACGTTTTTGTGGTATGCCAGATAAAATAGCATTACAGTAATCTATACGTGAGGCGACTAGGGCATTAACCAATACTTCAGTACTGTGTTGCGTAAGAACAGGACAAAGTCCTGAAATGCATTGCCAGGATTAACTTGTCCAATAGTATAAAAAAAACCTTCAAGGTTAAAGTGCCTTTCTTGAACACCTTTTGACGATAAAACATATATCTTGGTTGCATTTACCTTTGAACAATTTCTGCTCAATATTGTCCATGTCACTGTTTGTACACTGTAAACAATACAGTCTCCTTGTTTATCGCTCTTTAAACGAAAGTAATTTCCTCTTCAAATGGAGAACTCCCAAAGAATAAGCACAGTTTCTATTATTCAGAAAACTGTGAATGATTAAGACAATTTACCTGATATTACAGATCATATAAATCTTTATTTAGGCTACTCACCATTGTTTTCATACAATAATGAGCCTGCTGTCCCCATAGGCCCAAGAACAGAAAACACAGACTTTTTGAAATGGTCCACATTTCTGATGATGCTTCCTTAGAAACACGGACCAATATGGACGTTAAGATGCTCCTGATTAACAGTAGCTTAACTATATAAAACTAATAGCCTTGAATCAATTGTGCAGAGATTACAGGACTATGAGATTATACAAGGTGACATTACAGAGATCCTCCAGGATACCAAGGTTTGATAACAGGGCCCAGAATTTGGTGTAGATTATGAAGATTCTTAAGGCTCATCCTGTGAAAGCCTTTTAAAATAAACATTTCAGAAAAAGGCTTATTGATATATAGAATCACTATTGTGTCATGTACAGAGTACAGTAAAATCCTTCCTTGCATGTGCTAATCAATATGCAACATATTACCACACTCCAACACCATGATTAGTGACTATAACTACCTTATTTCAAAACATCTCCCTTCCTTACCTGAAAAACCACAGATGGGCTCTCCAGAAAGAGAAAAAAATAATAACAGATTTAAATACTGTGCTTATTTACTTGGTGTTCAATTTAACCAAACATGCAATCTACACGCTCTTAAACAGAAGCCTGAGGTTTAGCAGTGGGTGCTTTTACAAGATGAACTCAGACATTTGCTAGCAGCCTGTGAAAGAAGTGAAAAGGACCTCCTCACTACAGGCTGAATATACTTGGTGTCAGGAGAAGATCTAACAACATTTCACCTGTTGGAAAGAAGGAGGAAACTGTGAAACAAACAGCCGGACACACAACAAAGGTTTGGGGCAGCTACTCTTATACTTTTCCTGTCTGCAAAAGGCTTAAATTTGCGAACAATGTTTACAGGTTAGAGTCCAAAACAGAACTGCCCAAGTATGGAGGATGGAGGGTTTTTAAGATGGTTCAAGAGAAGTGATGTCATCGGGGCTGAACCGGAAGTGACATCCTTGGGGCCAGGACAGGAAGTGAAATCCTCAGACCGTAATCGGACACATGCAGAGTTTCTCGTGTTTGATCTGTGGATAGAAAAGACAGACATTTAGTGCAACCCGCCACCCCCTAAACTGACATGGATTTGGCATTTTCTGGTCCCTTTGGTTGACTCCCAAATGCACATACGTAACAAAATGTAAGCAATACATGCAGATAGGCAAATGGGCCAGCCATCCTACTGGATAGGGGATTATTGCTAATTTAGTTAGGGCTAGATGGCTGCGAGATATAATTGTATCCCTTACAGTATTTATACACTTAACTACCGGATCCTGTACCAGCCTCCATTCTCATTTAAACAAAAACAATTTCTAAGATTCTTAGATTATGTCATACAAAGTCAGATCTATACCACAAAAGCAGAATTGCCATCCTGTGAAGGTATAAACTTTTCCATGATGTCACAAAAAAAAACAGGAGAACTTCACTCTATGCAAGACACTAAACCAAAGATATGACAAAGTCCACTAATAAGAGCAGGAGTGCACTCCTTAAAGGTTACATTCATCGTTACAGTAGACAAAGTCATATTTCATAATCATGACACACAGTCATTTGCTTCAAATCTTCCATTGTTTAGTTTAGCATTACTTATAAATTTAAAAAAAGTAAGAAAAACACATCTCCCCTGCACCTTACACTGGTAGTCAGCAGGGCACCAGAAGAAATCTGAAACAAAAACCTTCAAAAACAGATTCAAAGCAGTAAAGTTTCCAGTTCAAAAATCATGGCTGTCCATTTTTGTTGAAATGTTTATGGCTACAAAATGTGGTAGTTAATCGCAGAATCTCTGTTCTCTTCTCTGTTTAGTTTGTTTTATGTAAACAATAGCCATTGTAAAAGTCTGTATAATATATAAAACAGTATGTTACTAAATAATCACTTTGCTCCTCTGTATTTTCAAAAAGATTATATTGATGTTAGGAAAATCTGTGATTTTTGTACTGTCGTCCATAGATCCATATTCTTGCCTTTTACATTGCTGTGTACTTTATTACAACCCCAAACTTTATAAGTAACAATGTTAGACAATATCATATATTATTATGAAAAAGAAATAAGAATGCATTGTAACAAATCTCATAAAGATGTCACTATAAACTGCACAGAATGAATTATTATAACAAATCTTTATTTAATGTCCATTCATATTAGCGAAGCTAAAAACTCGAATAATACAAAGTGTGTGAAATGGTACAAGTGGCTGTTAGTGGACACAACGTGGGCAAGGCTGTAGTCCATTCTCATTGCATGATGTGCATTTCAAGGCTTTGAAAGAGTCTGTGAAACAGTTTCGGAACACTGACATCTTACTCCCATGGCACACTGAGCAAGGAACGAAAGAAAATCCTCCACAAGTGGAACACTCTTGGGGATGCTGAACTTTCTGAAATAGTAAACACAAAACGTGAACATCAGTTGTATTTCTTACATTTAAGTTCTGAAGAAATTTTCTTTTTTCTTCATATCAACTTCTAAACACACATTGAAAGGATTACATACTCTTTATGAATTCTTAAAAGAAAAGAATAGAAACCATACTATAAAACCGAAGCATTCTGGGAACATGAGGTAAATGCACACTTCACACACTGCATATGTAATTGTTGGGGGAAAGACAGGGACAATAATATGATTGGGTTTTTGCTGCTTCCTGAACAAAATCCAAGCAGTTTCAGGAGAGTCCATCACCTTCAGCCAATCATGACTGTAACAGCAGAAACCCAGTAATATAAAATCAACCATCAAGATAAATTCAACAGAAACAGGAGTTTATACAAACAGAATTAAGAACTTTGTGCTTTAATGTCACATAATCTTAGCCTACTAAATTAATGGATTGTTGCTTTAGCTCTGTGAGTTAAAATGTTATTCTTCCTGCAGCACTACAGATCTTGAAATTATCCTAGTAGGTCAGGGGTGATTGTGGTTTACACCGTTAACTTTGCTGAACAAGTGGTTTTTAATTATATAATGACATAGACAACCTGGAGAGTTTATTAACAGATTATCTTTTGCAAAATGAGATTATCCTTACATTGCTTTGTCGTAGTAGTTGTTAATATGTTCAGGTACGTTTTGCTTATATGGCTAGAATGGTTTTTGTGTATTAATTTTATTGCACATTCTGTAATACAGATCATTTCTTTAGTTTGGAAATGATGTTATACTTTCAAATGTTAAGATATTGAAATGAAGAGAGCAACAATAAATCCATAAGCAACTTCTAATGTATGCCTGTTATCTGGAAATGGTGAATTTGCTATAATGAATTCTAGCAATTGATTTCACTTCTAAATCTAAAGACCCATAGTATGACAGAGTGTAAATCTAATTACAATGAGATAGAAAGAAAAAGGCTACAAAAGAGATCAGGTTGACTTAAAAAAAAACTTTTCTGTAAATTCAAGGCAGATATTTACTAAAGCATTAATGACACAGCAAATCAATGAGATACTTAGCACATTTTTAAAATAAGTACTTCAAAGAAAAAAATACTGATTACAATATTTTGAAGTACAGTAGAACATGCACTCAGGGTACTAAATGAGACAATACAGTATGTCACAAAAAGAAGCATTTGAAGATTCTCACATGTTGAATTTCTGTTTAACTAATATTAGCTGTTTGGTTTTTTGTAACCTAGGAATTGTAACTAGCTTACATTTTGTTCTGAGCTATTTGCTTCTCAATTTTGTACCCTTGTCTCAACACACTCTTTTCACAAACAGTCCCTAAGACATATGCTTACTCAGCTATGTTCTTTGTTGGGCTAAATGGCCTGTTCTCATCTAAATCTATCTAATGTTGACCTCTTTTCACATTGGATAAAAGCATCTGTTAAGCAGATAAATATAAAATGTAAAAAATGTGGACATTTTCTTAAGGATATTAATCAAATTTATGTAAGAAACTCTGCAATTCCTTAATATTGCACTATAATTATATAATGATAATAATGATAATGATCATAGAAGATAATTGGGCTGGTGTCTGAATTACAATCATCACACGCTATACACAGCTTTTCTGGGAAGGCTTGTCTGTTGGAATTCATCCCAAATGTGTTCAATGGGGTTGAGGTCAGGGCTCTATGCAGACCATTCAAGTTCCTCCAAACTTGTCAAACCATGTCTTTCTGTAATCTGTCTTTGTGTGCAGGACTACACTCATGTTGGAACAGAAAAGGACTTTTCCCAAACTGTTGCAATAAAGTTGGAAGTACACAATTGTCTAAAATGTTGTTGTATGGTCTAGCATTAACAGTACCCTGGAATGAAGGGGCCTATCCCAAACCCTGAAAATTAGCCCTAGACCATTATCCCTTCACCACCAAATTTTACAGTGGGCACTATGTAGTCCAGAAGGTAGCAGTCATTTGGCATCTGCCAAACCCACATTGATCTGTCAGATTGTGAGATAGTTAAACATGGCTCATCAATCCAGAGAACACACTTTCACTGCTTCAGAGTCCAATGACAGTCTGCTTTACATCACTGCAGCAAATGACTGTGATTGTGTAGAGCGATCTTAGGTTTATGTGCAGCAGCTCGGCCATGAAAACTCATTTCATGAAACTCCTAGCACACATTTCTTGTGCTGATGTTGTCTTCCAAAGGCGGTTTGGTGAGCTTGCATGGTGGACCACTTTGTGCCTGAGCAGTTGTTCTTCCTAGACACTTCCATTTCACAATAATAACTCTTAAAATTTTCCTTATCAGATTTAGCAGAGCACAAATATCACATACTGACTTGTGCAACGTTATGACAGTGCCATGTTTAAAGTCACAGAGAGCATCAGTAAGACCCATTCTAGTGCCAATGTTTTTCAATGGAGATTGCATGGCTATTTGGTTGATTTTATGTACCTGTTAAAAATTAAACACCTGAACTTAACAATTTGGGGGGTTGTCCAAATCATTTTGGACATTTAGTGTATGTGTTGTCCAATGTGTTTGAAAATCTGTTTCATATGTTAATAATAGATGAATAGATGCATTATTAAACAATAAGGAACATTAATTCATAAACACTGAGGAACTGATTATGCACAATAGTATTTTTCAAGCTTCCCTTTATTTAAAAATATCCCTGGCTTGGTATATACAGGCAGAATGGTAACAAATGTCATTGTCAGCATGCCTGGGTGGCTTTCTCAGCCAAAATGCTTACTGCTGACATGCCTAGCCTTCTTGATTTACTGTCCTCTCATTTTCAAAATAATTCCTGCATGCATAAAATAAAAAGATTTAGTTAATAACCAACTCTACCATGAATAAAGCTACCTCCAAATAGTATGCCTCCTGTCAAGTTTAGCTGCATTGATTGCATTGTAAAAAATCTAAATGAGCTACACTAAAAATATTGTTGTGATTAGAAATGGTTCTGTTTACTTTCAAAGGGGACTTCAGATATGTTCTAGTTCAGTATTTTCTAAAAATTGTTAAAGTAATTTTATATTTTGTTTTAAAGAGCCAAACATAAAATTAAGGCCAGCTTTATGCTTAAAACATTCACAAACACGGTGGGTAAAGCATCAGACATTAGAGTGACATCTGAAATTCAGCTGGACTTGGTGGAGTTTGAAAGTCAGCTAAGTCACCCATGGATCTTGGAACTTGTTGAAATCAATTCAAAGAAAGTAGGAAGTCATTGCAGGGTTAATAGCAGTTATGCTGTAATCAGAAAATAGTTAAAAACCTGAAAGCAGGTAAACAGGAAGCACAAATAAAGAATTGAGAAGAACTTTATTATGCAAGATTTAAAGATGAGAAGGTCAGAAAGGCTCTTATAAATATCATTCCATTGAATCATATAATTCATGTCCATAATTAACTGAGATAAATGCAGCAAAGAAACTGAACCAGGCATTATTGTTCTTCAAACCTGCTTCTTCTTCTTCTTCCTCTTTATCTTTTCCCACTTATATGTGGGGTCAATGTGCTTGATCAGCCTTCTCCAATCACTTCAGTCCTGCACCTATTTGCTAGTCAAGTATTTTTCCTTCTAATCTTCTTTTACTTTATCCATTCACCTCCACTTTGGCTTTCATCTCTTTCTCTTCCCCTGTACTTCTATTCCCATCACTCTTTTTCCCCACATACTTATTGTCTCTCCTCATCACATGTCCATTCCATTTCCACCTACATTCCTGTACTTTCTTAGATATCTCTCCCACTTTTGTTGTACCTCTGATTATCTCATTTCTTATTCTGCCCTTTTTTGTAACTCCACACATCCATCTCAAAATTCTCATTTCTGCCACATCTAACTTCTCCTGCACTCCATTTACTGCCCATGTCTCAGCTCCATATATCATTGCTGCTCTTACCAGTCTTAAAAACTTTACGTTTAACCTTCACCTTAACTCTACAAACTCTTCAAAACTAAACACTTATTTTGATTTTGATACTTGCAAAATATTTCAAAAACAGTTTGAAAAGCAAACAAATTTACCACTTTGTACTGCTGTTTTTCCTTCTCAAAACACTTAATAAACATTTGATTACAGAAGGCACCAATTTATTGAGTGTTTCAGGTGTAATTTGGTCCCATTCTTTTTGCAAACAAGTCTTAAAAGTATGTAACAGCTTCAAAATGTGCGACACTTTCTCATTTGGGGAGATGTTAGAACTGCAGGCAGGCGAGTAGAGCACACGTGCCCTCTTCTTGTGCAGCCATAACTTTGTAAGGTACACAGAATGTGGTTTTAAATTGTCTTGCTGAAATATGCATCAGCATCCATGGAAGAGATGTCATCTTGAAGGCAGCATAAGCTGCTCCAAAATATGTATGCACTTTCAACATTAATGGGGCCTTCACAGAAGTGCAAGTTAGTCTAGCCCAGGGGCATTGACGCAACCCCATACTATCATATGTGCGAGCTTCTGGACTTGTAAATTTTAACAGTCTGGATGGTCCTTTTCTTCTTTGGTCAGAAGTGCCCAGAAGTGAAAAAGGAGGAGAAGGAGAAGTAGGATAAAACTGTCCTGCAACCAGATGGATATTAAACATAAAGGCAGAAGGTGAGCTGAGCAAATGCTCCTCCTGGTAGGGCAGAACTGTGGCCTGTATTGTGTATCAGAATATGAACAGTAAAAGCAGGTACGTGGTGTGACTAGGTCAGACATTGTGCAATATGGCTTTCTGATTTGGTTTCTCTTGTATTCTCCACTTCCCTCCTCTGTTAAACGTTATTTGTGCTAAGTACATTCTTTGTATTGCTATAGGGCTGTGTTTTGGGTCCTTTGTTCTGGGTGAGGGTCATACATGTGGTACTCTCTTTCACACATAATATAACATAATGTAATGGTAAGGGTTAGACAGGCCTAGACAGGGGAAGGAAGAAACTATCCTTGCAAAAACTGTGGCACTCTCCTTACTCACAGCCTACTTGCACCCTCATCTACAATCATGCTGAGTGTGCAAATTAAACACAGACTGTACCTAGGGCAGGAATTTAAAAAAAGACTCCGGAGTGCTAAGGTAGTAGGGCTTAACACTGAGCTTTCATGCTCTAATCATTCACATAATGAAGAGCACTCCTCATGAAATAATGGATTTGCATGCATATTAACCCTTTCGGCCTTGACATCCTATTACTAGCACATATATATGCACCCATTTTTGTAAAGCACAGGTACGTTTGCAGCCATTGAAACCAGACATGCTACTATTAGTGCAGACTGGAGAGACTGGCATACAGTCCGTGAAACACGGAAGTGAAAATGGACGCTTCCGGACTGTGCACACCACTTTCCATTTTATTTCCCCACGAAGATTGAAGTATTTGGCAGCTATTGCATAATAATAGTGATAATGTTTTTGTTTTTTTCATTTTTGAGCTTCCTAGACACCCCAAAGTTAGAATATCTCACAAAATAATTTTCTTATAAAAACTGAAAATCCAGGGCCGAAAGGGTTAAGAGACTTACAAAAGAAAAATTTACCAGCTGTATTAGAATAATGGTAAGCACTGATAAACAGCATATAACAATAAACATTAGTGGGTACAGGATAATTTTTGCCAGTGATTAAAATCAACATGAGTACAGTTGATTTACAACACAGCAGGGAAAGCAATACAGGCAGACCTAGAGTGAGAGTCAAGGAGTGTAGGAGTCCACACTAAATGAGTATTCACTGAGAGCTGGAATAATGAGAAGACTGGCATCTCAAGTGTCTGGTAGCCTGTAATGGTGTATACAACGATGAGAGGTGGTGTGGGCTGTTAGAATTAACAGATTTGTAAGTCAGTAGCTAAGGTTTTAAAGGTAATTCAGTATCAGAAGTGAAGCCCAGAGGGGTGATGAGTCAGGATTCATCAGTAGCATGAAAAAGCTGTTTTAATCTCTTAATGTTTACATGATGAAAAAATAAAGGCAATTAAAGTGTGACATACAGTATATTTGTAAATTCAAGGAGAAGATGGAGTGTGGCAATGTTTTACATGTGACTAAAAAATACTTTGAATTCAATCAAGAAGGAACATTCAAAGTTGGTGTAAATCACTCCAAGGGCAGACAATGGATTAAGGGTTCATCCAGGCTTGCTTGAGCTTTTCTTCCCAAAAGAAGTACTGTAGTCCAGTTCTGTTTGCAAAGAAAATCTGCAGACACCCACATGCTAATGTTTCAGAGGCGGTGTAATTATTCTGAACACTTTGTGATTTTTTTTATTGGCCTTTTTCTTAGATTTTCTATTTTTTATGGCCTTTTTCTTAGATTTTCTATTTTTTATTAGGTTTGGAACTCTGCAGAACTCACTTTGTAGTTTTGTTTTGTATTTACACTTATTATTGTATTATATCATTCTATTTTTTTTTTTGTTTGTTTTCTGTGATGCCATTTTGTGTCCCTGTCAATAAGACATCGATAGGGATATGGCACTGGAAGTTATGCCATGTGACATCATCTACACAATGCTATGGAAGCCAGTGTTGCACAAAGGTCAGTGTTCAATATTATGAATACTTTGTAAATCTTTCTTAGTAATTTTTTTACAATTAATTATTGGTTATGCTATAAGACTCTGATTTCTGGTATATGTTTTGAGTTTAGTTGCTTTTATCCTTTGATTCCGTTTTGACCCTGTCTAGTCCTTAGTACATATTTCATTTACAGGTCCGTTTTTTCCTCCCCCTTGGGGCCTGGCAATTTTCACTTGTGGCAAAACAGACAGACACTGATATTCTTTAAACCTTTCAGAACTGATTATCATGTGGAATTGGGTAACATAAGCATAAAAGTGGAACATGAACCATGCTGATCGATTAGCAGTATGCAGACTTTGAGAAGAAGTGGACCATGCACTGACTCGACATACAGCACTGGAGAGTGGCTGGTGAGAGCTGAGCCTCTCCAAGACAACTCCCTATGGTATAGAGTACAGTGATCCCTCGCTATATCGCGCTTCGTCTTTCGCGGCTTCACTCCATCGCGGATTTTAAATGTAAGCATATGTGAATATATATCGCGGATTTTTCACTGCTTCGCGGATGTCTGCGGTCTACAGTACATGTGCTTCCTCAGTTGATTTGCCCATTTGAATTCAAACAAGGGACGCATTTGAATTCAAACAAGGGACGCTATTGGCGGATGGCTGAGAAGCTACCCAATCAGAGCACGCAGTTAAGTTCCTGTGTGCTGCTGATTGGCTCAGCAACGGAGTGCTGCATTAACCAGGAAGTCTAATCTCACTCATTCAGAATTAATGCACGTTACTGCTAATGCTTCAGGATTGCAGAAAAGGTAAAAGTTTTGGATATGTTGAAGGAGGGGAACAGCTACACCGCTGCAGGACACAATTACAGCATCAATGAGTCCACGATTCTTTTTATTTAAAAAGGAGGAAAAGCATATAAGATCTACGGCCGCAGTGTCCTTTAATCAGGGCGCAAAACGAGTTGCAAGTGGACGTGATAAGGCAGTAGACTGGATGGAATCTGCTTTAGGGATTTGGATTGAAGAGTGATGGAAGAAGAACAACGGCGGTGCTAAACAGTCGCCTGAAGAGGCTCCTTTAGAAGAGCTGTAACGCTATCCTTTGTTGTGCAGTAAAATTAAACTCATCGTTATCGGACAAGTCGTCGTGTCATTGTTGGTGAGTAACCATAATTAATTATTTACGTACATTACTTATTACATGTACATAGTTTAGTGTCGCTGTACACACATTTTACTGTATACAATTTTTCTTGTATTGTACGTATTTATTGCTGGTGGCCTGTCTGTTGTAATGGCTGTAACGTATTGATATCAGAGATGCTCGATATCTTTAAAATAATATTTAGGTTTTACTGTATGTAAACTGTGTTTACATACATAATTTCAACGAATCTTACCTAATATCTAAGAGAATACAAAGGGTTTATGCTGTATAACTGTGCGTGAAATGTTTATAATAGTGTGGGAGAGTTTATAAGAGCTTAAAATATATAAAAATAACCATATAAACATATGGTTTCTACTTCGCGGATTTTCTTATTTCGCGGGTGGCTCTGGAATGCAACCCCCGCGATGGAGGAGGGATTACTGTATTGCTAATCTAGTGGTAGCAACTGTTGCCTTCATCTCTATCAAGTTTTATCGTGGGTATCCTGACTGAATCTAATAAATTATTTTTTTAATACAAAATAAGCAAAAATTATTATTTGTTAATTTGCATGGTTGTTATGGTTATTTTGTCACTGTTGTGGCTTTGAGGGGGCACTGTAGGCAAAATTATTTTTCCACAGTGCATTCCTCAGCATTGAATCTGGACCACCCGTGAAGCTAATGCTCCCTGTGAGAAACTGTATTTGGGGTAATACCAGATAAGACAGCATTGCAATATGAAAAATGTATTATACCAGTATATACCAGTAAATCAATATTCCTATACTACACTGTTTGCATAAACACTCATTTTGCTTAAAGGAGAGAATCTTAATATAACATTCAAACTCAGTAGAAAAAAGTCAAAATGTGAAAAATCTAATTCTATTTACAAGAAACTGTTCAAAATTCATTAATGTCATTGTAAAGTACCGGTAAGCATGTCAGGCCTGTGCTTAGCTCTCTGAGTTGGGTGAGTGCTGAATTCAATGGATTTTTTTCTGGAGTATATTATTGTATTTGCAGTGTGTTTGGTTTGGATTCTTTTTATTACTGTGTTTAGTTGTTAAAAGAAAAATAATTAATTGATTCAAAAATATTTTATGTTGTTATCTTTTAATTTCAAGATCTTCACAGATGTATAAAAAGAAAACACAGCCGTAGCAATATTCGTAGCAGCACAAAAATGAACACTTGAAGACCTACCTCAATTTTAGTCAAAAGGTCCTGCAGCTCTCCTGATTCATTCATTGCTAATATTTTTTCTGCTCCCTGTTGAAGAGCAAGAATATCATTGCAGCTTAAGAAACATTATATCATCTAGACTTAAAACTCATATACAGTACATGTGATAGTCCAATAAATAACATTTTATGCAACGAATTATGAATGTTTATTATGAAAGGCAATAACATGTTTTGCCAAAACTACTCTGCACATCCCACCAAAGTGCCTTTTTATAAATATAAAGATCAGCATGATAAGAAAACAATATACTGTAAAAGAAGTGTGACTTGAAATTGTTTGCTTATACTTGTATCCCATCTTTTCTGCCAGTAGATCAAACTTCCATCCATCCATCCATTTTCCAACCCGCTGAATCCGAACACAGGGTCACGGGGGTCTGCTGGAGCCAATCCCAGCCAACACAGGGCACAAGGCAGGAACCAATCCTGGGCAGGGTGCCAACCCACCGCAGGACACACACAAACACACCCACACACCAAGCACACACTAGGGCCAATCTAGAATCGCCAGTCCACCTAACCAGCATGTCTTTGGACTGTGGGAGGAAACCGGAGCAAACCCACGCAGACACGGGGAGAACATGCAAACTCCACGCAGGGAGGGCCCGGGAAGTGAACCCGGGTCCCCAGGTCTCCCAACTGCGAGGCAGCAGCGCTACCCACTGCGCCACCGTGCCGCCTAGATCAAACTTTCATTTTTCAATTGTGTTTCAGTTATTATTTTATAAAAACTAAAATGTAATCGAACTCCAAAAACAAAGCATTGTGGAGCAACGGTATTTATTAAATGTCAAACTGCAATAACAACCTGGAATACCCCATTTAACGAGAGAAATCACAAAGAAAAGTAGAACCTATGTCACCCAATGAATTATTGACTTTGTCCTTAACAGGGAAAAGTTTGTTATGGTTGATAATTACATTTCTACAGTCCATCATACAGGAATAAGAGGTACACAAGATGTAGTGATTGCCCTGATACTCTCCTATATCTATACTAACAGCTTGAAAGGATCTGAAAGCAATTGTTTAGCAAATGATACAGGTTTGATTGATACCTCTAGCAATGTAGGACATTTTGAGGAAGAGGCCAAAACATTGCAGAGGTGGTGCCAGGAGAAGAACTTCCAAATAAATTTGAGGATGGTATTGATTTTAGAAAGAATGCTGAACCAGTAAAACCACTGGTCCTCATGGGAAAAATTCGGACATGAGTGTCAGTAGGCTTTGTGCCCTAGGAACCAAGTTACCCAAACTATAATATAACATTTCAGTAATTATTTAATTCTCTGATGCTGATCTTTCTGATCATAAAATACGTCATTACGATAGCAATCGATGAGATGAAGCCTTAGTGGATGTCCAGTCATGAGGTGTTGTGGAGATGATTAGCAGATTCTCTATCACTATTCATCAGTTTTAGTTTTCTTATGGAATTATTTTGTTCAGAACTGTGGGGATAACCTTGCAGACATAATGCTACTTTTGATTATAAAGTCAATTCAACCAAACAACAATTGATGGTGCTTCTGATAAGTCATTGTCATAATTTATTCACCTTTCCAATGCTTCTTTTCAGTCTAAACAACTTAGTCAACAATGGCCAGAATCAGTAGGTATGGAGTGTATACGGTTACGTCTACTCCTAAAATGTTGTAAAATATGAACTTGTATTGTTGTGTTGTATTGTTGTTGTGAGAAAAACTTTAGTCACCTAAACAGGACACACATAATTCTTATATATTCACAAAATCCCGAAACATAAAACAAAAGACTTGACTCTTTAAACATTATTCCATTTGCCATTCCTGGAAAGATGAGCACAGACATTTTCATTGAAGTTGCCATTTCTGTTTAACTGTTAGGTGGAGGTTTCAACACAGGCTGTACAGTAAGGAGGACTTGTGAGTGGTGGTGGTGGAAGAAGATGTGCTAGGGGTGCTGTAGAGTGAAATGACTTGTATGAATTTTGTTATGTTGTTGTGTTACTGAGGACAGGATGTAATTCTTGCAGTCTTGAAGGAATTCTATATTTTTCTTGGTTTTCTTTTAAAATTCAATTAAAAGTTGGAATATACTGGTGTCTCAGGTATCACAGAACCATAAAATACTGACATTAAAGGAAACAGTACAAAGTAATAGTGTTAAAGTAAACACTTATAGTGTCAAAATTAATGTTTAAAACTGTATTAATGGACAGACTGGACCCATGTATACACAATTAATATATACATATATATATATATATATATATATATATATATATATATATATATATATATATATATATATATATATATATATGTGTGTGTGTGTGTGTGTGTGTGTGTGTGCGTGTGTGTGTGTGTGCGTGTGTGCGCGCGCGTGTGTGTGTGTGTGTACAGAGTGGCCCATATTTATGTATATGATGTTTCACTGGCTGTAGCATGTAAACTGCTATGCGAAAGGTTACGAAAATGGCATCACTATGTAGCCTGGGAATGGGTTTAACGATGACTGGACATTAATGTAAGCAAGATGGGGCACCATCACACTATATCGTACCAGTGCGACAGTTGTTGAACAAAACATTCCAACACTGGATTGGCTGAAGTGAGCCTGTGGAATGGCCGGCTCTGTCTCCCAATTTGACCCTACCAGACTTTTTTCCTGTGGGGTTACCTAAAAGACAAGGTGTATCAACATCCCATCCACAATGTGGCTGAGCTACATGCAGCTATCACAGAAGAACTTCAGAGGATACCAGTACAGATGTGCCAAGCCGCCTGTGTCAACATTGCTCTTTGTCTTCAGGCGTGTATCAATGTGGATGGCGCATTGGTGTACCACACCATGGACAACAGGGGATGAAAAAACATTTAAGGTTCTTAATGTTCATGTTTCATTATATTACTTGATAATAACATTGGCAGTTTCCTGACAATAATGCCTTTTCAATAATATACATAAATATGGGCCACCCTGTTAACATTTTAATACTGACTGCCTAGCAATTATACAGTGTATATAAATGGTAGTGTGAACAGATAAAATGACAGATTCAGAATAATTATGTAGATCACAAAGTAAAGAAAGAAAAATGTTCAGTTATGCTATGTATATACTGTGTATGCATCATGCTAACTATCATGGTGGCTGGGTAAACGTGCAGTCAATGTTTATTTGCGTATCTTTTACTTTTTGCACCAAAACTGTGTTCTTTCACAAGAGGGACATTGTACCAAAGCCAGTTTAGTGATGGGCCTTGGTTAGTTCAATTTTTTTCAAAATGTTCAAATAAAATATGACAGGTTTTGAGTTTGTTTAATTTCATTACCTTCAGCTGGAACAATGGAGTCTTACTAATAAGCTTCACAACCAAATTCTATTCACTGTAACAATCAACCTTTGTTTTCCTCTAATTCTTGCGACAGTCACCAACAGTAACATAATGCTAAGGATTTGGTAGTTCATTGCTGTTTTATCTCATTAACTTTGATTGACAACATTTTCAGTTTCAAAACCATACAAAATAAAAATATGGAGAAGCTGCTAAGAATAAGCTGGATAAAGTGCAGTAGAAATGTTAACAGAATGCTGAGCCCATTGTCAGTATATACAATGATTGTTTTTTACTGAATAGTCTAATGTTAGTCACACTTTAGTTCTAGTACAGTACACAAACTAAAGGAGTGCACATTACACTTTAGTTACAGAATAATTAGCATAAGGTATAGTATGATATGACAAACACTATTACAAAATTTCTATATGCGCACTTATGGCAACAAAAGCTCCTGCTTTAAAGTGGAAAGTTATTTTTTCTTCATAAAATAGTTTTAATTTGCTAACAAAGTACAGAGGGACCTTCAGGTATACTGTGTTAAAAACATTTACTTTTTTTTTTTACTGTTTTCATTTTATTAATACTGACTGCTAACATTTGCAGAGAAAACTGTATTATAAGATGCCTTACCCCAAGATAATGCCCATCAATGAAGACCACAGGAAGAGATGGTGATTCTGCCACCCTTTTGCACCGTTCCTCCAGTTCTTTTCCATATTCAATGTTTAATGCAATATTTTTATCGACAAATTTAACTCTGTGATTCTGGAATATCTTCCTCACAAGTTCACATCGTTCAAAGGTTGTTCTTACCACTCGGAAACTGGTGGTATAAATTACAATTCTTCCAAACTCCAGCATTAAGTTTGGCTGAAAAATAAAAGTTAAAAAACGATTAGATTATTTTTTCATAATGAAAATATCCATCCATCCATCCATTATCCAACCCACTATATCCTAACTACAGGGTCACGGGGGTCTGCTGGAGCCAATCCCAGCCAACACAGGGCGCAAGGCAGGAAACAAACCCCAGGCAGGGCGCCAGCCCACCACAGGGTGCGCACACACACCCACACACCAAGCACACACTAGGGATAATTTAGAATCACCAATGCACCTAACCTGCATGTCTTTGGACTGTGGGAGGAAACCGGAGCACCCGGTGGAAACCCATGCAGACACGGGGAGAACATGCAAACTCCATGCAGGGAGGACCTGGGAAGCGAACCCAGGCCTCCTAACTGCGAGGCAGAAGCACTACCCACTGCGCCATATTGCCGCCCTAATGAAAATATATGTGTGTGTATTCTGTGTATTCAGAAAGAATTCAGACCATTTCATTATCTTCACATTTTATTGTGTTGTAGATTTAGTTTTAAATAGATGAATTTCCCATTTTTGCCATTAACCTACACTCAGACAAAGTGAAAATGTGTTTTCAGAAGGGTTTGCAATTTTTTTAGAAATCAAAAACTGAAACAGACTTTAAGGTTATGTTTAGTCACATCCATCCATCCATCCATTTTCCAACCCGCTGAATCCAAACACAGGGTCACGGGGGTCTGCTGGAGCCAATCCCAGCCAACACAGGGCACAAGGCAGGAACCAATCCCAGGCAGGGTGCCAACCCACCACAGGACACACACAAACACACCCACACACCAAGCACACACTAGGGACAATTTTGAATCGCCAATCCACCTAAGCGGCATGTCTTTGGACTGTGGGAGGAATCTGGAGCGCCCGGAGGAAACCCATGCAGACACGGGGAGAACATGCAAACTCCACACAGGGAGTTCCCGGGAAGTGAACCCAGATCTCCTAACTGCGAGGCAGCAGTGCTACCACTGCACCACCGTGCCGCCCTACTATATTCATATTATCCTTTTGTAGGCTTAAATGTGACATTTTGGGTATTTAGTAAAAATCTACATAATCAGAAAGGTGGTGCAGTGGTAACACTGCTGCCTCAGAGCAAGGAAAGCAACATGCTTGGGCCTTCACTGTGTGGATTTCTCCCAGTGTCCGAAGTTCCAGTTTCCTCCCAGTGTCCAAAGACATGTACGTTAGGTAAATTGGCCAAATTGGTCCTAGTGTGTGTGTGTTTGCCCTGAGATGGACTGGTGCCCTCTCCAGGGTTTATTCCTTGTACCCTCTGCTTGCTAGAACAGGCTCTAGCTCTTCTGTGACCATGGTATGTATTAAGCAGGTTTGAAAATGACATGACTTAACCAGAAACTGTTAGTTCAGAAACAAGAGCACTGTACTGTATGTTTAAAAGTTCCATCATCCATTGAATTTCTAAACCCACTATTTCCATTTACTTTTTGTGGGGAACTGCAGCTCATCGCTATGGTGAAATGTGTCTGGGTGCCATGACTGATCTGAATAGGCATAGTTTGTTTTTATCAGTGCGGTTCAGATTCTGTGGGTGTAGGTGTGCACAGGAGAAATGAGCAGACATGGAATTTTTAATGGAGGAATTGGATGACTGATTGTTAATGTGCATGAGAGTGGTTGACACATCCATCCTTCATTAATGCTCTACAGATTGCTTAGCACACCTACACTCACAGAGCTGTATAAAAGTACTGAGTAAGAAAGGAAAAAGGGAGAAAGGAATAAAGTGGACAGGGAGAGAACAGGGAGCAGAATTCTGTTGGGGTAAGTGCAAGAGGATGAAGTGAGTGGTCAGGGAAGCCCCATGGAGAAGTGTAAACAGAGGCGTTCCTGAGGTGGGACAGCCCTGATGATTAGGTACAGCTGGGATGATGGTGGGTTCCAGGGGTTCTGCTGGACCAATGCAAGGTGGCAGAATGAGGGAGCATCCCAGCAGGTACTGGCAGAGGTAGTATGGGCGGGAGGGATCGATTAATGATCACATTCGGCAAAGTCTCAACCCTACTGAGCATGCCTGATGGATGAGCAGAGGAAGATAAGGGAGAGAGCGAGAACTTGATGAATGGAAGTTGATTCTGACTGTGATTTTACCCTTGGATTTACCAATTTATTGTATTTATCCATTGTATGTTAACTTCCTCACTACACTATTGGCTTTATGAATTACTTGTTAAAGATTTTGACACTGCATTTTGAATGTTTTAGTAAAACACACTTTGCACTTTTGCACCTTATTTGTTGTTTGTGTCCTCACTAGCCTAGTCTATCCTTGGTTATGACTGTTGATGAACCGGGAAAATTTGATGGAGCACATGGCTGTGGGCAAACACAACAGCATTAAAAGGAAAAAAAAAACAGCGTTGAATGAATCACCAGTTCAATGCACTAACCCCTCACACACAATTCAAACTCACCACAGGCACATTTTAAATGACTAATGCACCTAATTTGTTTGGGATGTCATCAGAAACTACAGCATCAGGAGATGACATCCAAACATGAGGATAAAATGCAAATTATACACAATCTTTGACCAGTGCTTCTGTGAGGCTACCTGGTTTTACATTTTCTCTTTTTTAAATTAGATATGCAATTTTTATTCTAAAAAACAGCAAAGCTCTTAAAATGGAGGTGTAATTTCGGAAAGAATCAGATGTGGCAGATTTTATTTCTGAAAATTCCAGAATAATGCAACTACAATATGTAATTTCTGAACTGTTATTTTTACAGCCACCTCAAGTGAAAAATCACTACATGGATGAGCAGCACACTGCTTGCTTTTGACTACATCAAACAGAAACACATTGTTGGGGTCTTTAATTTAACCATCAACATAGTAATAAGGTACAACTACTAGTATCTACCAGTAACTCATTTTAAATTAAAATACAGACCTGAGATACAAGAAAAGACCCTTCAGAGCCAAAAAGGAAGCACTTGAATCCTTGTAGTTTAATAGAAGATACACACCAGAAAGCTTAGACTTTGACAAGCAATGTCTTGCCTCTGAGTTTAGACAAAACTACATTCTTTCAATATTTGCTAGATAGTACACTCATAACCATATGACTAAAGACATAATATTCAGTAGGATAACCTGCAGATTCATCCTGTTTTTTAGGATCACACAGCCTTACTCTGAACAGATTAACAGCTGGTTTCCAAAAACATTTCATATTGTAGTGTGTACAAGCCAGGTAAACCTAAAGAGACTGAACAGTTAACATAAACTGAATTGTGGAGAAGCACAATGCTGATCTCCCTGCTATAAAACTCTTCTAACAAACAATGGAGTACGCCAGCAAGTGACAGCTAATAGTATAACTGCTTAGAAAAATAAATTGATGGCCCAACCTCTACTCGTTTGATGATTCATAATGATCAGTCTAATTATTTATGAAGTAGCAGAGATCAGCACTAATGTCATAACTCAAGGGATAGTCATGCAAAATGCTGAGCAACAAGAAATGAACTTGACACACTTGAATCAATAATGATGGTCCAAGTACAAAAGGGTATCAAAACAAAACCAAAGTTGAAGCCAGACGTTATTTACCATGGTCAAGGAATGTTGTTCACAAGGACTCCCATTTATAGTTTTAATTTTAACCTTTGCATGCTATGAGATGTTGCCACCATGATATCACAGGACACTTGACATATGAGTGACATGACTAGCAACCACATAAGATCCAGGAGACCAGAAACTCTAAAATGACAGTGTCCATGAAACTAAAACACAAAATGGCAACACTCGTGGAAATGAGAGTCACAAATTTGTAAATGAATGATGTCATTGAATTAATGATAAAAAAAATAAACAACATATGAAAACAAAAGGAAATGATGTTTTAAATGATTTAAACAGTCCTCACATAAATATATCAAAATAATTGGATAATTCTGGCACTAACTTTCTTTCAATAAAAAGTACCATTTTAGTCCACTGTTTCACTTTCTACAGTCATGGCCAAAAGTTTTGAGAATGACACAAGTATTGGTTTTCACAAAGTTTGCTGCTTCAGTGTTTTTAGATCTTTTTGTCAGATGTTTCTATGGTATACTGAAGTATAATTACAAGCATTTCAAAACTTCCAAAGGCTTTTAATGACAATTGCATTAAAGTTTTTACAAAGAGTCAATATTTGCAGTGTTTGCCCTTGTTTTTCAAGACCTCTGCAATTCGCCGTGGCATGCTGTCAATCATCTTCTAGGCCAAATCCTGACTGATGTCAGACCATTCTTGCATAATCAATGCTTGGAGTTTGTCAGAATTTGTGGGTTTTGTTTGTCCGCCTGCCTCTTGAGAACTGAACTCAAGTTCTCAATGGGAGTAAGGTCTGGGGAGTTTCCTGGCCATGGACCCAAAATTTCGATGTTTTGTTCCCCAAGTCACTTAGTTATCGCTTTTGCCTTATGGCATGATGCTCCATCATGCTGGAAAAGGCATTGTTCATCACCAGACTGTTCTTGGATGGTTGGGAGAAATTGCGCTCAGAGTCCATCTACTTCTGGGAGGATGAAGGTGCTTAAGAAGTTGTGAGTAATAGATGGGACTGCTAAGGGATCTTCAGAATTATTACGTTCTCAGTTACCCAAGTACAAGCAATAGTTGGGTAAAGCATGATGAGAAGCTAGGTTTGTTGTACTACAGGTGAACAGGTTTATTAGAGGCAGAAGATACCAGTGAGGCAGAATCAAAACAGAATGATGGCAGAAGATCTTCTGTACTACATTACCTTTCTTGTTGTCTGTTAAAATTTTACATGTCAGAATTGTTCGACCAATTTTAAATACAACTAATCTTGTCCTATTCCATAGCCCATCACTCAGACATAAATTACGCAATAACATTACGATACATCCTTCTTTCAACAGTAATTCGGCCAGTGAAAGACCGGACGGTGTTAACAGTTTAGATATTCGACGGGATATTGTAAGTTGATATTTTTCATCTTCCGCACCATCACCACCAACTGTTTCAGTATAGTCTATTGATACGCATTTAACCAATTTGCCATGTAACTGATCGACAATTTTCGCGTTAATTCGTTTGACTTTATCGTTTCTTGGTGCTAAGATTGCCCGTGTACTCATTTCTTCTGCTGATAACCCTTCGGGATGAAATTCTTCAATAAGATTTGGACATAATAAGTCTTCATTTATTGGGAACATAAAGTGAAGAAAACATAAAAATTTATAAGAGCTGAGAGCGCAGGAACTGTGTCTGAGAAAAGCATTCACACAAATGAGAGGTGAAAGGACCATGGGCATGGTTGAAAATGGTTGAGAGGAGGGTGGGACTTGAAAAGATCTCTTGGCAATAGTCTTGTCTCAAGCTTTTCTTTTATAATAGAGAGATATGCTAACCCATAATAATACACTAAATAACCCCACGATTACTTTCATTTATGATTGGTTTCCTACTTAAAAAGCCTGTCAGCAATGGTGTTCCTTTGACTTTGCAGAAATATAGAATACTTAATCATTCATAATATTGCACTGGGGCAGCACGGTGGCGCAGTGTTAGCGCTGCTGCCTCACAGTTAGGAGACCTGGGTTCACTTCCTAGGTCCTCCCTGCGTGGAGTTTGCATGGTCTGTGTGGGTTTCCTCCGGGCGCTCCGGTTTCCTCTCACAGTCCAAAGACATGCAGGTTAGGTGGATTGGCGATTCTAAATTGGCCCTAGTGTGTGCTTGGTGTGTGGGTGTGTTTGTATGTGTCCTGCGGTGGGTTGGCACCCTGCCCGGGGATTGGTTCCTGCCTTGTGCCCTGTGTTGGCTGGGATTGGCTCCAGCAGACCCCCGTGACCCTGTGTTTGGATTCAGCGGGTTGGAAAATGGATGGATGGATGACATTTTCCTTTTCTCTATGCATTGTAACAGCAGAAAGCAACAATTATTTTATTTACGGTACTAGTTTCCTTATCTTCCTTGTTTCAAAATAACTCATTTTCCAAGGAGTGTGCCATATAGACTTGGTACTAAAATTCTGTTACCATCAGGGGTAGCTCATATTTTGCAGAGTTATTCTAAACCCCATTGCTTAAATTAATTAAAATAGCTTGCAGTGTATTTTTATTCTCCAGACATGAACCCTATACATCAAAGTTCTTAGTTAGAAGGTGTCCACTGCAGTGGAGTAACTGTTTAACATTTTACTTTCTTTCTTTTCTTTTTTTTGCAATTCAATGTCAACTTCAATAGACAGCCACTTTTCATTTTATTGTTGACAAATGGATAAATAATTTCATAGCGCCATTTTCTTCATAACATGAACTTGAAATGCTTGTTATTACTGTCTAATAAAGTAAGTTAAAACAGAAAGAAGAAGGTCTAGTCTGTTATTGAATCACAAATGTAGGAGCAAAGCATTGTTAAGTTAAGGGAAATGGTGCCCAGTACCTCCTGGATTGAACAGGAAACCAATATATTCCCTAATAAATTTAGGCTCAATTTATAAATAAACTTTTTTTTAGGCATCAAACAGCCCCATCCAACAGAATATCATAATTGTGAAAGTTTTCTATGCTGATAACATTGCCTCTAGTAGTAAAGCTAAAGGTACAAGACAACAATGATTAATTTTCGCTTTGTTCAGTTTTAGTCCACAGGTATATTCCAACACGGTCAAAACTTTGGCCCTGAGATTTATTTATAGTTATAGCAAATGCTAAAACTATTAGAAATTGTTGTCTATGCAAGACGAATGGTAATCTACTTGCTGAAATATCACCAGTATCTAACTTAATACGCAGAAGGAATAAGACTTCTCCTGCATGATTACCATGCTGGCAACTGAATATTTATTCAGTTTTACAATTTGTAAGCATGTGCCATTACATAGGTTTTATCTGTCGACTGCTAACACACAACTGAACTACTAATGTTCTTAGCAGAGCGGATGTATATAAGGTACTATGTTTGACGTATGCACTTTAAATTGGTTGTATTGGCTTGAGAGTATCATTGTTGTATTGCTCCTAATGAAGACAAAAAAAATTATATTGATGTATACTACATGACCTACAGTTTTAAAGAAAAAAAATGATAGGTTAAGCAACATATATATATGAAGATATACACATACACTACTGATACCTAGTGGCCACTAGCAAGGCACTCCCCTCCCCTGGAATGATTTATGCCACGTATTTGTATTGCTAGAAATGCACAGTGATAGTTAAAATACATTCAATAAGGCCACTGTGTTGTTTATTTAGATTTTGTTTTAAAAGAATGTTTTCTTGTACATAAGCTCAGTAGAAAAACTTACATGCAAAAGTATACCCTAATTTTTCTATTAAATGTCAAAAATTGTGTGATTAAACGTAAAATTGCAAACGTAGAGCAAATATTACAGAAGGATCCTGTGTTATCACTTTGCAGCTTTTTAGTGGATTTAAATAGATGAAAACATTTTCAAACCAAAACAGAAATAAACAGCAGAGCAACCATGGTGGTTTCAAATTGTAAATATTATTGTGCACTTATAACAAACTGGGCCTTTCATAAATTGCAATGTGCTTCATAATCTCCCTCCCCAGAATGAGACTTAAAAGAATCAACCTATATGAGTGCTATACTAATTACAATTTGAAATCAATATGGCTGCTATACTAATTATATTGTTTTTAAACTGTTATTGAACACACACATCTCAGCTGGTTTATTACATCATTAGATCACCTGTGACGTGCACCTAACATGAAAGATACCAACTAACCCCATAAGTTCTTTTGTAAATAAGGAATAAGAATAAATGTCAAAACCAGCTATACAACTACCTGTAACCAGTAACCTTTTACCCGCATTACTATCCTTACTATATCCTGCATATTTAACCCTAGGGACCACTTTAAACTCAGTTTACCACCATCAGAGGACTTCACAAAGCATTCTTTTTACCCTTAAGAGACTGCAGCCAGACAAGGAATGATCAATCCTACCTGTTGGCTATTCTAAAAATCAATGATCGAACAGAGACATTGAGTTTAGGCTTTGACTTGAAAATTATATTTTATTTGCCTGATAATCAATCGCAGCAAATAAAAGCAATATGAAAGAATAATACAGCCTGGGTGGTTTAACAAGTCTTCATTGAACTTCCAGATGACATTTCCCAGATGGTCCATTTCCTTAGTTACAAATTATATATCCCTAAGCAAAAAAAAAAATTCTTACCAAAGAGAGAGTTCCTTTTCCATGTGTCCAACACCTTAGCAAATAGCAAGCTCTGTTTAAATGTCCTTGGCCCCTCTTAAATTGTCAGAAAAGCAGAAACTGAACCAAACACTACATTTTTGCAAAAGTGAACTATTGAACTAAACTTGAATTGAACAGAGAAAACACTTTTTGGGAAAAGTCTAATAAAAGGGCATCATGTTCTCCCTCCTTCTCGCCCAAATTAAGTGCACACCTGGATTACTCAAAATGCTGAATGCTGATTCTCAAAATGCTGAAATGTTTATCACATAAGCCAAGGTTGACTCCCATTGAAAGATACTTGAAGTTGCAAACAAATTGGCTAAACAAAACATTCTAAGGTCCTACTTTGCCTTTCAGCTTTCCCAGAACACACTTCACTCCTGTTTAGCTTGATACGTTTTTCAGGCTTAATGTTGTTTACCTGAAATCTGGCAGTTGAAAAGGTTAACACATAAACCATGCATCAGCCTACTACACTAATAATACACATCACTCAATTAACCTGTACATTTCAAATAGTAAATATTCAAAAATGACATAATGACAATGAATTCATGGTAAGCAAATAATCAAAATCAGCTCTAAATATCAGCTTACAATGTTGTATTTAGTTATCATTTGTAGAATCATAGGGGTCGTACAGCCCCCTAACCCAAACACAGACAGGTTCAGAGACACAGAAGTCCAAACACCACACGTTTATTTCCTCTTGTTGCCTCTGCAGAACAGTGCACAAATCACCAGCCAACAACACTATTGCTCAGTCCCTTTTTCTCTCTTTCTTTTCTCTTCTCTTCTCTCTTTTTCTTCTGCCGCCTACACTCCTCTTCACAAGCTTTGTCCTCAACCTCCTGACTCTGGCTCCCCAAACAGAGTGAGGCGGCTTCTTTTACACTGCACCCAGAAGTGCTCCAGGTGCTCTTCATTTATCTTCCGGCAGCAGGTGGCGGAAGTGCTGCAGTCCAGGGCTTCCAGAACTGTCCAGACGCCTACCGGTGGCAGCCACAGGCCCCAACAGGGTTGAGTGGGTCTAATGCAATCCAGGAGGGCTGCCCTCTCGTACCTTGTCCAAATGAACAAGAGAAGATCTGGCTCTTCAAATGAAATGGCTCATGCCATTTAAACATACCTCTTGTGTACAGGAGTATTTTGTCGAAGTGGTTTACTGTAACAATATTTTAGACAAAATATTTGTTTGGGGTGTGTTGAGCAATAACTAGATGCCTAGCATTAATTTTTTTATGGATGATTTGATGTTGTTTGCTGTTGTTCAAGTTGGGATGCTATTGAAGCCCATTGTATCAGGAACATTGCCATCTCCATTCTGTATGAAAACAGATTAAAAGTTTGTCAAAGTTTTTACAAATAATGGGGAGTAAGCAACAGAGACTATTTTTTATGTTAGATAAGGAGATGCCTCTGTTAGGATCCAGGGGCTCTTTAGCATATTTTTACATTCTTCATATTTGATCCATGTTTGATAGTTTTGGAAGTTTTTTTTTTGTCTTTCCTTTAAATTTAATTACATTTTGACATTTGTAGTGTTAAGTGCTTGTAACTTTCTACTTATTTATATATTCATGCAGAATAAAGTGCAGTCTTGACAAATGAAAAATAAACAGAAGCTCTGCCAATGTCTGGCAGATTTATAGCTAAAAATAAAAGAGGAAAAAATGAAATGAAAGAATATTTAGTCATTATAAATTAAAGACAAAGTAAGTATTTTGTAAGCAAAGGCACATCATTTACATGGAAAACAGCTTTTAAGAAATAATTCTGGAACAACTTCCTCTGAGTAAAAGTAAGAATATATATTGCTTTGAGAAAAAGGGGTGAAGAAGAAAGATTTAACATTTCATTTTTTTCCTTACTGTCCTTTTTTGGTATTTTTTCAATGCATGTGTCTTGATTTAAAAATATATATTACTAGTTTTATTGTTTGTTTTTTTGTCTCAATTACATGACATTTATTGATACTAGAGATTTAATAAACTTTACTTCACTTGCTCACAAAATAAAACAATGATCAAAACATTGAATATTTCTGTCATTTTTATTTTTTAATTTTCCAGTTGGCTAGATCATTATGCAAAAAGAGAATACCTTTTGTGTGGTTTATTGTATGTGTTAAACCTTTTATTAAGAATACTTTTGCAATTGCAAAAACAATGCATATAAAATTGCTGTATGTTCAAAGGGAATAGCCACTTTTTCTATCTTTTAATAGAGAAAGGCATTCTTTAGCATAGACTCTTTGAAAACATGGTGCAAAATGATGCAGCTGTTTTCCTATAAATTGCCAGATATGAGCTGACCAATGGTCTAGAGCTGAGCTGGAAGAAGACTTCAAATGGGATTTTGACTTGTTTCATCACATCAGTAATAATGCTATGACATTACCAGTCAGCATCTTGTTTGGCAACTATAGAAAAATGGCTGTATCATTTCACACAAGTAATTTCGCATGTGGTAAGGGGGTGCAGAGGATACTACTGCACCTCTTCTTCATGTTCTTCATCTTCTAACTATGGCAGGCTGCTGATATCATTGGTTTTAAATTTGATATCCAAAAACTTATATCGAGGTTTTGAAATTTGATATCCAGTTTTTAAAATTTGACATCGACCTTTTGAAATTTTATATCACACTTTTAAAATCTGATATCATGCTTTTGAAATTTGAAATTGTACTTTTGAAACCTAATTTAAAAAAATACAGCTTAAATGCTAATATATTATGACAGGCGTTTTAACATTTAATCAATTTTCCTTTTTATGAAATTTGATATCGGGCTTATAAAACTTAATATTACACTTTTTAAATTTATTATCTGGCTTTTGAAATTTTCAATCAAATTTTTAAAATTTGATATCATGCTTTTAAAATTTGATATCAAGCTGTTGAAATGTTATATCAAATTTGGGAATGTTGATATCAAATTTTAAAAGCATGATATCAAATTTTAAAAGTTTGATTGAAAATTTCAAAAGCTAGATAACAAATTTGAAAAGTGTGATATTAAATTGTATAAACATGATATCAAAATGATAAAATATGATGTGAGAGATTAACATGCAAATATAAAGTTTAAGCTCTCATATGAAATTTAAAAAATGCAATATTAAGTTTTAAATCCTTGATATCAAGTTTCAAAAGCTGATATCAAATTTTAAAAGCCTGATATCAAGTTTCAACAGCTCGATATCAAATTTAAAAGCTTGATATCAAACATTACAATGTTGATATCCATTTTTAAAAACTTGATATCAGATTCAGGGTGTGTGCAAGCGACTGGCAGATGGACAAGTTATCTCCAAGAAACAACAGTCAGGCAATTAAAAAGGGCACCATCAAACAGTTTAGAGGCACAGATATTTATGTGAAAAACAAAGAACAAATACTTTTTCATACAGGTTAATAGATTTTGCATCCCCTATACAAAGCAATGTGTGGTGTTAATGGCAGTTCTTTGGAAATGTCTAGTGACTGTATTATACAGCAGATTCCAGTTCTAGTGATGATAAAGCACACAAATGCGATGACTTTGCTAAAGAAGAATACTCTGACGCCACTTCTGAATGCTAATAAAAAGCTGATAAAAGTTTGGGAATCGCTGACCAAGGCCATGGTAAGACCATTTCTGGTCACAACACATCTATTATCGATCATTCAAGTTATAAGGTAAACCCATGTATTCGTTTTTTTGTTTTTTTTTTAAATAATGAAACCTACTAAGTTTCGAATGTGTGGTGTTAATGGCAGTTCTTTAGAAATGTCTAGTGACTGTATTATACAGCAGATTCCAGTTCTAGTGATGATAAAGCACACAAATGCGATGACTTTGCTAAAGAAGAATACTCTGACGCCACTTCTGAATGCTAATAAAAAGCTGATAAAAGTTTGGGAATCGTTGGCCAAGGCCATGGTAAGACCATTTCTGGTCACAACACATCTATTATTGATCATTCAAGTTATAAGGTAAACCCATGTATTCGTTTTTTTGTGTTTTTTTTTAAAATAATGAAGCCTACTAAGTTTCGAGTTCAGTACATTATCACAATATATCTCCCTATTACTTAGTGTATGTGCTGGCTTCCTGGCGGGTGGAGTTCATTAGAGACTTGCAGCCACGTCCATGTCTTGGTTTTGAGCAGCAGACAGAAAAAAGAAAACTCCTGGTTGCTCATGAGGTCTCATGTCATGATGAGCTGCTGTCTTTCTTTCCACTCAGTGTATAAAATTCAAAAGGCTGAGTTTGAGATGTGCTGATCAACAAAACTATTATTTCAAAAGACTTTAGGGACAGCAGATCATAACAAATCACCAAAGAATTGTTCCAGCTGCCCTGTCCACAAGAACACTTTTCACCATTAAAAGATGAAAAAGGTGACTGTTCCACTTTAACCTTTTGTGTTATCTGTATTTGTCTCAAGAGTCAATGGTTAAATTAGATTAACAGTTTTTCAAAAATAAGTTTTACTTTTTACATTAACATATGATAGTTTGAATATCAATTTCACCAGTTACATTTTTTATCAAAGCTTTTTCCCTTATTTGTTTCTCCAACTCAAAGAAAATCCTTTCATTTCTCTGGGTGCGTTCAGAAAACTGTTTGGCTTTTAGTACATAGGTTGCTTATTTTTTTCAGCAATATAACTCATCTTGTTTTAGCTTGATGCACACTTTCTGCTTTAGAAGAAGAAAAGCTTGTGATGACATTACCATTACTTGCCACAGGAGAGCATATGTTGGCCATTAAGCAATGACACTACCAGAGGTAGCTTATTGTTAATGGTTTTGTATGACTCATCAAAAGAAAAATTGTTTTTTTAATATTTTTTTTATCTTTTATTGAATTTGTTAAAAACATGTAACATTCCACACAATCAAGTCAAACTTAACAAAACTAAATTCAATTTAACCCCCACCCATGTGAAAAAAAGAAACTTTGCTTTCTTAAAGCATTTGCATGCATACTTGAACAAATTATCTCCTTTTAAAAGTGCTTTTTTGTAGTAGAATTTAATTTCTGCTCCATAACCATATATTTTATTGCATTGAATTCTTTGATGAAGCCATTTTCACCTTCAAAAGAATATAGTCATCTATTCTACTCAAGATGCAGGAACAATTTTTCCTCATTTCTGTTTATTCTGATTTTGATTTACATTGTTTTGCAAACATTTATAAATACTGTGTACTATTGGTAAAATAAAGCAGCAATAATATACTAGAAGACACGTAAACACAATGCTAAATATAATTCCATCATGCACATAGAATATATATAACTAAGTAAACAGAACTACAGGCATTTCTAAAATTAAGATCTTAATACTCCAAAATATGTATAATGAAATCCAAAAGTATATATATCCTAAGCTAAAATTAGCTCACCACATAGAAAAAGAAAGGCCAATTCATCTCTCTTCAGCTCCTTCTTAGGTACTCCACAATAAATGAACTGCACATGCAAAGAAGAACAAGTCCAGCAAAGTATTACACTGGTCTAACATCAGGTTCACCACTGGTAATGCCACATCCAGCCCAACACCAACTCAAAAGCCTGCTCTGAAATAAAACTGACTTTAAAAATAATATTATTTTTAAAACTTATTATAAGTTAACCATGTCTTCTTCAAACTAGCTGCCTTGAGAAATAACATTCTGCTTTGAATGGTCCTTCCATCCTGGAAAGCATTTCTGGAAAGTTTCTTCTGTAAGTTCTATTAGCATGATCAGTTACTATTATATGGATGTTATGAATCATTTGAAAATGATGTCTTGTTAGGTAATTCTTCAAATTAGAGAACACAAGAAAGTCACGTGGTGAATACGGAGGATGTGGAATCACTGAAACACTTTTGTAGGTCAGACACTGCGTATCAGAAAAAGCACGGTGAATGGGTGTGTTAGCATGCTACTGTTAAACATTCTTATGTTCCATTTGTGACTGCGTCAACAAACACTCTTAGTTATTTCACAGTTACCTCAATACAAATAGTGAAGGAACTTACAATGAGTATTGTTGCATTTGAGATCAATCAAATGACAAGGTGCTATGGAGGAAGTGTTACAAACATTACTACTTTTAATTTATTTATTTTTTGCTCATATTAAGTTGTTGTTTTGGATCTTATATTTATTTTCCTAGGTTTTGGATCATACAATCTGAATACATTTTGTGCTTTACTTTCTTGGAAGTTGTAATTTATCTTTATTGTTATATTTTTATGTATCTGTCAGCTCTATTTTGGTTCTTAATGGACAGTAGAAATGTTGGGTCCTGCCACTAAGACACAGGTGCCTGTTGCAAGTGACACTCCCCCAAAAAGTCACATGATGTGACATCATTTCCATCATTTTTAAGCTGCATTGTGAGTCAAACCTTTTCCACTCCTGTAGATTTCATTTGGGTCCTTTTTGTACAATATACAGTATTTACAATTTTTCCAAGCTAAGTAGTGGAAGACTAAACAATTCAGTTCATGACATTTTTATATATGATAAGTTCCCATTGACAAGCTCAGATATCTGAAAATATATATGCATGTTAGATACTTATTACAAAGAAGTATGTAAAAAAACAAAAAATTCCATGCTAAAAAAGAACATTTATTTTGCATGCACAAATATATGTTACATGTGTAATCTTTTATCTTTTTATTGAACATTCCTAATGGCAATAATATAATTACAGCTTACATATTCGATAAAGAATGTTACTAATTTGCGGGTGCCCCAGTTAATATAGAACATCCATCCATCCATTTTCCAACCCGCTGAATCCGAATACAGGGTCACGGGGGTCTGCTGGAGCCAATCCCAGCCAACACAGGGCACAAGGCAGGAACCAATCCCAGGCAGGGTGCCAACCCACCGCAGGACACACACAAACCAAGCACACACTAGGGCCAATTTAGAATCGCCAATCCACCTAACCTGCATGTCTTTGGACTGTGGGAGGAAACCAGAGCACCTGGAGGAAACCCACACAGACACGGGGAGAACATGCAAACTCCACGCAGGGAGGACCCGGGACGCAAACCCAGGTCCCCAGGTGTCCCAACTGCGAGGCAGCAGCGCTACCCACTGCGCCACCGTGCCGCCTAATATAGAACAGGTAAGTTAAAATGTATATGATGTGGAACAACTGCCACTCTATAGTGTACTAGGTTTTTGGGGGAGAGATTTCTTCTCCCATGTCTCAACTTCAGTCTAGAGCAGGTCAGTCCTTTGGAAAGAAAGAATACATTGGCCATCCTTCACATTGCAGTTCCCTTAGCATTTTTCATTTAGTCCTTTAAGGAAAATGATGTTTAAGTTTTTGATTCATTTCCTTCCGTTTGTTCTTCTTTTCTCTTTGCAGGATTGCAAGATACCTTTATTGTCACAGTACAATATAATAAAATATTGTCTGGAGCATCGTAAAAGCCTTACGTAAAAACAAGTACAGTATAGGAGTAGATAATAAACTAAGTAAATTTTAAACTATGAGAAGCACAGTTACTAATAACGGTTCCAAATATAAACAGAGTAAAAGTAAAGGTAAATAGACAAATAATAAATGAAGTCAAAGAGAAAATTACAGTCAATGTAACGGTCATGAGTTCAAATGGGTCATGTATAAGTGTGTGACTTTGTGTGGTTGATGCAGTTCAACTGTGTAACTTTCTCACAGTTTTGATTTGTTACTACACCCATAATCTTTAGAGATTCCAAGCCAGTGCCCCAAGTGTGTCTGAGTACTTTTGTGTTTTTTAATTACATACACTCCCAAGAATACTTCCAAAAATGCCCACTAGAGGGTGATATCACTATCAAACCCAGTTGGTCATATTGAAAAAAACTTTCTTTATAAATAACAGATGTATTTTTCACAAAGAAAACAAACTATACCCCCAAATAAAAAAATAAGTAAATAATATCAAATCTCTAACATAATTCATAATATTGACATAAACTAAAGAATCAAACTTGAACAAAGATCTGAATCCCAGGCAGGGGAGGGACCCTGACTGAAATATAACAACATGCATTGGTATCAGTTGAACCTCCACTGATATTGTGATGTTCAAAAGCTTCCAAGCAAAGCACATTTATTAGGTTGTTTTTCTCGTGTAAAAGACCTCTGTTTGAATAGCTACTCCACTTGATTAATATGCACAATGACAATAATTAATTGAAAATTAACAATGTACATGCTAAACAATTCTATATTCTACAAGCACCTAAAATTCTGCATTCATCATCTGGCAACAGGGCAAATTTTTACAAAAGGTGCATAAATTAATTCATTTATTTTCTTTTAAAATACTGTATTCCATGTTTTCCTACATTTCCCCATTTGTCTTCACCCCTGCCAAAATCACCACTGCACAGTCTACTTAAAGTGTGCACAAGGTTCTTACTCTGTCAGGTGTTTATCCAGAAAAAGTTCCACTTTCAAACTGTTTTACATTTGTCTCTGTACGCTGCAGCGATTACTTGACAGAGCACTTACACTGTGAGAGTTTGCAAACAATGTGGGTCATTATTCATTCTGAATTGTGAAGTGTCCAGTCTGTCAGCTTTCAAGGGAGCAGAGGTCTGGCCTTCTAAGGCATATGGACTTCCCTCTGTAAATTGCAGAGATTGCTGACAATTTAGACAATTTATTTGTCAATAAGTTCATCTCTGTTTGTTCCCAACTCAGTAGCGTGTTTTCAAACTGGCAGCTCTTTCTCCCAAAAATTAACTGAAATCCATACGTATTACTCTTGACCTGGAGAGAATCAATTACTTTTTTATGCAAATAAGAAGCTTTCCCAAAATGCTTTGATGGCTGTGAATTTATTTGGAATTGTCAAACAAACAGTTGTTTCTTTGTATACATCAAAGAAATCTCCATGTGATACATATTTTTACAAAGATATGTTTACTTTTACTTTTTTAAATGTTTTTTTGTGTATTACATGTTCCTTACTGGCTCTGTATAAGCTGTGAGAAAAATTATGAAACAAGTTATGTGACTTCCCTAGACGAACATGTTGCGATTAATAAAGTTTATTCAACCAGCTAACTGCAGAAGTAAAAAAGAAACTTAAGGCAATCAATGGCATTTTGACATTTTTTAGTGAATCGAGCCATTTGGTTCACCTTGTGAGCAAAAGCCTGATCTGATGCATCCCAAACAGCTTTTTATTCAATGTGAGAAAAGAATAAATTTTAGCTTATTCATCCCAAGGATGGCAACACAAATGTAATGTAGGGCGTATGATTGATCGGTTAATTTTCATCAGTTTTACTGATATATTATATAGCAGTGCTGATAATAAATTAAAACAACCAACAAGACACCCCTTAAGGGATGTCTCTGTTTCACTTTCTAGCTAGGACTCACATGCTTGTTGAAATAAAATACTATAATTTATTTAGAGCTTAAGGATAATAGAAGATGGATATATGCAAGTATACTTAGATATAAATGTATTTATAGATAAAGGACAATAACAACAACACAAAACATAAAATTATAAAAGCTTAGTTTATCTTTTTCTCTCCTATAGGAAAAGAAACATAACTTATGAATTCCATCTCTTAGCTTAAGTAGATTTTTTCTCTTCAACAGAAAAAGTGAAATAGCTTAGGAATTCTGATCTTTTAATAAATGTTTTCAAGATGGATAAGTTCTGTTGCTAGTGATTAAGCTCCATGTATTTTATACTATAGCGTTCATTAGCTCACAACAGCTAGCCTCTGTGCTTGCATATCAAATACCACACAGTGGGCGCTCTCTCTCTCTCTTTCTCTCTCTGTGTGAGAGAGTGTGTGTACACATAAGGTATTGCTTTGCACTTTCTTAATGGTTTTAGGATTAACTTGCTTTGTCCTATCTATTAAATTACAATCAATAGTCCTTGGAATCAAAGTAATACATATTGTTCAAGGAGAGGGATAGTTTGTTACTTTCCAGGTCGGTTTTCTCCAGATGATTCTTTGTACAGGAGCACATCTCCTTCTTTACCTTCAGTCGCACCTTCTAGCTGCAGGTGGCAGTTTCACACACACAGTGTCCTCGGTCAGCCCCCATTGTTAGCAAGGCAGATGTGTGGTTTGCTTACAGTTTCTCCCTCTTGCTCGTGCACTTGCTGTTTCTCAGCAAGGTTGGACTAATAGCAACCTATTCCACATTGGAATTGGACAAGTATTCCACAATTCCATTCTGGGACATTTGATCTGTGGACTAAAGGGATTGTTTGAACCTGTGATGCGGTCACATTCTATCAGCTATGGGTATTGGCTATGGGCAGCCAAAGTTGGCCAGGTTGAGATGTAGCTTTGTGAGAAGACAGCAGTTACTTATGGTGCGGTTGATTTTTTTTAATGAAGGAAAAATGGTCTTGGTGTCTTGGGTGCATATAAATCCATCCTTTTGGCTGATATTTGGTGGAAAGTTCTGTCCCTCAAGGTTGACAGTTTTTGAGATATTGGCCTTGGTTTGTATTTGGGCCTCCAGCTCATGCCTTCAGGAGACGTCCCTGCCAATATTAGAAGGTATTTTATCTTATCAGATAAGGCACAGGCTGAATACAAGTGAGGCACCGTGTCAGGCAAACAGAGACTCGTTGACTGACAATAAGAGTTTCTGGCAGCATCTTGCTAAACCAGGACTTGGGTCCCAGCCTGACAAAACAGACAATGCCAGTCTCTCCTACATCAGAAAAAGTACTGTTTTTAAATGTCAATAAAATTTTCCAAAATTACAGTATCTTCACTAAGTATTCAGAACCCTTTTACTTATTGAACATTTTGTTGTGATGTGGCTTTTTACTAAAATCCTGGTCTGGAAACTATCTGAATGGAGTTTGCATGTTAACGTTATTGCTGCATGAGATTTTTCTTGGTACCTTAGTTTTCTATTAACATACCAAAGATTTGCATGTTACTGATCAGTCTAAGTCGTGCTGTAATTAAGTTTGGATTAGTGCTTGATGGTGCACTGCAATGGACTTACACTTTGTCTAGGTTTGGTTCCTATCTTGCACAAATCATAAATATAGGAGCAAAGTAAAGTAAATAAATATTTCTTTATTATTTTCTATTGTGCATTGTGTATTCTAAATTGCTAATCAATTATTCATTTTTAATGGAGGGATAACTTTTCTACCTAACAGTCCAGGGATCTCTTCCATGTTCAGTTTGTTTTTTTCTGTGAACTTTAGGTATTACCCATGTCCAAAAATGTTCATGTTAAATTAATTGGCAGCACTTAATTGCCCCAGTATAACTGAGTGTGATTGTGTAGATGAGTGTGTCCTGAAATCTCATCTAAGGTGTTGTTGCATGTTGCCACTGGAATAGACTCCGGTTCCCTAAGACTCAGTAGTGTAAGAAGGAGGGGTCTTAAAATGGAAGGATTGATATTGTTTTTTGCTGTTTGGCCAAATTCAAAATATCTTCTAATATCTGTCCTCCTTCCATCAGGATATGTTTGTTTACACTTTCCCTCAAGACCTGGATGCAGATTAACCTGTATTACTCTTTTAATTTTCTTTTTTTGCCTCCAATGATGAACCCAAAAATTCTCAGGAAGTATGGCATAAGAGTGCATAAAAATTCTTGACACATTAATATGAGGGTCAACATGAGTAGAAATTGCAAGCATGTGTGATATACTGAAATAACTGAGAAAGAGAACTGTAGACATGGGTAAAGTTCACAAACCATTGCCTAGTATCAAGGGATGCCACTTGGGATCTAACTAAATGAGAACTTGCATAATTAATGAAAATGACACATGGCATTCTCACAGAATTAAATGGGATTGCCAGATGCACTCATCTAAGATATCGAAGGAGGATTTCTTTGGGTGAGCACAACATGGGGGGATAGTACAAATGATTGAAAACATAGAAGCCATCCTTATTAAAGTCATTCAGGCTAAGCAGAGAAAGTGAAAAAAGCTACATTTTTACAGGCTTGCAATGCAGTTAGTAATGATGTGTTGCTCTTTCTAGTAAATAAGGAAGACTTAAGAAACTGAGTGTTCTGACTACTGTTCTAAAAGATACCATCCTCATTACTCTCCTGAGGAGATGATGTACTAGCTTAACTTCAGAAGCATTTGGTAGCTCTTTGATCATGCCATTATTTTTTCAAAGACAACTGAAGAACCAGTTGTCTCTGCTTTTGGAGCCAAAAACTCTAGGAATTTAAAAAACTCTCATAAATAAAAATAAATATTCTCGCAATGCTGAATGCCTACTCCCAGTGTCAGCTAGGCAGTTTGCCAGATTACTTGTCTGGAAGAAATAGTTTTTTTAGTGTCTGCCCATACAAGATTTTTAATTCTTTTTTTTAAAGTGAGATCAAATAAAATATTTGATCATGTAAAATGGGGCTTGGGGACATCTAGGATTCTGTCAGAAGCACTAGAGTAAATAGAATCGCTACGCTGCACTTGATTTCTAATACTGCTTTACAGATATGTATATGAAACTGAGGATAGGTTTTTAACAAAATAAGTTGCTGAAAGCAAGTCAGTCAGCTCATCAGTTTTTGACCTGAAGGACTATGCAATGCTACTCTCAGCTAGAATTTTTGGTAACTGGTCTCAACTCTTGTGCAAGGTTTATCTTCATCCATGAACTGGGTCCTTGTTGAAAAGAGATTTTAGTGTAACAGTTGGGATCTACTGTCCTTATTATCCACATATTTCTATCATGTTATCTCTTCATTTTTGTTCAGTTCATATAGATACTGAAGTCCTTGAATTTTTCCTCCTTGAGCATTCCTGGCAGATAGCTGTTCTGTTCTGAGGTTTTTCCTGCTGACAGTGGGAGTCCAAGCTATGCAATGCTACTATAGACGAAAAATTAGGATGTGAGCATCAGTAGGCATTGCACCCTATGAACCAAGTAACCCAGACTATTCTATAACATTTCAGTAATTATTTTCTACTCTAATGCCTATCTTTCTGATCATAAAATAGATCATTACAAAAGCAATTGATGAGAAGAATGAATAATTAATTGCAGAATTATGGTATTTGAGGGTTCCTCTAGAGTGCCTCTTTCTTTTGCACGATTTGTCTCAAAAACTAATCAGCACATCGTCATCCCATAACAGGCTTAAGTTTCGAGTTTGGTATTTTTCTTTCCAGCCATTTTAGCTCTAGACTGTCCTCAAGAAACTGTGACACACAGACACACATATAGACAGACACACACCCATCAGCGAAATATCAACGATGGTACAAGGCAAAAGGAACCAGTAATGTAATATAGTACAATTAACAAACTATTGAAACAGTTATTAATGCAATTTTTCTCACTTCAATATGATGAAAGGTCTTGTGTTTGTGTTGTCAGGATTCAGAAAATAAAGATCCTTGCATTATTTTTGTTTTATTTATTTTAAACATTATTTTATTGATGCCATTTGATTGTCATTTTGGGAGTTTATTTTTCAGGGCCATCATCATTATGTGTGTTGGCTCACAATGCTACAACATACAACCCGAGGCATCATGGTTGGCTGTGCTTTAAAAGATGGCTGCACAAACTAAGATGCTTACAAAGTTTGCTAAGGAAGTAGAATACCTAGCGATTTGATTACAATTTTGTTGGTATTTTTGAGTGTAATTTTTTTTTTTTGATTTTTAATTCAGTTTTGCAACTTGAATGGATTTTTTTAGTGCTTTCTGTGTTTGAATACCCTGAATTTCTTGTTAATCTCTGCTACTCTTACACTTTCTTTTATATCAGTCTAAACCAAGGATCAAGACAGTCATGACAATTGTAGCAGCATACACTGAGGTAGCGTTTATTTTATTAGAAACAGACAGGAGAATGATAAGCAGGATTATCATTGTTTCCTCTTTAAAAAACATGTAATACTTCTTAAAGAGCTTCCACAATAGTTCACTGGAGAAGCACCAAAGCATCATGAGAAAGCACATGTAGAACCTCGCAACAGCTTTAAACATTGTACAATCATGTTCACATTTTTTCTACAGCATAGAAAAGTATTATTTCTGTTGTGAGATGTTTCAGTCCTTTTTCAAGATAATTAACACATTCCCTGGAGAAAGAAAGCTATACTGAAATTAGTAACATTTAGCAGGGTCCCCATAGATCTATGGATATTGTCCTTCTTGTAATACACAGTCCAAATTGCACGTTACTCCAATCATGGCCTTTGAGCATTATTAATTAAGTGTAACTTATCTTGTCATGCACTCTGCACAACATGGTGTATAACTAGAGTTCTGGGTGTGTCTGACATGTTTTGGCACTTTTTCCTCTTAGTTTGACTCTTTCTTCCAACTCTTTATTCCTATTATCTCACCCGTTAGCAGCTAAAAGCCTAGCTTTACCTTGTTCTGGAATTATCATCATGTATAACTGTAATTAAATTAAGCATATTTCCATGATTTTGATCTAAAGGTATATAACTGGTATTACTGTTCAAAATATATGACCCTTTTTTGCCATTTTTGCACCCTAGGTTAACCAGATACTTTCATCCTTATGTATTTATTTCACAATCTTGTTTCAAAGTCTGTTAGGCTTTGCCTTGATTTCTTAGTTCTGTGCTGCCTTTACTTCATCATGTTTTTATTGTATTTTACATTTCTCATTTGTTCTTTAACTCCTTTAAAATTATTTATCAAGATTACATTCTGCTAAGGTGTTTTTGACTTACCAGAACAGTTGAAGCTTTGACATTGGTACAGTCCCTTCTGCAATCTTATTTACTTTAGGCTGTGCTCAAATAAAATTATCAGGGACATTTAGCAAGAGAGCTGTGGAGATTTTCATATAAAAAACTGATTGATTGCACAGATAGCGTCAGCAAGTCTAAATTCTGAAATCCTCCATAAATGCCTGATATTACATTTTTTTAATATCTATTTTCTCTCAGTATTCTTCAACTGTTATGCTCCAGACAAAGAATTAGGGTAGGTAGTGAGTGAAAGGATAATTCTTAGCATGAGTGCTTGTGGGATTTTGGTGATGTCAATATTTAATTTTCTCTGTACTTAATTCAAGGAAATATATTGTTTATGTTTTTGGTGGTTTGTAATAAAAACAGAATAGATACTGTAACCAAAATGTTAACATTATCTGACTAGCTTTATAGTAAAACCAAAAAAGAGAGACATTTTTTGTAGTGCAAGGGGCCTATAGGCCTCGACTGAATAGTGTCTGGAGGAAAAGTTAAAGAAGAGACTAATTTTGATTTTGATTTCTATGTTATTGTGTTGTCATTTTCTCTGTGACAGCTACATGTTATTGTATTTTCATTGTAAGAAATGCGCACTCTGTCCACAAGTGCTCATATACTGGCTGTCCAATTTTTTGAGATTTTCTGCACAGTAGTATTGACTGCATTAAATGTATAATCAGAAACCATAGTTACACATTTAAAGGGATTACTTTAACACTGTGAGGGTTAATTGCTGCTTTTACTGTGTAGTTGTGGTACATGCAGAGACTGGACAAATGATAGTGCAGCAATAAATGAGCAGAAAAAAACAAAAACTATAATTTGTATAGCTTAATATTTCATGATTTTTCCAGGCTTGTTAAAAGTTGTAAGAATTATGCAAAGGCCAACATTCAAGTAGGAGACAATAGTCAATGTTCTGCCTTGTAATAAATTCAGACTCAAATTTATGAGACACTTTAAGAGATTTAAATTCTGTGTTTGCATTTTGTGGTGTTTAAAAGATTGCTCCATTGGATGAAGACCAGCTAATTAATCAAAAGTAATAACTATCAAATGGAAGTGCCTACTTCCCAGTGATGTGAAGTGCTTCACATTGCCTACTTTACAAATTCTTTATGGATGCTGAAATGCCTAGCGTGCATATTGTGAACTATTTTAAATGATGAATTCAGCCTGTTATTTGAAGGAACTCTTCAAATAATCCACACAAATTGATTCTGGCCATTGCAATTATGTCACCAATGTCAATGTTACAATATTATGGAAATTAGTAACAAGGACACATCTATACACAAACCTGCACACATTCACATGGGACAAACATCAAGTTGTATGTTAACTTACAATGAATGTATTTGGGATGTAGGAGAAAAACTGGGGAGTGAGGATGAAAACCCACAGAGACGTGGGGGAATATGAAAACTACATACAGAAAATAACTGAACCACATTGTATTGCTGTGGACTCACAACATGAGTCATTTGAGTTTTGCACTGTAACCAGACGCGAACCTGCAGCATCTGGATTACAACAGCAGTTTCTTACCCTAAAGAGGCATCTTGACCTTGGGCTGAACACATACTGCGTCTGAACTCTGGGAGTGGAGTGCTTCCTGGTGATGTCAGCTTAGATCTTTCTTTGTCTTTCACTCAGCCCTCAAAGTCCTGTACATCGCCACCACTCCCCACACATTCTTACTTTTGCACCCTTTATAAAAAGCTATGCATTTAAAAAAAATGTGCTTATGAGTAACATCTAAAGAATATGAAATTGTCTCCAAATCTGCAAAAACTACTCTTTGTAGTTACCTTCTTCTGAGAAATACCAATGTATGTGTCTGTATATATAATAAATATTGTGAGAGAGCACAACGTGCTGGGATCCTTGTCCTGTCTGATACCAATGGCGTAGAAGCACAAGGGAAGACAGTTTGCTCAGGGCATTGTCTCCCCGAAACACCAGATGGCAGCCTCCATGGGTTATGGTACCACCACAGATTCCCACAAGGCACATTGGAAACTGTAGTTCATTGGCTTGGCCCTGTTGGGTTCTGTGGGTGCCACCAGGGGGTGCTGAGGGAACTAGCGAGGCAAACATTTTCAAGTTCCAGCCTCACCCGGAAGTACTCCTGAGCCACAGTTTCAGGACACCGGAACTGCTTCCGGGTTTTACGTAAAATGTAGGAAGCCATAGTCGTGAGCAGGAGGACAAATTTTGCTGGAGGAGCGGAAGAGAGGAGACAAAATATTGCAGACTGGAGAATTATAGTTGAGGTTGTGGTGTGGGAAACACACTGAAAAGATTTTCACACAATAAAACCCTTTATTCACTGGCGAACTCGTTTCTGAACCTTTGTGTTGTGAGTTTGTATACATATACATTTATATACATAGATATGTGCAGTGCCTCCAGAAAGTATTTAGACTCCTTTTTTTCAGTTTTATTTTTTGGAGCCTTATGCTAAATTTGTTTAAATTGTTTTTTTCGTCTATAAACAACACTCACTATTCTAGAATGACAAAGCGGAAACAGGATTTTAGAAAATTTGCAGATTTGTTAAAAATGAAAAGCTAAAATATGACATTGGCTGCCCGTCCAAACTGTGGGGGGCAAGGGCTTTGGTATTAGGGCACGTACCTGAGGGTCACTCTGGCTGAGCTCCAGAGAGCCTGTATGGAGGTGGAAGAAACTTCCAGAAGGACAACAACTATTGCAACACTCCACTAATCTGTGCTTTAAGGAAATGTGGCAGAACGACACATGAAATTCCGCTTCAGTTTGGATAAAGGGTTATAGGACCCAGACCATTTTCTTGTAACTATGGGTACAAAGAAGGAGCTAACTATGGACGAGATATTAGATCATTATTGTGTGTATTCTCATACACTCATACCAGATCAATCACGCTAACTGTATATGAGAGAATACATGAACAAAGGAACAGCATGCAGATTAAATGCAGTCTAGGCAGGGAATGACATTCAGGGTCCCTAGAGCACTAAACTTTGTTTTGCTATTCTGTAAAATTTTTAAATCTCAACTAAAGCAAATGTTTGTTTTGAATGAAAGATTTATTCTGGAATTAAAAACTCAAATAAAATCAATATGGCTAGATGTTTTTGGTGACAGAATTTGGTAGAGATCCAGGGGTACATGTAAGATGGATAACATCATAATGATTGACCTAACCAAGGCTTCTGCATGGTAGGGTATATCCGTTTGGGTCATGATTCTATTCTACCACTTGTGTCTTCATTTAGTAAAATATTGAATATCAATTATTGAAAAGAGAACCCCTTAATCAACCTGTCTGGAATGCACATTTTGGTACTCAACTGGTGTCAGGTACCAATCTGCAGTACTTATGCATAATGCAGTGCTGTCTGAGCACCAGGGCCTGATGGGTGAAGCAAGTTTACATATATCAAATGACACAGAGCACTCTTGAACTTAGGAGCAGGTCATCTTCTTCAAACTGCTGTTCTGTCCCTTTGGCATTGTCATTCACAGGGCATGCCAAGACTCTCTTGACAAAGAGAAACAATTAATTAGAAGATCTCTTCTCTTTGTAATCCATTTTGCAGTTAATCTATGTAATATTTTGAAAGCATCAAAAATGAAATGTGCTTTTTTTATTATGGATTTCACTCAAGGCTTGGCACTGAAATCCTGGTTACATTCTTGCAGTGCTATTGGTTGTCTGTTTTGTACTTATAAGCAATAAATTAAGCAAAGTGCATTACAACATCCTTCCACCACACTTTAAGTGTTTCTTGCTTCTTTCTTACAAATCACCCAGAAAAATGTATTACAGATAGCACCTTTGTGGAATTTTCACATTCTCCTCTAATGTCTGATTGTTTTTTCTCTTATTCACCTATCCCAGAGATGTGCCTCATAGGTGTCTTGATAATACGTGAGTGTGAGTTTAGCACTGCCATGGTAGCTCCAGCACCCTCACAACCTCGTACTGGATTAAGTATTAAACTGCTAAGCTTTAAATGCTAATAACTTCACCTTTATTGCAATGGGACATAACCAAGTTTCTAAAAGGAATTAATTTTGCAAATTTTACTAAAAATTATTTTGCTTGAGCTATGGTCAGTTTTTTGGCAAACTAAGAATCAGATTTCTTGCATAGGTTGTATGCAGACCTACTTATTTCTATTCAGAATCTCAAACTAGAACTGGACAGCTCAAGGAAATGTTTTGATCTTGGATAGTGACTTCTGCTTCACTGCTGTTGCTAACAATGCTCTGTTTAAATTGTGTCATTACATGGGACAGAGGCAAAGACATCATTTGTAATCATTTATTGATTTGTAGCAAACGCTCCTACACTATACTTGTTTTAAGCTAGACATTTGTATATTAAATAACGCAACTTAACAAAAAAGAAGCATTAATGCTTGAGGAAAGTTTTGAAAGTGGAACTTAAAAATACAAAATGAGTTGGCATCATGTAGAATATACCTGATTTCAGCAATGAAGAAAAATGTATTCTAAATTTTTAAGATTATTTATTTATTTATTAAGAAGGAGAGAGAGAGAGAGAGAGAGAGAGAGAGTTATAATACTTTAGGCATACAATAGACATTATTTGTCCTGTATTTCCACTGCCAGGGACTAGTATGCCTGGATCCATCCAAACTCTTCCCTGTCACCTGGACTGCCATAGCACCTGACACTCATCCTTCCCCATGCTGAGGTGGTTTGATTATGTAAGAAGGATACACATATGGGATTATATTACTTAAAAATAATAATGATTACATTTATACAATGCTTTTCTAACCTACTCACTATGCATTTGATAGACAATGAGAAACCACTTTACCCATGTGTAGCATCCACCTGGATGATACGATGTCATCCATTGTTGCACCAGTACACTCACCACACATTAGCTATTAGGTGGTGAAAGGGGAGAGAGATGGTTAGCCATTAAGGGACAGGAGATGATTTGGGGGTGAGGAGCAAAACGAACAAGATCTTGATGAGAAACTTAGTCAGGACATCAGGAAACACTCTACTCTTTCCTGAAACATGCCTAAGGATATTTTATGACCAGAGAGAGTCAGGACCTCAGTTTTATGCCTCAACTGTAGAATGGTGTCAGTTTTTACAATACAGTGTTCCAGTCACTACACTGGAACATTGGGATCCAAACACAGACCAAAGGGTAAGCTCTTCCTGCTGTCATCGCCAAAATCTCATCCAGCAGCAACCCAAGCTTTCCCTAGATGGTCTCTCATTCAAGTACTGGCTTTGAACCAAACATGCTTATCTTCAGGTGGCTCACCTATTCTGAAATGCAGGTGGTATGGCTGCTGGTGCTGGAATGTCTGGGAATTTCCCAGGTGGTCATGGAAAAAGATATGCAGAATAGGCAGGCCTGGTCTGTCTAGATCAGTGTGTTCCTACTTTGACCCTAACCAGGATAAACATAGAGAAAATGAAGTGAAATTAGTTATTTCTTACCATTTTTTTTTCTTTGAGTACTTTAAATTTATTGATTTTCTTTCCATCCATCCAATTTTGGTACTTGCTTATGTCATTGCTGGGTTGCAGAGTACAGCAGATTCAACATAGCAATCAGCCCTGTATGCAGTGCGAGTTCACCATAGGGCATATTCATGCTAAGCTACTTTAGGACTACAAGCTCTCATAATACACACATGTTTGAAAATGAGCAAACAAGGAATACTTTAAGTTAAATAATGGAAAAGAATTACATGCAAAGTTGTCTGCCGACTGTTTAATTATATATTCTAATTTGGCCAAAAGTATCCACTCATAAAAATAGTGACACCTGAAAATCTCTTTAATGAAGAAGTATCTACTGATTAGGAAAAAGTCCTATGACTGAAGATTTAATTGTACTTTAAATCCAGAAAGCCAGAAACTTGAAGATCCATGGTAATGACGACCCTAGATTAATGAATGTCTTGAAGGCTGGCAGGCCATTTATGGTAGGTTGGATAATGAAAGTCAGGAGTCTCCTTAGTGTGACACTGTGGTATATACTGTATCTTTATTAATCCATTGCCTGCCCCCTGAGCAATGCCGATCCTTGAAGCAGCTTCTAGGAACTTCTCAATGTTTTCTGTTCTGTAGTGAATTGTTGCCCCATAAGGAAACCTTTAAAAGACACAGTTATATTTTAACTGATATCTGCCAAACATATTGTGTCAAATAAAGAAAATATCTCAAAGTTTAATTCATTTTGATAAATTTTATAATTGTAGCAATACTAATCTATTGCACCACTTTATGAATAGTAAGAGCTGCTGTGGGGGCTGTGCACCAAGAGGTTAATATATACCACAATATTGAATGGAGTCAGATACAGATGTAAAGCATGGAGAATAATGCAACCTGGAGTTGAAGCTGTCAGACACTTTCACTGGTACATGGGAAAGCTTTTCAGAATAAATTTGGCTGATATAAATACATGGGGGCCACTCTGATGCATTTTTTATTTTGTGTACAATATAGCCAAATGGACACCCTCTAAATATGTGATATTTCCATACTTTATATCATCCAATTCCATACAATATGAATTTTTACTGTTTCTAAAGTGCAAACATTTAGAGCAAACATTCTCCCATGTGAGGAAGAAGACATCTTTTTGGCATCATTAGAAGTAAGAACTATTTATAACAAAATATTCTGTTAATGAAGTTTATTTGGTAAATTAACAGTCACATTTTGCCAACATCTCATTCAGATATTTTTAAAAACTGCCATAGCCTAAATTCAAATGACTCAGATGGCCATGACCAGTTGTATGACTCCATAAAGGAGAAAAGTGAGCATTTATCCCTTTAAAAATATATTAGTGCATACAGCAGATGAATGAGATGCTGATAAGCCATTGTTTTGTTGCATTTCTTCTAATTTCTCATTATTGCTGCAAAGTTTGAACACTTTCATACAGTTATTTTTCAGTTACCTGTGATATACTACAGTACAATTAAGCGATGGAGTTTGGCACTTGCTATACTGAAATGAATGATGATAATAATAGAAATACAAATATTACATAGAGACAATAGGGCATTGTTAATTGTAAAATACTACACAAACAGCAAAAGGGAAGAATAAAGTTGTGAGTTGACTGTCAACATCCCATACATATTTATAACTCGTACACATATCACTTCAGTCGTTATGCATTACTGTATACTGTACAGTATACATTATGTTTCACGGACTGGATCATGTAAGATGCACTTTACAAAAAAAAAAATGTTTTGATGTTTAAGTTGCAGACAAATCAAAACAGTCTGAAGTATTTGAACAAGTAAATAAGTAATGATGGGTCTTACATTATGGAATTGATTTGAACAAAGATATAATAAGCAGGAATAGTTCATAATTAAGTCTCCATGAATTACCATGACATATTGTTCATTCATGTTAAGTTATTAAGGTTTTAAAATGATATGTTAATTTGTTTAGAATTAAAAGCTGCCTAAAATTACTAATATTGACAGGCATAATGGACTAGGGGTGAAGCATTGGATTGAAAATCACCAAATCACCATCTCACTGTATGACCCTGAGAATTCTTTTAACTGCCTGTGTATCCCAACTGTAATAAATACATGTAATGAAATGTACTGCTAACGCCTTGGGCTGGTGTTCAGTTGTTACATACTGTATAATAAGCACCCTCTGGTTTCATTGTTATAAATATTATTACTTTATCAGAAGTAAATCAAAGGCTGAAGACACTCCATTGCACTTAGGGTCATGAGAATCTGCTATACTGTACATCACTAAGTTATGTAGTTGAAGCAGTAACCTTGACAACTTTTAATAAGTATTTAAGTGAGATATTAGGAAAACTTAACTATTCTCCTTTCCTTTGACCGTCTTCTTATGTTCATAAGAAGTAAAGGTAGCAGGGTAATTTAGAATAATAAATAATGTGTATGCTTAAGAGAACTGTAATACAAAGAGACTTATAGACATATTGGTGTACCAGTTCCAGGTTTCTCACTGAGACAAAGATAATTAGCATTAATGATCCTGCATGAAACTTTGCTGGACAGGCCACATCATTAGAATGATTGTCTCCTGTCTACCCTGACAAGTCCTCTGCTCCCAGGTGAGTTGAGGTTAGAAAGTACAGGATGGCTAGAAGTAGTAGTTTAAGCCGCTGAGCACACTATGTGACCTTCCCAGTGATTTTAAGTTATAGACTTTGTTTACATAATCTTACTGATTCAAGTGTAGTTGTGGCAAACTCCTTGGATTTGAAGTTGTGTAGTGACTCAGTCAGACTGATTTGTAATTCACCTGGGATTGTTTTTTATTAAGTTGTAGGGATGGGCTCCCATGTGTGTGAAAGTTAACAACCAATGAGTGCTGAACCAGAAGTCCAATTCATAAAATACAGCTGCAATGAAAGAAGAAAAGTAGATATTTTGTACCATGAAAACAGAAGAGAGGCTCATTTGTCTGATATTCCATGTTTATTGTACAAGAGCAAAATGGAAAGAGGGGAAAATATGGACAGAGACTGTGGTTGAACTTAACAAACCTGGGAAATGTTTATACTGCCACCAGCACTATCAAGTAGCTCTCAAAACGTAGCAAGCTTGCGATAGTTTGGAAATGTGAAATTGTGCTGAGAAGTCACGAGGAAGTCATGTAACCTGTCATTCACTGTAATCTGTTGTTGTGTAATCTGAAATCCACAAGGCAACACCAGCCAGCAATGATAATCATTAAGCTTCACATGCTTTCTGACTAGATGTCATATAGTGATTTAAAGCCATCCTCCAGGTTCGAGCTTTCAAAAAGATTTTCTAGGGTGGTATATGATTCATTTTGGCTGCCTGTCTGAATATGCAGACAAAATATGGCAAGAATTGTGCAAAAATTAGGTAAACAAGATTGAGAAACTAAATTGGGAAGAATAGCCTGCTCTTGAAGTAATTGTAGTAAAGTTCAAGTGAAGACAGAATTAGAAGGAGAAGAAACCTGATTTGCAGAAGCCAAAATGGAACACCTGCTCCCACTGTCAAAATGTCAATTGCACATAATTAGCTGATGGCAGTAGTGACAATGATGTGAACAATGATGTGAATAAGAGGAATAAATAAAATCGATTTACTAATGTGGTACAGATAACATGTTTCATGCAACTGCAGAGAGGAACACAGGTTAACAATTAAGTGTGAATGAGGCTTTTGGGCAGTATTCCTTGTTTTGTGCCTAAAACAAAGAACCTTTAAAACCACCAAAATCTCTTTAGTGAGTTTCACGAAATTAGTATCTGTGTTAGTTTCGTAGAACTGCATGCTTATAGAAACATGCTTGTCTCATTCATCGCTAGTTCTTGTTTTTATAATCTTTCTAGTGCATAAAGAGGGAGGGTCCTTTAATTTTTTTTTCTCTCCTTTTATCTTTTGGATTATTCTCCTGTATAAAGATAGTTTTTGTCAGGTAATGAAACTAGTTTTTTAAAATCACATATTTTTTGCAGCTTTTAACAGTTTGTGGAGTACTTGTTGAAAATGTGTAAAAATAGTATGTAATTGACCATGCATTTGAAAGTAGTCACTGATTTCACTTCCTAGGAGTTTGGCTGGAAATGTGAGAGCCATTCTTCAAAAATAATGAGAAGGAAACACCACAAAACAGAGACACCAGGCACTGGGGTTACCTTCCTATCAGAATTTACCTACAGGTATTAGATCAGGCAGGTGAGGAGAGAGTGCTGTTATTTTATGTGTCTGGGCATTACTGGAGGGCAGTTTAGCTAATTGTGTGTGGGGGGCCTAGGGAAATTTATTGGCGATCAGTCGATGTTCTCCAGGCCAATAGATGGACAAATCAATGAGGTGTTGGGTCCCAGTTTTGTTTAAACTAATCAAGTAGAAAAAGGAAAAGCTGTAGGAACCTGGTCCCTTAAACCAATGTAAACCAACCCCATGGGGTGTTTAGATATAAGAGCTGTCCAGATGAGTCTGTAGAAGTTTTAGACATCTTATTAGATCACATTATCGCTAGAAGTAATCCCAAGCATGTTCTAGAAATGAACTACAGGTAAGGATTAGAGATCTTACTGTGAGAGCTTATTGAACATGGAGCAGATCAAAGGAACAAGAGTTCAGGGCTAGGAAGAAAGAACCCAGGGAAATGTGCATAGGCACTGGCCCATGTGAATTTAGGTCCTTGTAGTAGGCTATTGTTTTCTGGGTTTTCCGACTCATTTCGTATCATTACTTTGTTTTTGATGGTCTGACATTTCTTTTTGTGTGTTAGCGAGCAGTCTAAAGCTATATGTATACTGTACATGAATTAGAGAAGTACTGCCTCTTTATGCAAAGTTAAAAAATTTTCAGGCCGAGAAATAGAGATAACATTTAAAATGCAATGCTTTGACCGCAGAAGTGTTAAAGTGTTTCTTCCTTTTTTTAGCGTAATCTTTTACAATTGTTATTCTTTCTTTATCTTTATACAGCTATGACATCTTTTCTGTATGGTAATAATGTTTACACACTATAATCCTCAAAGTACACCGCTCTACCATAAGGATGGCTGGACATAAAAAGTTTAAAACATTTTCATAAGGAATATGATAAGAAAAATAAAATAATTATAGATTGAAAAGTGTGCAGCTTGTGGCAGTACTGGTATGCAATGTTCATCTGTCCTTAATGTCTCATTCACATCAATCCATCCATCCATCTGTTACCTGAGCCATCTTAAACCAGTTATAGGGTCACGTGGACCAAAGCCTAGACCAGAAGCATTGGGCTCAAGGCAGGAACCAGTGGATGGGGCATCAGGGTATCCCAGAGGTTCTTATGTATTAAATATGCTAAAAACTCTGCCTCACTCTGTACAAGTCAAGAATCATTTTTTACTATTGGTAGTTCTAAGTTTAAACTATTCAAACTAAGATTTGGAAAGCAAATTATATTTTTAAGCTACTTATTTCATATTAGCTAACAATGCTACCAGTGATGTAAAAATAAGATAGAACACAATAGCTGGAAATGTCAAAAGTGTTTGCATATAGTACTAGTAAAATGTGCTCTATTAGTAAATAATGATTACATTAAATAGGAGATGACAGGATGTCTCCTTCATAGATATTTAAACAGCATGTGAACAAATCTACCAATAATTATGCAGAAAATGCTGGAATGCTTAACACAACAAAAGACCAAAGTTTGCATGAAAGTCAGCAGAGCACATACCTGATAGACACTGGAGAGGTTATTAAAAAGAGCTTGACCAGCGCTGACTTTATGCTTCACTCCTCGAACTGTCCCATTTTTGCTTAATATGTTGACTCTTTTGGTCCCATATCCTCTGTCTTTCGAGACTCCAGCAAACAGAAGCAAATCATCTGGCTCACTCTCACTGTCATCCAACTCTGACCCTAAGTGCCCATTTTGATGACCATTCACTTCATTTGAAGCACTGAATTGTTCAGTTCCTGAGCTACTGGCACATTCGGAGTCATTCGAATCTGCTGTCCTTTCTTCTGCAAAGACCTCCTTCAGTATTCTCCCACTTCGAGAGGAGGCCACACGAAACCTGACCTTCCTCTGCTGACTTTCTGTACCTGTTTTCATTGCATTTTGAAGGCTTGCCTCCTCCATTAGAAATACTCAACGTTTACATCGTAGCTGTCACCTCATTTGCCAGTATGTCACGCTTTAAACAATGGCCTGATTGCTGAATTTCCTTATTGACAGGAATAAATGTATACAACCTGTTCCTTCAGACCACAAATTAGCATGCTCCAGTGGCAGCAGTCCACCTCTTAATAATGGATGAGCATCAGCTATGGTTACCTTTTAAATTGTCAGCAGGTAAACCGATAGGCTGCAATTGAATCATTAAGTTTCTTTGTGAGGCTCTTAGTAGAATGGAAACAGACATGTGTATTAGAAAAAATGCATATGCTTATAAAGAAAAAACAATGTGATAAAAGGCATTTGGTTGTGAGAAAACTGAAAGTAACCCTTCAGATGCAGCGGTCTCACAGCAAGGCTATTAAATTCCATTTGATATCTCTTGGCACAAACAATACAGTAACTGAGACATGTCCCCAAGGTCACATTCACCTTAATAGAAAATGAGCACAAAAAACAGTTATAACTATGCATGCCACCTTCTGGCTTTTAACCATTTCAGTTATTCATATCATTTAATTAAGTAATATTATGTTAATGTTAAATGTTACAAAATTTCTCAAATACAGTTCAGAAACAGGGTCATGATTAACTAGAGCCTATCCTGGATGCATAAGGTACAAGGCCGAAGCCAGGCCAGGGTGGGGTGCCAGTCCAACCTAAAATAATCAATTTAAAAATAAGTTGTCTCTTACATGTCTTAGGGGAGTGGGAATGAACCTTAGAGAGAACTAGGTACAGTGCCGGATTAACCAATAGGCACATGTAGCATATGCTACGGGCCCCGCAATTTCGGGGGCCCCCAAATGGTGGACCCAATATTTAATGAAAAAATGTAGCATTGAAAAACTGGTCTTTAAAAATATTATCTTTACGTTTTTAAACTGTAAATTTCTTACACAATAAAACTTTAGGGGCCCAACACATAAAATTCACATAAATATTATAAGATTCTTATTATAATCGAGAGTAAAATAATTATTTAGTCCGGTTTGAACTGTTCAGAATCTAAACTTCAGATGATGCAGACCAAAAGGGCCCCCAAATTTGAAATGTGCTACGGGCCCCCAAAGCTCTTAATCCGGCCCTGACTAGGTGCAGTGGCCCTGTAATCTGCTTTATACTATTTAAAAATATGTATACATGCTTTTGATCAATAATTACTCAAATGTTACACAACTGTTAATCTGTTTCTTGGATTCAGGTTATTTTACAAATTGAATTCCATCACTGAGTTTCAATGTGTTTTTTACTGCATTCAGGAATCATTGCTAAAACTGAAGTTATCCTTCAAGTAAATGGTATGATATATCACACTCTAGCAGGAAGTCTGAATTACATAAACTTGAAAAAGTAGCACAAATATAGTTAATTGTTTGCATTTTATCAATTTTTTTTAAATCAGGGGCAAATTCATGCATTTTTAGGCAGTTAACTGTGCAACCTGTTTGTTGGATAGCAGAGACATAAGAACCAGACAGACACAGACACTTGTCATTTTATTAAGCTGTATTTGTTTTAAATTATGCATTTCTCAGACAAACAGAACATTAAAAGAATTTTGACGAGAACAAACCATTCAGAACATCAAAGGCTTATGTGATCACCATGTCTTTCCATGAGACTACCTTTTTCAGCACCCAATATCTGGCTAAACAACTAATCCCAGTTCTTTAGTTTTTGTATTTCATAGTATTAAAATCCAGTTTTGTCCTGTGGAAAGCATACCCCCGGACACAGACAGACAGACACCAGAATGTCCAGAACACACTTCTTTTATTTTCTTTCAGCACCACAATGCCTTCCTCCAACACTCTTTCTTCTTCTTCTTCTTCTCTTTCTCTTTCTCTCCGCCTCTCCCCTTCTCACAAGCTTTGTCTCCTTCCTCCCAGCTCTGGCTCAGCTTCTGGAGGGAGGCGGTCCCTTATATATTGACCCGGATGAGCTCCAGGTGCTCCCCTTGATGACACTTCCTGGTGTGGCGGAAGTGTCAAGAGAGTCCCCGGAAGCACTCCAGGTGCCCCTGGGAATTCTTCCGGCAGCACTTCCTGGTGTGGCGGAAGTGCTGCCATCCAATACTTCACGACTGTCTGGGCACCCCCTGGTGGTGACCACGTCCTCCGGTAGGGATGAATGTCCCGGCTCCCGTCCAGTGGCACATAAGCAGACCCGGGTGGCTGCCCCCTCGTGGCCCAGGGGAGGTATTGTCCATCACGGGGACTATCCAGGCGTCCCGACTGGGTAGGGTCCTCATCCATCTGGGACAGTCCATATTTTTATTTTAAAAAAGAAAGTAATAAGACTTATAGGACTTTTGAATTATCAGAAATGATTTTACACCCACATTTAGATGTGGGAATACCAATTAACCCAGACAACTAAGACCCTACCCCATGTTATTCTAATAGTTAGCAGAAAAGTCAGTTTTGGTAGGCTGCTATATGATTTCATCATGACATCACTGAGATAAAACAAATGTAACCAGTTTGTGTCATATGATCATGACAAATATTGGCACTGTGGTTACATTTACCTTATAGTTCCAAACATGTGAGTTCAAATACAATACAATACAATACAATTTATTTTTGTATGGCCCAGAATCACACAAGAAGTGTCGCAATGGGTTTTAAGAAGACAAGGAAAAACTCCCAGAAAAACCCTTGTAGGGAAAAAAATGGAAGGGGGTCAATACAATGCAATACAAATCCCAGGATTCATCTTGGTTTTCTCTTGGTACTTTAACCTCCTCCTCCTCCTCCTCTATCTGAAAGCCTGCACATTTTTAGGTTGTGGTAGTAAACGGCATGCATAGAAGTGAAGCTGTACATAGGTAGAGGCCAGGCCTTGAATGAGTCTCCACCCTGCAAATGATATATGTACATATCAAAATCCAATAGCATAACTTTTAAAAGTCATAACTCTTTAATAATATTTTAGTGTTAATTGCATTTTATAAGACTGTTGAAATGTTATTTGGCTGTTTGATTGAATGCTATTTAATAGCATTAATGTACCCTACTCAAAGAAGATTGACATATTTAATAAACAAGAAGGTAAGTTAATGTATCCTGACTTTCAGCAATTGCCTAATTTTCAGGCAGAATTCTAGCAGCTCCTAATGACTTATAATTTACATGCTTTGAATTTTTTTTTTATTATTATCAAAATGAATTCAAAGTGAACAGTCATGACTGTTCTTTTTTAACTTTTATGTGAGGAGGCATCAATGAACCTTTTTTCATTATTGTGTAGGCTGAAATGTTGACAGTTTATTATAACCCTTCAGTTCAAATCTTTAAAATTGATTAGTGTGGAAAAACCTGAAATCATGAAAGCAAGATGCCTAAAGATATGAAGTGGTAGATGTAATGGCAGCTGTTTTCATGTTCGCCACATAAATTCTTATTCTTGTAATCAAATCTCTACATTAGTTTAATGCTACTGGCAAATATTTTTGATTTACTGTTTAGTTTAAGGGTATAGTACTGCAGTGTTTAGTCCACAATCTGGATCATTTTCTTCTCCCATTCCAAAGATGTGCATGTTAATTTGATTGGCAAATATAAATTAAGCCATGTGCATAAAGGACCAGCACTCTGTCCTGTTACCTGAAACCCTAAATTAGATATAGGCTTTTGGTTGCCAAAAGTTAAAATTCCAGCTGTGGTAAATGTAATAAAATGTTCCGTCATCAAACACTGGGTTCTTTCGCAGGTTTTTTTGATTGATTGATTGGTGTCTCTTATATTACTCTGGACTGACGTGTGGTTGTCTGAGTGAGTGCACCCTGGATTGAAGTGGCATTCCTTCTTGCAAAGGTGGGTCATCTGTTACTTCCAATGTGTCATGATCATGGCTGGTTTTTAGGGTCCTTTTGCTATTTTCCACATTAGATGTCATTTTGCGTAACTTTCCTTTGGGGTCATGTCCACCGTTTCTAGGGGTGTGCTCTCCGAGTTCATGACCTTGAGTTCATTGGCACAACAGGATAAAAAGTCAACGGAATGAGCCAGGCTTTATTTGATCTGCAGGTAAATCCTTAAAAAACAACAACAAAAAAATGTTATTTCCTAAATGATCTTTGTATCTTACTTAGTTTTGGCTTCTTGCCTGATTTTTGACTTTGATTCTTGCTTTTTTTTTTTTTTATTTATTTTTGTTTTGCCTATTTCATGTATCTCCTGGTTCATCTCAAAAATTAGTAAATCTGCATCTTGCCGAGACAGGACACAATGCTGCCAGGATAGTGTCCAGCTGTGTATAATTATATATAGTATTATACAATGTTTTGTCATGTAAGGGTCTAATGGTGACACTGTCCTCATCATAGGAGTTTCTGTGTAGAAGTGAGTATATGGAAGCCATTGATTCTTGTTCTACAAGTCACACTTGCCAGGTTGTTACAGAGATGCAACTGTAGTCTGCAGCTCCACTTGTAGTCATTATTAGGATATAGTAAAGTAGACTGCATCTATGGTTAAAATATTCATCCCTTGTGTTATTTCTAGACTACAAGTAGTCTATTAAAAATAGTTAAATGTGAGGCAGAGAAGCAAATTCAAAAGAAAATGTACTCAACATAGAGTAACATTCTCTAAATTATGGTTCTTAATGTGCCAGGTGGTTATTTGATCCAACATAGTGTCTGGATGGATACTGATGGAAAGAGAAAGACAGAGAGACACAGGGAGATGATCAGCTGCTCCATGTGCATTACTTTTTGCTTTTACTTTTTATACCTCTACCGTACCCCTTGGACCAATGGGGCATTTTATTTTTAGGGTCTACTTTCTTCCACATTTTGGTCTCATGCTTCTTGACAAATACTGGCTTCGCATAGTCTAAATTCTCAAACTGTATCAAGCAGCATTCCACCTGAGGTGATGACCTTGGGTAAAATGTTTCACTTTGTCTTGCAGCCTTCAACCTGTGGTTAATGAGTCCATTCAGATGAACCCATGTTCCACTTTTAACTGGTTCTGACCTGTTATGCACCAAGTGGAGCAAGCTTTCATTTTATTATATTAACTAAAAAGTTACATATTTCTTTTAAACAATAAGGTTTTTCTATAGTACATACTTAATACTATAAGTATAGTACTATAATACTATAAGTATAAGTATTATTAGAATGCCAGTTAAATAGGCTATTAAAATATGCAAGCAAACACACCAAATAAGTCTATCCACATATCAAACAGAGTTACATAATAAATATATATTTAGTTCAATGGAATAGTACTAATGGCGCTATCAACAGAGTACAGTGAAATTCTTACTTTGTATGTCCTAACTAATGTGCAAAATGTTGTCACTCTACAGTAATTAGCATACAAATATATAGTATCTGCTTTGTCTACTTTCCTTTGGAGCCTTCAGTACTACAGTTTATTTTAATTAATTTATCAGATAGAAGAAAAGCCCAATGTTTTCTATCGGAATAAATTAATACATTCAAATGCAGCTGAATAGAATATGACCAATGGTGGTGCCTGGCTGTAGAGCAGTGGTTATGATGTTACAGTCACTGACTGGGCCTTCAGATGTGGTCTTCTTCCACTCAAAGGCCCCTTCCAAATGCTCCTCCCATGACACAGTCAGCTCTACTAGGACCATGCTCTTTGTACTTCCTGATACTAGGACTATGAATAGTCAGACAGTGTTCTTGGCCCTTAAATTGCCTGCCTAGGTCTACCATCATCTGTCAGCCCTGTGCTGTGTTCTGCAGTCCTAATGGTGCTTTTGATCCTGGCTTCTCTTCAGGTCTATTAAAGTGGATGAATGACCTTGCAGGTTTAGATCTCAAGCATGCAATGATGGCACTACTGATTGTCTCCACGATGGTGTTAAGTACCTAGTTTTGATGCCAGTAATATTAGCCATCCCCAAAATTCCTTTTACAGCAACACAAAATATGCTTCAGTGTCTCTTTTCCATGGCAGAGAGGGCAATCTGCTGTTTCCACCACACCTCAGCAGTGCAGCTTGAATGGGCTTGGGAGGACATCATGGTATTGACACAATGAAAACATTTAAACATATAAAACTTAAGCACACATTCTTACATCCACAAAGCAGAAATAGGTTATTCAGGTGTTGTACCACCAGTAGGAAAGGTGTACCATTCCTGAGAACAATTATCTTTCAATATTTTCTCTATTTTCTTTGTGGGGTTCTAAGGTTTAACAATACTAACGCTTTCCATCCTATAGTGTTTGAACAGCTGTTGACTCACCAGAATAACACAAGACTTGCAAGCACAAAATGATCTTGCGTTACCTAATGGCCATCCAACCAAGTTCCTTTCCAATCAACACAGAATCCTTAGTAACTAATTCTAGTTCAGGCCTCCAGATTTTCATTATAGGGCCATTGTTTTAATTGTACAAAGAGTTGTTTTGTATTGTGATGTCGAACCATGGATTTTGCTTTGCAATTTCAGTTCACTGGTGGTTTTGTACTTTCATAGTTTAATACTAGAAAGATAGACAGATCTTTATTTGTCCCCAGGGGGATATTTTACATTTTACAGAAGCCTTTAAAATAAATAAATACATAGATAAATAAATATATACTGTACAGTATACACACAGACTATGGTCTGAACACACATCAGAATGACTTAAAGGGAAGAAAATTAAAAAAAAGAAAACTTCTGACTTGGCAGTGACAGTCACAGTGAGGTATTGCACAGGTGTATTGCTGTTGGCATGATGGATCCCCAGTAGTGTTTCTTAACACACTTCTGTTGAATAATTTGTTGGCTGAAAGTGAAAGGCTCATTTGCTAGTGGTATACAAGTGTACTGTAATGAGATCAGCTGATGGAAAACAATGGGAATAAAAAATAACTTTCAGTTGTTTTGTTGCTAAAACGCACTAGAAATCTATAACAGAAAATAAAAATATTAACTCTTAAAAGCATTTTCTTGGGTACTGTACAGTACAAATATGTTGTCGATAGGAGTTGAGGAGAGGTAGGTTAGGTCTGCATATGTAGGCTAACTGATAGCGTAAACAGCGATATGAGCTGATGGAAAACAATAGAAACAAAGCTTAACTTTGTGTTGTTTATTGTTAAAATAAACAATAAACCTCTAAAAAAATACAAATATTAACTTTTAAAAGCATTTTCGAAAGCACAAATTGTTGTACATGTACATGTTTTCTATAGGATTTGAAGGTTGGGGTTTGCATTGTGTTCCTTGGGTGCCTAGGCTAACTTTGCTAGGCTTATGAACAAAGTGGACATGCAAATGTGCTCTCAGAATGGAACTCGTTCGCATGTAGGAGACTTACTGTACTTCTCACTTTGCATGTACCATGTCATATTGACTAAATATATAACATTCATAATATTCAGGGCTCTGGGGGGTGGGGGTCAAAGCTTATCCCAGCAGTATTAGGCACAAACCAGGAAACAAACTTAGATGGGGCAGCACAGTGATAATCACACTAAGTCTAATTTAAAGTTTGTAATGGGCGGAATGCCCATGTCTGCTAGAAATTAGAAATAGTATTTGGAAAAAAGTAAAAAGCTGCTGCACTAACTTTTGTTGATCTTTATGTGGATAAATGCTGCCACACTCAGTAAAGTAAACTAGCTCTGAAGCTAAAATGGCCCCAGTATGTCAGTTTTTTTCTTTCTTTTGTGTGTTAATCATCTCCCTTTAAACTCGTCTGTGTGTGGGAGGAAAAGTATATTTTGTTTTCCATCCAAGAACACATTTGAGTAGCCGCCCCCGTAAGAACAGTAACTCCTGAACTACCAAAAAAGAGAAGCAAGTCGGACTCACTTTAAGAAAAGCTTTTCATCTTTGTTTTTGAAGACTAAAAGGGCAAAAATTGTGCTGTTCATTTTGAGATGCCTATCTAAGCTTTGTTGATACTCAAATATAATATGAAAGCCAATACAACAGAATACAGAGGAATGTACACAAATGTCAAATATTATCCCAGAAAAGCAGCCCTTGAATTTGCTTCCTTCATTAAGAGCATCTTGTTCAAAGAAGTGGTGTTCATCTCTTTTCATAATGCTGAAATTCAACTTAGAGCAACTGTCCTAACAATGAATTGACAGGAGCAGGACCAGATGATGTGTGTAGAAAAACAAAAAGGTAACACAGCATTAGAAACTGAAGCCAGGGCGTGAGGTTGGAAGAACAAACAAGAGATCAAAAGCAAATAAAACACACAAGAATATTCTATTCTATATCTATCTATTTTCTGATAGAGTTCTGGTATCTGCAGGTCAGATAATGAATGAACCCCGGCCTAAGCAGTCCTTTTATCCCGTTGTGTCAATTTCAAATAGGTCACGACCTCTGAGGCCATGCCCCCAGAAACACAGGAAAGCATACCTAGCAACAGAAAGTCAAAATAGCAACGATTAAGGACCGAAAATGGCATCCAAAATGTTGCGAAAATAAAACACAGAACCTAAACCATGAAGAATTATGAGCGATACATTACAGAAACAATTCTTGACCTCAAAAACCCCCAGTTCAAGTTCAAAATAATACTATATAATCAGCAACACAACTAAATCATGATAGCAACTTGTTTGCTGATAGCTTGAACATATTCTCCCAAAACTGTGTGGGAGATTAGGAGGCTGACATGGATGGAAGCAGACAGGGAGCCGGGCTTTGGTATTTAGTTAGATAGCTTATAAAGAATCATTTCTGTCAGAACATTTTTATTTGATAGTTTTGAATTCTCTGTTAGTGTTAGTCAGACTACATGCCCACATCTTTCTTATCCATACAACAACTCAACAGACTAGAAGGAGCCCTATGTACCAACTTGTTCATCATATTACTGCACTGCTGAAAATAATATTAAATGTCAAACCAACAGAACCAATGATGGCCACAACAAAGGAGATGGATGCTAACCATCCATCCATCCATCCATTTTCCAACCCGCTGAATCCGAACACAGGGTCACGGGGGTCTGCTGGAGCCAATCCCAGCCAACACAGGGCACAAGGCAGGAAACAATCCTGGGCAGGGTACCAACCCACCGCAGAACACACACAAACACACCCACACACCAAGCACACACTAGGGCCAATTTAGAATCGCCAATCCACCTAACCTGCATGTCTTTGGACTGTGGGAGGAAACCGGAGCGCCCGGAGGAAAACCCACGGCAGACACGGGGAGAACATGCAAACTCCACGCAGGGAGGACCCGGGAATCGAACCCAGGTCCCCAGATCTCCCAACTGCGAGGCAGCAGCGCTACCCACTGCGCCACCGTGGGATGCTAACCACTAACCACAAAATCTGAAACTTTCTATCAAATCTTAGCAGTAATGTCATTGACATCATGAAAGCTTCTTAATAATTTACAAAAACATAATTTCTCTGCTGGAGGTGCTGCCCTGGTTGACCTCTGATCTATAGTTGCCTGAAGGCTTTTAGATGAAATGATCTTTCTTAAAGTAGGAGTAGTGTGCACATTGACAAAGACAAGAGCTTACTGATACTAGGATATATGATTGTTCAAATGTTCTTTCTTCTGAATAGAACTGACCTGATTAGTGCTTAAACATGGCACATTAAGAGTTAGCAACATGCTGTGTGCAAAAATGTGTGCCATGCTAGTCTAAAATATGACATAAATAAGGATTGGGTGAAGAATAATTTTGGAGTACTAAATTAATGGTTCTGTGCAGAACTGCTCTAGAAAGTACAGGACTAACAGCCACACTATGAGAATTGCAAGGCTATAGTCTAATAGCCAACTACTATTAATTGAACTCTATATAGTACCTTTCATTGTAATCACTATTACATTCTCATTTACACTCGGGCAACTCCATAGTTGTGAGGGTGACGCACAAGTTTTAATCACTAGTCAAATGATGTTTTTCTTATACTTGGTTTTGTAAATCAATTAAAGGACCTGAATATATGATGGTGTGACTTCAGTTATTTCTAACTTTTGTAAAAAACACCAAGTGCAGAGCTGTTAGTGGTAACCCAAATAAAAGGATATGGTAAAACAAAAACAAGTTTTAATAGTTGCTGGTCAGAGTAGGCACCAAGGCATTGTCCTGGATTCAGGTTCTGCACCGGATCATGATCTGTTTGGACTTTGCACTTCTCCCCATGTCTGCATGGGTTTTTCTCCCACCCCCAGAGACATTCAGGTTAAATGGCAGATCTAAAATGGTCTTGTGTGAGTGTGGGCTCTTTTTCAGGGCTTGCCTAGAAAAGTGCAGGGAAAAGCAACCAATCCACCCAATTTATTATAGTGATATTTCAATGTGAAAATAAAACTAATAAAAAACAAGTGCTTGAAGGTGTCCATTTTATTTTCAGATAGACTTAACACTTCTACAGTAGAAATAATGTGAAATTGTCAGTTTTTATGTGTAGTTTATTTGGAAAATCAAGTTTTTTTCGTCATGAAACACATTAGGTGCTGAAATGCAATTAGCACATTATATTATTAAAATAGGCGCATCATTTGCACAAAATTTAAACCTTATTTGCACAAATCACAACAGATTATTTTCAAAATCGTATTCTGTTTTCATCTCTGCATATTGAAACTAACAAAGCTAACGTACATTAACTCATTAACATTCATCTGTTAAGATGTTAAATATTCAATAAAGGAGCTTTCCAATTTATAGTTATACGTTTTTTCCAGTTAACTAGATGACTACCTGTTATGTGGATGTATCAACCATCATTGCTTTACCACCCTGTAAGAACATCTCTATCTCCTTCACTAGGAAGGGGTCAGCAGCACAACTTCTCCTTCTCCATTCACTTCTGTCTGACAAAATGTCTGCTGTGAAATGGAATGCCTTCAGATCTTGGCTTACTGCATCCATCCATTTTTTTTTCTGCATGCCACAACCCCAATCTCTATATACTAGGGGGGCTTTGCTCCCTGCTCGCTTTGCTCGCCAACCCTCCAACCTGCACTATGTGCCAGCCACTTCATGTCTTTGCCGCTTGTGTATGTGGATTTCACTTTCACCAAACAACAAATCTTTTAATTCTCGCAGATACACCTCTTCATTGGGAAGAAACACTGCTTTTCCCTGATGGCAACACAAATTAGACGATCTACAAGTCTCCGACTTAAAGTTTAAATGCAAACAATATATCTGATCTCTTTTTGCTGTTCCATTATTTCACCGAGTGATAATTTCCATTTGTTTGCGCTAATGTGATCTTTACTATCATTTTTTGGAGACTTTCAAATTTTAGTACTTTCATTATCTCTAACCTGCATCGTGCCAACGTTTTTGAATTCTTTACGTTGTTCTACTTTGTCATCTACTCTTTGGCTTTTTTTTTATGGCCCCGGGCGTGGTTTAATCTCTTGGCGCAAAGCCTAATCTTGCGGGACATGAAAGTTCCTCCCTGTAAAAGTCTCATCTCGTCCCAGGTTTTTTTATATAATAGAGAGACTTCTTACTTTCATTATCCATTGGATGTAGTCATTTTCCTATTTGCGCTGCATAATACCAGATCATCTCATATGTGCTTTATGTATCTTGTCCATAATACAAATCTTATTCCTTTTTAATCCTTCACCAAGACTCTCTACAATCCGTTTCAGCATCCTAATTTCAGTTCTTTCCAGGAGTGCTTCCTCTTTTCTTATCAGTGTGCATGTTTCTTCTCCATAAATCAACACAGGTCTAAAAATTGTTCTGTATACCTGCCCTTTATCTCTAATTTTCATTTACTTATCACACAGAACTCCTCTCAGATCTTTCCACTTCTGCAAAGCAGCATCAATGTCTCACATCTACCTCGCTTCCTCCTTTGGCACTAACCATTGATCCCAGATATTTAAACATTTCCATTTCTTTCAGCATATTTCTTCTGCAGTCTGTGATTCTTAAAGACTGATTTGTTTTTTGAGCGTACCACTGTTTCACACTTGGTCTTGTTTTTCTTAAGTTCTTTACTTTCTAATGCCTTTTGCAATTGGTTGTATCTTCCCTGCAGTTTAGTGGCTGAGTCTTCCACTAAAGTCAGATCATCAATATATATCATGTTTCACGGAACTTCTCTTTGAACAAATTTACTGACTGCATCCATATCAATGATGAAAGTAGTGGATAAGACCCCTGATGTACACCAAGACAGATCTGAAAGAATGCCGTAGTTATTATTCCAGTTCTAACTGTCATTTTAACACATTCATACATACAACAGATTTGACAATCCAAATTAGTTTTCCCGAAATTTCTCTACTTCTTAGACTCCAAAACAACAGCTCCCTTGGTTGATAGCTTTCACTGAATTAACAGAGGCATAATTCCGTTTATTATATTCCCTTCCAGTATTTTCTTTTGAACCTGCCCCAGTGTTAAATTTGGCATCAGTTGTGTTTTTTTCCTGTATTAAACCAAACTGATTTGGTCTCTGGGAACATTATTTCATGCCACTGTACAATATGCTACAATACTATATATGGATGGTATGACAATAAAGCCACTTAAATTGACTTGATTTGATGTATGTTCACTCTTGTTTGGATATGTCACTCAGTCACTCTTTCATATATTTTTAATGCAACTCCCAATAACTTAATTCCTCTGTAGTTTCCAAAGTGACTCCTTTTTGTTTATAGATTGTCACTATGTCATTCTCTTTTATTTCATCATGTATGGTCTCATTGTTCAAGAAGTTGTTTAGAATACCAGTCCACCACTTCCTGGCCAAAAACTATAAATATCCCTTCAGTTATTACAGATGAACCTGGTGGTTTATTTTTCATCTGCTGTCTTGCTAGCTCAATCTCTTAATGTACAATTTCATTTTCTGGTTCCTCCACAGGGTGTTGTATCTGAAAGAATACGGACTAACACTTTTCCAACCAAACATTCTCTCTTTATTTTTCTTTCTTTTTTCCAATAAGCTCCTTCATCCCATTAACCACACCCACCAAACCAAAATTCACCAACATGCCTCTCACAGAATTAACCGTGTACCCACTCTAACCCTTAAAAAAACACAGGATGCAAATCTGCACAAAACACAGAGTCAGGTGGTCTTTGTGTTCCCTGGGATTTTCCACACTAAGTAGTTCATTAAAAGAGGTTCTCCTATTAGCTTCTATTTCTTTCTCATATTTCTGTATCTTACAATGTTTATTTTTCAGGACATTTGTCAGAATAAGAATGTGCCAACAGAAATTGACAACGAACTTCGGCTTCGCTGGAAATCAGGCTAACAAAACATACAGCTGATTCACAATGAAGGAGTGAGCAGCAAAAACATCACCTAAGAACTTTACAAAATGTCTGGCAAACTGCCTCCACTTAATTCATGTTTTGAATGATCGCTCGCCGTCTGTTCCAGCAACATAGGATGCAATGCAGGAATGGCCCCTTGAACATTTAGCTCGAGTACAGGGAATTGATCAGACATTCTCATTGCCTTACTACAGGGACCAAATGCAGTGAGCGATGAACCAGAGAGATTCCATGGAGGTATCATACAGTTTCATCAACCCAAGGGGCCTTAATTTCTGGCCATTATTTGTATACATTTCCTAAAGATAAAACATTTACTATAGGTCATCTTTAATATAAGGTGTGGACTTAAACTGGCATCAAATAATTATGCTTGAGTGGAGGCCACACTGCTAGCAGTTTTCACAGGCCTCTTGGGATATAGTGAATAATGGAGATTTCAAAATTGAATTTTAATGTTCAGAAAATGGGGGTGAAGTGCACCCCCAAGCACCCTTTCCATAGTGTGGGACTCAGAGCAAAAACCGCAGTTACCCTATCCAAGAAATGGGCCTGCTCCCTGTAGGGTGGCCTGATTTCTCTCTTGTGCCTGATGATCCTGGAATAACCTACTTGAACTGGACTTGCAAGATTTGAGAATGTTGCGTTATTTTAATGTATTCAGTTTTTGCTTGTTTTTTTTGATCCATTTATTAAGATCATTCTTTATGCAAAAACTAGCTGTGAGATAAATTTCTGTAACCCTCATTCATTTTCATTTTTGAATATTAGAATGCTTCAATCATGCATCATGCAGTCTCTGAGATCCCAAAGTCTTGATATTACCTTTAATGTTTAAATTACAGCACTGTTCTGCTGCTTCCCCTGATGGTGTATGACTAGTAAATCATAAATCACCCATTGCGCTGTGACTGATCTGAGTCAGCATTGAGTTTAACATAAGATGTATCATGAGGTTCCTTGAATTTTAAGATGAGCAATTTTACTGTGCTTCCAAGAACTGGCACTTGCATCAGGTGATCCTCCTGCTGTGACAGAAATCACAGTGGCTTTTGAAACTAATATCTTGAAGCTTTAAGTGAACACATGTTAGCACTCTGGAAGATGAGACTACATGCTTTTCCTCTTAAGGAGGGTAAAATACAACAACTCGCCATCAAACTGATTTTTATTATTCAGACAACTGCAGGATGTTTTGCTAATTTGTGCCCGAATCATATTAGCATGATAAACACAGGCACAGAGCATTTGGAAATTGTGCAGCAGTTTATGTAGAGTGCTAGCTAGCCTCAATATGCCTTGCCTGTCACTAGGCTGCACAAGCCATCTTTTGCTAGAAGTATTTCCTGCTGCTTGTAATCAGCGGCAGCCAGGCTCTCATGTGAAATGAGTACTCTTGATTATTCTCTAGTATTTAGCCAAGCACTGCACTTTTTTGGCACTCAGTCGAAACTAGTTTCCACATTTCTTATTTTTGCTTGCCTATTTCCTAGGCTTTCTCGGATTTGTCCACACTTTGCATTAAAGTTTTGTTTTCTTCCTGATTGGCACCCTGACCACAGTGTGACTTGACATTTCTTTTGTTCCCAAAGCTATCAGCTTACCGGTAGTCACACAAACAGTAATTTATCTCCTCCACATCGTACCTAAAAATTTCTTCTGCACCCACAGACACTGAAGGTTTAACTATGTTTGAATGGTGTGAAAGATTGCCTTGAGGCATTGTACCTTTAGAATAGATCATGCTCCAAATATCTGTGATAAACAGAGTCATCTTTTCATATATGTTTTTTATGAATATAAATACTTAGGAACTTACCTAGATAACAATCTTAACTGGAATACAAATACAAAAAAATTATTTTCTAAATGCAACCAGCGCTTATTTCTCCTCCATAAACTCAAACTATTTAAAGTAGACAAGGACCTCATGTTGTCCGTCTATCGCAGTATGATCCAGTCTGTGATCACTTTCAGTTTCATTGCCTGGTTTAATAGTCTGACAAACCAAAACTCAAAAAAGCTGCAGCAGATTATGAAGTATGCAGCTAAAGTTATTGGGGCTGATGTAGATGATTTGACTAGTGTGTGTCAGAGGGCAATGCTAAAGAAACTGGAAATCATCTCAACTGATGACAGACATCCATTACATGTAGAACTAAACTTCAGTAAATCAGGAAGGATAGTTGCTTTGAAAACCCACACAAATCGCTCTAGAAACTCCTTTCTTCCTAGTGCCATACGTCTTTTCAATAAGAAATATCGGAGATAATGTTTAAGGTTTTGATATATATCCTTTTACCTTTTTTTTTTTTTTTTTTGGTGTAAATATGTTTTATCTAACTGCCTTACCTTAACCTTTCTTATTTCTATTTGTCTGTTTTATTTCATTCTGTCTGTTACCTGTTATTAGATGCAACAGAGAAGGCAAATTTCATGTTTTCCTGTGTAAACATGACTAAATAAAGAAACCTAAACCTAAACCTAAACCTATATTACTTCCCTCAGTAAGCTTAAAAATAATAGTTGTTATAGAATACAGAATACAGAAATCTTGGCAACCTTTAAGAAGAATCTGGATGAGATATTGGGACAGCTTCGCTATTAGCTAAATAAACAGACTTGATGGACTGAATGGTCTCCTCTTGTTTGTCACATTTCTTGTGTTCTTATGTTCTTGAACAGGTAGGGTTTCATTCCTGGGTCGAGTTTTTTTTTTTTTGTTATACAGTATGTATTGTTATATATAGATTTTTATTATTGTCTTGTAAGTGTTATTTCAGAAGAAGAGGTGTAATTGAAGATCTGCAAGACCTGTCTTATCTTTCACCAGAACTCCCACACTGTATGATCCATCTTATCTTCCACCAAAACCAAATCAGGAAAACAAAAATTTGACTCTAAAGAGTCTGTGGTAAATTGTACAGCAAAGAGAATATAATAACAAAATTAGAGAAGCCAAGGCGCACTAACACAAAGGTTTCCTTTTGTTATTGGATGACCAGGACATTTACATGCTGATATTTATACCGTCATGTAGAAATGTAAAAAATGCGGTTTTAGTCTTCCTTCTTAGCAACACTGAAGCAACAGCAGCCAAGGTGACTGTGTCCATGAACAATAAACATGGCATGACACAAGAAAACCCCTATACACAAAATCTAATTAAAATAAAGCCAGAAAAAATTAAAAATGCACACACATTGTAACAATATGATTGGAGAGACCTCAGTGCCAGTGCTGAGGTTTTCCCTTATGTTGTTTGGCTGTCCTTCTTTTTTTTGGGTATTTGGTTATTTGGACTTAGATTATTTTTGCTGCTCTATAAATCATAAATGTCATCAAGGATAAGTAGGGCAAGAGGAAATCACATGGAAGGCATTTATGGATGTTGTTGAGAATATTTTAGGCAACTATAGAGAACCAAACTACATCCACCAGGTTCACAGCGTGCTTCAAAGATACAAAACCATGAAGTCTAACATGTTGCTAAAGGTTAATTTTCTGCATTTATGATGGAATTTTTCCCTACTACTTTTGATACTGTTATTGTGTCTAACATGGTGAAAGATTTTACCAGAACATTGCAGCGATAGACCCATACCATACCATACCATTTTTATTTGTTAAGCGCTTAAAAACACAGCATTACAACTGACCGAAGCGCTGTACAATTAAAACAAGCAAAACTAAAAGCAAAATATTAAAAAAAACAAACATTAAGAGAGAATTAAAACAGAGACACTAAAAAACAGGTCAGGGGACCCAATAAAACAGAGAAATAGCAAAAAGCAAGTGGGAATAAGACAGGTTAAGAATTAAAAGCCAATGTGAAGAAGTGAGTTTTTAGGTTTGATTTGAATGTGGCGACTGAAGCGGCTTGCCTAACCACTAAAGGTAAGGAGTTCCAGAGCTTGGGTGCACAGACAGAAAAAGCCCTTTCACCACGAACTTTAAAATGTGCCTTGGGAACGGTTAGGAGCAGCTGATCTGCGGATCTAAGAACACGAGGGGGATTGTGACGATGGAGCAAGACACTCAAGTAGGCAGGGGCTAGACCATTTAGTGCCTTATAGGTTAAGAGGAGTATCTTAAAATCAATTCTGAAGCTAACCGGCAGCCAGTGTAGGGTTTTTAAAATCGGTGTAATGTGTAGACAACTGGTATCAAGGTAAGTGTAAGCCATCAATGCTGGAAGACTATTGTTATATATTAAAATAGGAAGCATCAGATGCAAAGTACACATGAAAATCAACAGGAAAACATTTTTAGCTCAATTTAACTAATGCGTGTTTCAGCATCATTAAGTAACTAAACACACTAAATTCATTAAAAGTAAATTTCATGTTTCTCCAAATTTCTATATGATACAGTCAATCTGAAATTATTTTTGTGTTAAGCTTGAATCTGTTTATTATAATCATCAAAAAATCCTTTGCCCCTCAAAGCCTTATTTCGTGATCCTTATTTTTAGAATAACTACTGTCCTTCAGGGTGAGATATTACATCAACAATTCTTTATTCATTTATGAACTTAATGCCAGGAATTTTATACAGCTTCATGTCTCCCTTTCAAAGCTTCAGCTTGGCCCATTTTGGACTGTGAAACCTACTTCTTGATATTGGGACCACTGTGATTTGAGGCCTAATTGAAGCCTTGAGGCCTACTTTTGGAAGTGAAGCCTGCTTTGAATTTCAAGAGCTCTGCAACTTATAAGATTATATACTGTATGCATGATCAACATAACCCAAAGACACTGCGGACCAAAATTAGTTTAGACACCTGTCAGGAAGAAAATATGATAAAACAGAAAAACAGTACTCAAAAGGCAAGGTCAACATAACATAGAAGAACAGTCAAGAAGCTGACAAACTGAAGCATATACATGATGCCATATCCACTTCAAAAATGTCTTAGCTTTAGAGGCTTAAATTAAAATATGTATTGTCTTGTTAACTTGTTGGTAAATGACAATTTCACCCATTTATTTTCTGCATCTCCTTTATCCATTATGAGATCCTATCCTACATGTAACTGGGCAAGGCAGGAACCAGAACATTGATGATGGATGTATAGGAGATACTTTAAACTGTTCAGTTAAGAGTTTTTTTTGCTTCTAGTCTGAGATCTTGTCAAGATAAACAGATGTACATTGCATCCTGGAGAAGTTGGAGCAGAAAACAGGACTTCAGAGGTTTTTTTTTTTTTTAATTTTATTTCTTATACTAATGCTTTCTTAGCTGGGAATCTCATAGAAATTGAGTTCAGATAACAATGCCCAAAGTATTCACTGTGCTGTGAGAAACTGCAAAAAGATAAAGTCAACATGCTCTGGTACACATGTGTGTGTGTGTTTTTGTCCTATTTGGGTGAGAGGGGACAGCTGATGTTGGAGGAACCAAAGCTGGCTTGTTAAAAACTACCAAAGAGTTATATCTCTCTCTGTATATACAGTATACAGTATATCTGTGTTTAGCTTCAGAAGACGTAACCTACAAGAAAAGCAGCCACCTGGGAGTGGAATGGTCATCACCATTTTACTATTTCTGCCTAGCCTGAATGAGGACATAAAACACCCAGACTGTATGATTTGGTGCATCTCATATCTATTATTAATGGATTTAATGTAAATAAATATTTTTAAGTAAAGCTTAAAAATTAATGCCTAGAAGCTAGATTGTCCATTCCTTATCTAGCTGTGGTTCCTTAAGGGCACAGAGGAAGCTCAGAGGTGAATCCCTTTATTGAAGTTAAAACACAATACGTATGACAGTCTCAGTCAGCAAGCAGCCTGCCATTAGTTGTCTCTAGGGTTCAGACACTGAGACACGTATGAGGTAAGAGGTAGCAACTGTTAAGCTAGTTTTGACATTTCTTCTTATCCCCCATTAAGAAATGAACCTAAGAGCTAAATTTGTTCTTTTCATGTTAGGTGATCTGATAACACAATAAATAAATAATCACACATAATTTAATTAATATTTGCAACTACATTTAAACCACAGATGTCTGAATTGTAAAATCACTCTTTTTAAATTCACAAAAGTTCATGAAGATGTGTAGACATTTTTCAACTATTTGAGTAGTTTCACAATGCTATTCTTTCCAAAATGTTTGACCATGGCTTGATACTGCCAGTTCCTCCACCTCCAGTTAGAAGTGAAATTTTTTAATTTGTGCAATCCACACAGCAATCTGCTTAGTGAGAATGTGGAAAAAATAATTTTTCTTTAAGCTTTGAGGCTTTCAGGATTTATTTTCCTGACTTTGCCTAGTGATGTGAGTCTTGAACAAAGTGAAAACATTTTCTGTACTGTGTTATATCTCTGATGTGTCAACTCCCACTATGTGTTTTGGCAGACAAGTGTGTAAAGTAGAATGAAAATGTAATAGTCTTTGATAATAAATAGTAAATTTATAGTCCTGTGAAAAAGTAATTATACCCTCTTTCAATTCTGTGGTTTTACATATTAGGACATAACTAACGCTCATGTCGCCCTTGCCATGTACTAAAATTAAATAAATCTAAAGCCTTAGGTACCAAGCAACATGTATTACAAGTAGTAGATTTTAGTTTGTCATTTTTATTCAATAAAAACAGCCTACAAGCCTACAGGCATAAGTGGTTTTGTTTTTCTCTTGGGCAAAATACATGCAATAAAAAATTTACAAGCCAATGGATGAAGGGGCAATAGGCACCTTTTGTTGAGATCAGGTTGATAAGCAAAAAGGCAAATTTCTTGAATAATTCTGTTACAGGTTTGTGATGGCTGTCTACAGGACGTAGAAATTTACATGTCTTGCAAATGAGTCACCTGCTTTGATTGTTATCTTATCAACATACAATATAGTGATACAGGACTGCCTGCTTCATTTGAAAATTAAAGTGTTCTGGGAACATTGGTTTCTAGTCAGCATACAGTGGTATATGTACTTCCTGATACCTGACAACAATACTATTGCTTAACCAATGAAAAATGTGTTTACACTAGCAAAGGAAATTGGTATGTACCACTGTTGAATCGATCGTCATGTTGATCTAGGCAGAGACTGAAACAGTTATATACTTTTGGCCAATGGGTGGTAGAGAGAGACAGTCCACCAAGAACACTCACAAGTTCACTCACATGGAGTGCAGGTTCATGAGGGTACATGGCTGACAAGATGCAAGGCACATGAAGGGTGACACTTACCTCCATTGAGGAAGAGACAGTTTCACCAGAGAGACGACAGTTGTAGGTCCAGTGAGAAAGGGAAGACTCACGAATGGACTGAGCGAGGCTGGCAGACAAGAAGTGAGATCGCCATAGCAACACAAGGAACTCAGAAGTGAAAAAGGACTGCTCACTCCATGAGGGAGAGACACCAACAGGGATTTCGACAAGGTAGCAAGACTTCTGTTGGGAAACAATCATTCGGTAAACAGAGTGTTTCAGTGGGGCTGTTGGAAGACTAATTGTAATGGTAACACAGCACACAACTTGGACTTCAGACCATCAAAGGTTGTATCCTCCACTGTTAGAGTGTGGACTATGTGATCTCTTTTTAAAAGGATTTTACTCCTCATATTTTTTAGATTCTTATGTACTTTTATCTTCTTGGTACATTTTGTATTGTCTGGTGTAATACAAGTTACTGTTGATTTTTTTCAAAATTGCTGTGCACTCTTATCTTTAATGTTCAAAAGCTCCCTGACTCTTAATAAAACTGGGTGGCCCAGTCAGATATTTTAACTGTGTTATGGTTAGATTACTTATAACATGACCAGACCCCTGTCACACATTCCAAAACCTTCATTCTTTTCATGTACAGCTATACAGTTGTGGATTTTCTGCTGTGTCCCCTTTCATGATCCAATTTCGACCAATATTTAGCTGATGTATTAATGGCCTTTAGAATGCTCTGGAATAAAAAGGATGAATGTTGAAGTCACTGATTATACATATCCAGATCTTCTACAATTCACCTAACCTGTATGTCTTTGGACAGCAGAAGGAATCCAGAGCACCCAGTGAAATTCCACATAGACACAGGAAGAATATGCAAACTCCACACTGGACAAACCCTGTTGCCAAAGTCTTTTTGATGATAAAGATCTTCCTCAGAAACCTTTTAGAACAATGCTTCACAGCTTCTCTCTGGCACACTGAGTACTTTCAGCCAATTATTAATTCAGCAGAGGTGTGTCAAGAAATGCTAATGGATTTTCTTCTTATCTACAGAATTACACCTTTATAATGCCTCACTGTTACTGCTCTCTTATCATTAGCCAAGTCAGGAGTGTTTGTTTTTTATTTTTTAACTTCTGTAAAAACCTGTAAATTCCCTCCTTGGGGCAAATAAAGTCATATCTATCTATCTATCTATCTATCTATCTATCTATCTATCTATCTATCTATCTATCTATCTATCTATCTATCTATCTATCTCTCTCTCTCTCTCTCTCTCTCTCTCTCTCTCTCTCTCTCTCTCTCTCTCTTGGATGTTAGATTTGTGAGGCAGCACCACTAACCACTTGCCCCAACATTATCAACATTAATATTTATTAAGCATCAGACACTGTTGAGTTATCAGCCCTCTGCAATTGTGTTTAGGACTCAGCAGGTTAAGGAAATGGATAGAAGAATGGATTTATATTGCTATATAATTATGTTCAGTGGCATGGGGATTAGGATCCTGTGTGGATTTTGTTTGATTGACACCAAACTGACTCTGCATAGGTGTGGTTGTGCATGCGAGTGTACTTCATGATGAATTGACTCAACACGACTCTAATGACAGAAGTCTTAGAAAATGGGAAGATTAAACAACATTGTTTTATGAAGCCAAGTCCATTCCGGCCTTCGAGAATTTTGCTTTTTGCCATTTGTAGATGTGTCTGTATAATTGATTAGGGTTTCCTTTTTTATGTACATTAATTTAGACACAGCTCTCTGGAGCTGCAATAAATACTTGGCAGAGATACATCCACAAGCCCACACATGAGGTTAATTGATTTTGTTGTCTGGATCACAGAGCAAGTGGTGGATAAATTAAACAGTTCACCGCAAGTGTTGTTTTATTTTAAAAGGCCAAATACAGACCGAGGCTGTCGCCTGAAAGCAACAATCTGTAGGAGTGAATTTTTTTCTTTGTCTCTATCTCTCTCTCTTTTTCCTTCTGTCATTGTGTCTCCACAGACATTCAGAACAATGCTTTTTTTATTACATTTAAAATAATTTACAGATGAGAATGCTTTAGAAGCAAGGAGGAGCAGTTAGTAATTCTGCCTCACAATTTCTTGGATCTGGCTTTGACTGTTGGGTCAGTCAGTATCTTTGTGAAATTTGGAGATTTTTCTCGGATTCACATAGTGAGGTTTCTCTGGATGCCCATCCCTCATTCCCAAGGTATATATGTTGAGTTAATTAGCATTGGTATTAGTAGTAGTAGTGTATATATCTATACTGTTATATACAAAGATGCTATACTGTATACTATTTGAAATTCTCAATTAGAGTATCTGTTCAAAACTGTTTTAAAACCTGGCAGGACCTAATCAATAACATTTTAGAATAAGCATTTATATTGGGGACAAAGAATCATTTCTCTCTTTACTAACTCTCAGAAGTTTTACTCTGGCTGTTGGCCTTCCTCTGTTTCTCATGGGTGGGGCCTGAATTGAATTTAGCTTTGTTAAGTTTGATTTGATGGTATGGAATGTTACATGCTTTTAATAAATTCAATAAAAGAGTAATTGCTGTTAATAAATGTATTAACAGCCAATTTCCAGCAATGTTTTTAACTTCTGCATGGAAAAACAATGACTGTTTTGAAGTTCTTAGACTTGGCCTTGTTATTTAAAACCATACTGTAGTCTTTAGATATGTTTTATTGGTTTGGGCAATTTATTCTATAATCACATGAAAGTTAAGCTTTGTAACTTCTCACAATGTACTCTTTAAAAAAGAGTGTTGGTGTGTGTGAGCAAGTGTACCCTGCTGTAAAGTACCATCTATGGCTAGCTCCCATAACAATGCAATACAATACAATACAATTTATTTTTGTATAGCCCAAAATCACACAAGAAGTGCCGCAATGGGCTTTAACAGGCCCTGCCTCTTGACAGCCCCCCAGCCTTGACTCTCTAAGAAGACAATCAAATTAAATGTATATTGTCAGAAAATGCACAGATAGACAGATGGCTTTAGAAGATGGGATTAAACTACTATTGCTATTAAAAGAAAAATTAGTGGTCTATGTAAAATATTTGATACTTTTATTACAATGTATTTTATTCAGTAACCTGAAAACCTGAAAAATCGATCATAAAATCAGACCCCGACTTATTTGCCCATTCAAAAATGCGACACTTAATTTTTTTTTTTTTTTACATATTCTTGTCTCCTCCAATCTCGCCTCAGTTTCTCAGATGCATTGGATTTTGTTGCAGCATGAAGAGAGAGGTAATGGTAGGTGTGTTAAAAAGGATGTATTTAAGTTACCATTTATATCAATTTTACGATTTGTGTTTTCTTAATGGCTTCAACATTTTTATCTTAATGTCCCTTGCTGGAGTAGCCTGTAAGGTGAATTAATAAAGAAATCAATTAAATCCATCCAAATTTGGGATTTTGCTGTTGCTCTGGTTTAATCTTTTATTATCAGTGTATGAAAGATACTTTAACCTTTCAACTGATAGATTTCAGGTGATAGGCATCTAAACTGAAAGTGCTGCCAAGCTGAACAGAACTACTGTGTACTCTGGGAAAGCTTAAAGGCAAAGCAAGCTTCAGAGCATTTTACTTAGTTAGAAAGTTCATCTTTTGATTCCCACAAGAAAATAACCTTGAACTTAGTAATAATGAATCAATTACATTTTCTGTGTTTTGAGAATTCTATACATGTAATGGCACACTCTGCTATAAGAGATGAAAACAAATAAGCTAGGTGTTTATAGTGTCCCAAAAGAGAGGGAGAGATTGGCTGACTTTTATTAGATGTTTTTTAAAAACAGCTCTCTAAGTGCAGTTGTTGGTTTTTTCCAAAATACATTCACTGAGCTTTCAGTTCAGTTGCGGTTTTCTGACATTTTTTGCAAAGAGCTAAGCTCAGTTTTCTGGGGAAAATTATTAACATTTTCATGGAGCTTTCTATCTACTGCTGTTCACCTGCTGAGCACTTTACAAGTCTCTGGCATAAAATCTTTTTGTTTTCATTTTTTGATTGAGGATATATTATTTTCAAATTAAAAAAGGAACTGTCATCTGGAACTGAATGAAGACTAGACTCATCAAGGTTGTACATTCTTTGCATATCTTATATTAACTTATATTGGTTTTGATGCAAATCATGTTTTATATGACAGCTTAAAGTCACTAGTGACCTAGGAAACTAGATTGTCCAATCCATATATATAACTGCAATCCCTTTATGGCACGACAAAAGGCTCTTGTGAAGCCTTCTATTGGAGTGTGATGCCCGTAGTACCTGCAGCCTTGGACTTGTTCCTTTTTTCTCAGGATATCAGTAGCCGTAACCAAGATGGACTAAGACAATGAGGATATAAACAACTATGTCTGCTGTCTAAGTTTATCTGCAATAATCAAAAAGTCAAATCATGTTGAAAAAGTACAGTGCAAAATGTTCAATACATAATCCTTTTTAAAAACAGTGTATTTGTGGAGGATAAAAAACATATAAATAAATCCTATAAATATGTTAAAATTGAGAATAAAAGCAGATTCAGAATCATCTTAATTATCTTTATCCTCGGAACTAGTGCCTCTCTCTTTCTCTCTCTCTCTCTATCTCTGCTTCCCGTCCTGGTCGTATGGTCGACCAATTTTGTTTCCCTCCACCTTCCTTTGGCATATGTAGGACAACCTTGGGAGCAGTTGACTACTCCTGCTCCTCTTAATGTTAATTTGGAGCAACTCCACCCCAGAGCCCCATTCCTGTTGTTCTCCATGGGGCATCCTTATTGTTTCACCTCCTTTCCTCTGCCCTAGTTTGACCACCTGAATTTTCCACTCTCCCTTTGTCTCTCTCTTGATTTTTATCCCGACTAATTCACAATGGTTTTTTTTCCTTTTGTTTCCTTCTCTTTTCTTCCTCTATTTTTCCTTACTCTGATCTCCTCAAATCATTTTAAAATCCTGTTAGTGCAGGTGTACTAAATGATCCATGGAGCCTCATTGTGGGATGGCTGAGTCAACTGCACTCGTTAGCCAATTCCTCCATTAAAGTACAAGGTCTGACCTTCACTATGCTTTTTATAACACTGGCACCTGCTCCAATCCACCAGAATGCACACAATGAAACACATAAGAAATTACAGGTAACAATTTTATAGCTGATTTTGACATTTCTTCCTAACCCCCATTTAGAAAAGAACCTAAGAGGTTAGTTGGTACCTTTTGTGTTAGGTGCATGTCACAGTTCATCTTATAACATCTGATAAATGTGTGATGCAGTGACTCTGTTATTTGGTGCTTTGTGATGTGGTTAGATACTGTCATCATTGTTCCTAGCAGTATGACACACAAGAATGGGTAATGGGAGTAATCTTTTGTTTTCTTATATAGTACAGAAACACAAGGAGAGTTGCAGAGGGTTGAGGTCCAGGGTGAAATAAATATGGTCATAGACTTTGAAGAAGCAAAAAAGATAAGGTGAAAAGGTGTATGATATTTAGCAGTAAAATGATCATAGACAAAATGTATTACTAATCGCAGGCAAAGACAGGGGGCTTATGAATGTCACTCTAGCCCATAAGAGCAATGAAGGAGCTAAAAAGCAAAAAAAAAGAGGGAAAAACACATAGATGAACAAGTTAGAAGGAAATAGACCAAAACAATTGTATTGTTAAGCAACAGAAAACACTGGGAAGACTGTATACATCAGCCAATCACTGCTCCGTGAAATATCACAATTCTTTTCCTTAAAATAACAAAATAGTGTGTTATGATGGTTAAAGGCAGCTTCAAAAGTGCAACCAAAAGTGTACTGGAAAAGAGAGGACAGGGGCAAGGAAATCAATGAAAAAAGTAAACACATTTTATTGTCAATGGTTAAAAACAATTATTTAGAAATAGTCAATTCAGGTACAAAGACTGACAATAAGCAACAAGAAAAGCCAACACATCAAATGGTGCTTATCAAGGATAGAAGTACACAATAATAGTGCATTTCCAGGCACAATGGCTTCCTACCAAAGACCCAAAGCCATTCAAGTTAGGTCAATTGGCATCTCTACTGTAGGTTGGCCCAGCATGAATGAATTTGGTTGTTTGTGGGAGTGAACCATACAAAAGATGGGTAATCCAAACAGGGTTTCCAGCTCCCTATGACAATTTATTGAACTAAGCAAGATAAGTAAATGAATATATGAGATGTGATCAAAAAATACGGTGAATGTTTTAAAAAAGAAACGTTTATTGCAGTAAAATGTAATCTCATCTCTTTGCCCTGCTGTAATTTTACTTGGTGATTTTAATATTCATGTTGATATCAACTGCTGTCTTACAGCTGAATTTATCTCAACTTTGTATTGTTTTGACTTGACACAGCATGTGGATTTCCCCACTCATACTCGGGGTCATATTCTTGATTTGCTTTGTTCAAATGGCTTAAATAATGTCTCTGTCTCAGGTTCACTCTCTGCTATTTCTGATCATAAGATTATTGAATGTAACTTTAGCATTATTACCACTGCATCTGTCAAGAAAAAGTCTGTCTCCTATCGCAACATTAGGTCTGTTAATTCTGATTTGTTTGCTGTCTTCCTTTCTGTCTTCGTCTCTTTCCGAATTCATAGTCTTCCCTCTCCTGAAAACATGGTTTCCCTTTATAACAGCTGTGTTTCCCAACTGCTAGATAACTTTGCTCCCTTAAGGACTAGGCATGTTCCAGCCTCCCGCTCCTGTCCCTGGTACACCAATGAGCTAAGAGCTATGAAAGCCACTAGCCGGCGTCTTGAACGGCTTTATAAGAAAACGGGCCTCGTAATTCATTCACAGCTTTACACTGAGCACATACTTAAATATAGGGATGCCCTTAACCCTTCTCGCTAAGTCTAGGCCTAGAACTCTTTTTAGAACTGTTAATAAACTCCTCCAATCCCCTCCTCTAGCACGCCCCAATACAGCTGAACAGTGTCAGGCTTTCTTACATTTCTTTAATACCAAAATTGATCAAATCTATCACAGTTTCCCCTCCACACCACAATCACTCACTCATTCTGATCTGCCATCTCCATCATCAAGACTTGCTTGTTTCTTGCCTGTTGACTCCCTTGTCATCTCTGAACTTATTAATAAGTCTAATGCCTCCTCCTGTCTGCTTGATCCTGTCCCCACTTCTCTGCTTAAGACATGCTCATCCATAATTTTTATTCTTATTGCCTCATTGGTAAATGCATGTTTCATTCCAGGTTCCGTCCCTACTGCCCTCAAAACTGCTGCAGTTACCCCAATCCTTAAAAAACCTGACCTGGATCCTTCTTCTCTCTCCAGTTACAGGCCTATCTCTAATGTCCCTTTTTTGGCTAAGGTGATGGAACGCATGGTTGCTACACAACTCCATGCTTTTCTTCTAGATAATACACTCTATGAGCCTTTTCAGTCTGGCTTTCGTACACAGCACAGCACTGAGACAGCTCTTCTCCGTGTAGTCAATGATCTTCTCTGGTCTGCAGATTGTGGTTCCCTTAATATTCTCCTCCTTGACTTAATTTGACACTGTTAACCATGAAATCCTCCTGTCACGTCTCTCTGCTGTAGGCATCTCTGGCTTAGCCCTTCAATGGCTCACATCATATCTTTCTAATAGGCAACATTTTGTCACACTCGGCCTATATAAATCCTCCACCTCACCTGTGTCGCATGGTGTCCCTCAGGGTTCAGTCCTTGGGCCATTACTTTTTCTACTTTATATCCTTCCTTTGGGTCAGATTATTCGCAGACATGGCCTTAATTTCCACTGATATGCAGACGATGTACAGTTATATCTTAGTACAGACTCCCCTACAGATTCACCTCCCAGCACACTCACGGAATGCATCACTGATCTTAAGCTATGGATGGAAAATAACTTTCTCTAACTTAATGCCAATAAAACTGAAGTGTTACTGGTAGGTCCAAAATCCCAACTTTCGAAGGCATCCAATTTCTTTATTTCTGTTGATGGTACACTTGTCAAACCTGCTCCTGTTGTCAGAAATCTTGGTGTTTTGTTTGATTCATCACTTAACTTTGAGCTACACATTAGGTCTCTTTCCAAAATTTCATTCTATCATCTCCGTAACATTGCCCACCTCCATCCATTTCTGTCCTTTAATGATGCTCAAACTCTGGTTCATTGTTTCATAATGTCTCGTATTGATTACTGTAATTTCCTCTTCATTGGCCTCCCTGCAAAATCTATACAGAAGCTACAGTAAGCTCCGCAGCTAGAGTCCTCACCCACACAAAACGTTTTGCTCACATCTCCCCTGTTCTCTCCCAGCTTCATTGGTTACTGGTTCCATCAAGGATTAAATTCAAGATTCTGCTTCTCACCTTCAAAGCCCTACATAACCTTGCCCCCCTCTACCTTACTCAGCTACTAGCTCCTTACACTCCTTGTTGCTCTCTCAGGTCCTCGGTAATCTCCTTACCGTCCCACGCACCAGACTCTCCACCTTGGGAGGCAGGTCCTTCAGTGCTATAGCCCCTCAACTCTGGAACTCTCTTCCTCAGTCTCTTCGAGATTGCTCCTGTTTCTGTACTTTTAAATCTCAACTGAAAACTTTCCTCTTCTACAAACTTTTGTCATTTGTGTAATTTTTTTTTTTTTTTTTTACTCTGTATGTAAAGCGACCTTGAGTTTGTGAAAGGCGCTCAATAAATGTAACTTATCTCTCTATTATAAAAAAAAAAATCCTGGGAGAGAAAGACTAGGGAGACAAGGCATGTGATCTTCACTTGAAGATCACGGAAAACACTTGAAAGACCCGCGAGACAAAAGAGATTGGCCACAGAGCGTCTCGCGGGGACCTTAGACATGAGACTTTGTGCCAAGAGATAAACCCAGGACTGTCTCGCGGGGACGTAGAACATGAGATTCTTGCAAGACACGCCCTACTTACAACCAATATCAAAGAAGACCATGGGCAGCAAAACACTCAGTCGTGTAAAGGCTTGAGCACACACAAATCCAGGGCTCTCAGCACATATAAAGCGCATAAGGACAATACGTTATAGATGAAACGTCGACAACTAAGCGAAGAAGAAAGAGCAGTGCGGAGAAAAGAGACTCAAAAGCATTGAAGAGAAAAAAAATGCAAAAAAGAAAAAGAATAATCTAGGTGCAAATTCAGAAAATAAGGAAAGTAATTATCAGCCCAGAACAAGTGGAATTGAAAAAAAGCATATCCAATCGGGCTCAGAATTAAAGGACAAAGAGTAAAAGAGAAACTACAACTTCATAAAGACGTTTAAAAACGTTGGCGCTATACACATGCAAAGCAGGTTAGAGATTATGAAAGCAGTGGAAATCGAAAGGCTCAAAAAAAATAAAAGTTGGCATGATACAAATGTGGAGAAAGTTAAAGAATATAAAAGCAGGAAAATTAGAAAGTATAAAAAAAAAGTAAGTAAAGATCGCAGTAGCACAAACAAATGGAAATTATTACTCGAAAAAAGGGAAAATAATCATCACAGACCATGTGTCATTGAAAAAAAAGCAGGACAAAGCGAGGTCAGAAATAAAAGACAAAAAGCAGAAAACAAAGTAAAACATCATAAAGAGGTTAAAAAACAAGGGGGCCAAACACATGAAGAGCAGGTTATAGATAATGAAAACAGTGGAATTCAAAAGACTCAAAAAAACATAGGCGCGAAGCATATGCAGAGCAAGATACAGGATATGAAAGCAGAAAAAAACTAAATTTTGTCAAAATAAAGAAAGTAAACATCGCATTAGCGCAAACAAAGAGAAATTATTGCTCGGAGAAATAACGAAAAGGCGAATAGAGATCGAATATATGGACATAGGTAATATGTCAAAAGTATGTAAATATTGTAAGGCTTTGAAGTTTAAGTCAGAGAATTTCAAAAACGGGGTTTACCTCACATGTATTTATTGGTTACCTTGCAAAAAAATTATTAACTGATGATGATGTAGATCATTTTGTCTGTGCTGAAATTCCACACAGAGAAACCTATCCTGAATTATGGTACAAAGTCATTAAACACATGTCTCACTGACCTCATTTAAAAGATTCAGCATGTTGGGACTCGAAAGATTCCAAATATTGTTTTTAACGAAGATCTGAAATAAAAGTGAAACTAATGAAATAGCCTAGAAATAGTCCTCAATGGATTGAAATCGTTTGCCTTTCATGGTCATTTTCAATTTAGGGAACAGCCAGAAGTCGCACAGTGCCAGATCCGGCGAATAAGGTGGATGCGGACACACCATAATGTTTTTATTCAACAGAAATTGTCGTACTAGAAGGGATGTGTGACAAGGAGCATTGTCATGATGAAGAATGAAACCGTTTCAACATTTTCCTCGGTAATTGATGTTGAAGGATGTCCTGATCTTTTCTCGTCTTCAACCGAGTCAGATCCATTACGAAATTGATCAAACCACTTGTAAACAGTCTTAATTGTTAGTGCAGTGTCACCATAAACCAATTTTAACATCTGATAGGTTTCCTGAGCTTTTTGCAGTTTGAAATAAAATTTCATGTTAATGCGTTGTTCAATATCCATTATTAAAGACTAACTTGAAAAATACACTTCAACTCAACAGTGGCTCACAAACAACTGTGACAGTATCAAACAAGTTGAAACTTGTCACAAACTAGGCTCTAGGATGGATATGTCAGAACCTGCATTGAATTGTTTTGCGTTGCTCTTGGATGGTGCTCTGCATCAACATTCACCGTACTTTTTGATCACACCTTGTATGAATGAATCTAAAAGTGCACAGTTCTAACTGTGTGTGCAAGCCTTGGTATCTTGATATAGCAGCACCTTTACTCCATGTCTGTTCCTTTTTCCCATAACCATGATCACCATAACTGAGTTAGATCAATGGATGCATGTAGGGTAGTATGGCACATGCTGTAATCCATAATTACATTCATTAATTAATTGCTTTCAATTTAAGAGGCACTCTTTTCTGGACTCTGGATTGCATTCTGTTACTTAAAATTGAGATTTGTTTTTCATTGTCACACCTCATAAGACCTTTTTCAGTTAAACAAATACAGTACAGGAAATAAGCTTGTGCAGGCTTGTGAAGGGGAAAGCAATTTGGTGTACTTGGGCTTATCAAGAGAAACTGATTCCACAAAAGGAAAAAATGGTCTTGGTATACCAGTATATTTACTTGTAAGACTTGTACAGTATATTACAGTATTTTCTCCTCAAAAACTGCTCTGAAAGCAGAATGCATCTTGAATTTGATGGAATCTTAAATTGGAAGTAATAAGGTATACGACAAACAAGTGCTGTATCTAAGACTGTTGATGTTAAAGTGTTGTTAATTTCTCATTCTCTCATTCAGGACTCGTAGCAAGACCAAGGTAGTAGTGCTGGATATTCAGCGCCAAGAAGAAATAAATAATGGGAAAGGGTTACTAGGAGGTCAACTTGATGGCTGCAACGATTTTATGAAAAGACAGAAAACTAACACTTGTCCTGTCCTGCCTTACTGATATTATAGTTGAGTGTAAATAGGCTTTGGCTCCCTGTGATCCTGATAATTGGGTTATGTAGGTTGGAAAATGAATGGATGAATAGACTAATAGGAAGGAGGTGTTTTTGCAGGATGAAGAAACAGACTAACAAAGGTAATACTAAATGAACTTCAGAGAGGTGGCAGGTTGGTGTTTAACTTTCTGTTTTCTTTACTACTCTATGTTCTCCCTGTTGTTATTTTGTTTAATAAAATTTTATTGCCTGGTTGGATTATTCTGAGCAAATAATCTGACATAAGGAGCCCTCCTATCACATTATTTATCTATTCTACTTTCCTACATTATTTTATTAACATTAGAAAAACAATGTAACCTTATGGTCTTCCAACATGGCCCCCCATTGTCTCCACACAGATGGTGACAGCCAGAGAATACTGTTTAACTAGGGTGTCACATGTAAAGCTGCCTGGCCAACATCAGAGCTGCCAGAATGGATTTAATTGTTTTGTTAGTGGCTTGCTGAAAAGAATCTGCTTTTTGAATATTCTGATATTTTCCTATGAATGTGGCATGTTGAAGGATGGACCCTCTCCATAGTGGCCAACTCAGAGGGACTGACAGCCTCATCAGAAGTTTCTTAAGGTGGTGTTACCCACTCTGGAACTTGTGATGTGATCCCGTTTTTGCTAATTTTCTTGGTAAGTTTACTTTGTAATTAATAATTATGCCTTGTTTGTAACAGTAGTGGCCGTCTTACTTCCAGAGTTTGTTTACATAGATGAATTTACATAGATGACAGACAAGTACATACTACCTAAAACATATGTGGGGGTATTAAAAAGTGAGTGAAAGAAAATTAATTGCGGAAGTATAGTTCATACACTTTCTGGACTGTATATAAATGAATAGGTGCATTTTTTTTGCTCTAATTGTGTAACAATCTTGAAAATTTGTGCAAACATTGTACACATTTTACACTGTCTTCTGTTGTTTCATTTTAAGCTGCATTTAAATTGTGTACTTTACTACTAAAAATTTCAAACTGTCAGTTTTTCTTATTCCATCCATATATTTGGTATTCCAAGGACAAAATCCAGGCTTTTATTAGCCTAACCAGTGACCCTGGAAATACTGGCTCAAATGCTAGAAATGCACATAGGCCATGACAAATGTAGCTTTTATCAAAGCATCAAATGATCACACTCCAAAGTCCTAGATGCAGATCTTTGCCACAGTGCCTGCTGATACTGTATGTATTATGCATATTTTCCCCATAGCCTCATGGGTTTTTCTCTAACATCCCAAAGAAACTCAGGTTAGGCGAACTGGTGACTCTAAAGTTGGTGTGGACCCTGTAATGAACCTTAAGTTTAGTTCCAACTTTGTACCTAATGCTACTGGCATGTGGTCCAATCTCTTGAGAGGTTACAAAAATGAATGAATAGCGTTTGAATGTTTTTTTCATTAGATTAGACCATTAACTGCCTGTTTTATTGCACTATTCAATCTCCAAACATGAATAGCACCAACTATCTTCTTAGGTCAGTGGTTCTCAATCTGTGGGGTGGGCCCCCCTAGGGGGGCACGAAGTAACAAAAAGGGGGACGCAAAGATGTGAAAAAAAGAAAACAAGAATCGAAAATATGAAAAATACATCTATTGAAACCAAAACAAATTAACTTAAACTACATTCTGACACTAGAAAAATAAATATAGAGTTAGATAAATGTCGATAAAAGTTAAGTAGGTATAATAAAATATGCATCTATGGTATATCATTAATTAAAAAAGAACAAATTGGTATTAGTGGGCTCCTTTAAAATAAACATTAGTGGGCGCGATTAAAACTGTTATGAAAACTCGGCTCGCAAATACTTAAAGGTTGAGAAACGCTGTGTTAGGTTCTTTTCTTAATGGGGGAAGAAATATCAAAACCAGGTATATATAACCTCTGACCTGTCCACCTGTTCATATTATAGCCTGCATATTCACCTCTAGGGACCTCTAATGGCAGGCTGCTTGTTGAACGGGACTGTCTTTTATTTCCAAGTCTTTACTCTAACCCAGTTGTGCCACCAAAAGAGGGATTCGTCTGAGGCTCCTCAAGTACTGTAAATGACTGCAGCTAGACAAGGAATGGACAATCCAACATTCTGCAGTGCTAGTAATAATTAGACAAAGGCACTCACTTCACATATTTTACTTGTAAATTATATTTATTTGCATTAAACCCAACAAAGTAGATACTTGGAGATACACAGAATCATACAGCTTTAGCAGTCTAAGCAGTTGTAAGATGCTGATGGGTATCCTTCAATAAGGGCGCATACAAAAAGGCGAGCTTCAAAAGGGCGACCTCAATTGGGCGCAGCGAATAAAGGCGCACGTAAATAAAGGCGAGCTTCAAAAGGGCGATAATAATAGATAGATAATAATAGTAGATAGTAATAAAATATCTACGTGGCATTGCACATAATCTACAGCTTCAAGTGTAACACAACAATGAGTAAGAGCAGAAAACAACGAAATATAGAGAGCTTTAGAAATAGTTCGTTAGAAGTTCATGTATTAATTAATTGGATGTTTTAATATTCTTGCTTTCGCATTTTTATACGTTCAATCATTGCCTTTATCTAATACATTTTCTGTAATAATTTTGTTGTGTTTGCCTTTATTTGCCGCACCCAATTGAGGTTGCCTTTTGAAGCTCGCCTTTTTGTGCGCGCCCTTATTGAATAGAACCATGCTGATGACCATTCCACTCCCAGGTGGCTTATTTTTCTCACACAAAGCAAGGATATCGCTAGACAGAGACAGATAACTCTTTAGCAGTTTTTAAAAAAGCGGCTGAGAGAAGGGGAGGAAGAGGGGCTCCTCCAGTATCAGCTCTACCCTCCTCATCCAAACAGGTGAACCCACACATCAGTATTAGAGCATGTTGACATTATCTTTTGCAGTTTAGCACAGACATGACATTGTTATGAACTAAAGATTGGTTCTCTGGTATTCCTAGCTAAATACTCAGAAGTATAAAAAAAAAAAAACAGAATCCTCCTGCTTTGTACTCCAAGGTCCCCAGCATGCACAACACTTCCAGCTTGACAAGACCTTGGACTAGAAGCCAAAAGGTCTCTTACCTAAACAGTTTAAAATATCTCCTATACAGAGTCCCAAAACAGCAATGGTTCCTCTATGAATAATAAATAATTTGTGTCTCAACTGTTGTAATTCATATTAGACATACCTGTACACATGTTTTTTAAATGAAAACTACCTCAAAGAGTCATGCAGTGTGATATACTGTTTATTCTATTGCCTCTCAGCCTGTAACTTACAGCAGCAGAGCAAGCTTGTCCCATTTGTTGCTAGGCAACCACGTTTGCAAATGAATGAAAAAATATATGTTTCTTATGTGGCTGCTATTGTCAGAAAATTTTTTTTCCAACCTACTATTAGTACTCTGAATTTTTTCCTTGTTTTAGTTTTTTTTTTTAAACAGAATTTATTAAAGAAATGGAGCAAATCAGTTATTCTGAATTTGGTGTTTGCTTTGTAAAAATAGTGTTCTTTATTTATATTCCATAAATACAGCACCCTGTTTAATATTTCATTTTAAGTAAATGTTTTTTTCATAATGTCTGATACTGCTGTGGTTAATCATCTAGCTGTGTTTGGTGGCTTGGCTTTGTTCCAGCTCAAAGTCAGAGCAAATTGTATTGGGTATTCTGCCAGGTTATTGCACACTGCTTTTGTGTGCAATTAGCTATAGCTGTAAGCCTAAACTTAATTTTCTTCAATATAATTCATGAACTTAGAATCAAATTGAGCCAATCAGTTATTTATTTTTGTATTTTTCTAAAGTTAGTTACATTTTGATCTAAAGCCATAGTCTTATTCTGTACATGAAGATCTGGGCCTTTGATGCCTTTACAAAGTTGATTTAAAAGAGCTAGAAGAGGCTAAGACAATTCCAACCTCAATGGGCAAACTGGAATTGGCAGTCCCACCAACTTATACTAAGCCCGAATCTTTACTTATGCAGTGCCAACAGACAGGGCAGAGAATGGTACCCAGTAGGATCTCCTAATTGAAGAGACAAAGCCATTATTCTACATTCTGCAAGGAAGAAGAGGCAGTAATTATTTTAAAACTCTCTAAAAATCTGTTAGAGGTAAAGAGAAAGTAGAGCTGGTATCTCCAGAAGTGTACATTCAGGGTGCAGAGACATGCCTGGAGAGAACTCATAGTACAGTATGAAAACTGAATCAGGCATTGATGTCATAAACCTACTACTACAAATGACAGACAGAAAAAGATTCTAGTAAGAGACACAGATGGATCTACAGAAATATCCAATATTATTATAATCAACCAATTACTTGTAAATGCCAGAAATCCATTAATTTTTTTTATCTCTTGTTGCATGCATGTACTGTAAAGTTAAAGAGTGCAAGATGATCCAAATATTCCAGTCTGACTATGACAGTTCAGTCTATAGGTGCTAAATCAGTGAAGCTTTAGATGCACACTGTTACTGCAGTTCAAAACATTAGACAGCACACAATCTCTTTAGCATCTCCATGTCAATATTTTACTCATCATATTGAAGTAATGCTCTTCGCATTCATAATTCCTAGAATTCCTTCTAGCTCTTTTAAATCTACTTTGTAAAGGCACCAAAGGCCCAGATCTTCATGTACAGTATAAGACTATGGCTTTAGATCAAAATGTAACTATCATTAGAAAAATACATAATAAAAATACAAAAATAAATAACTGATTGGCTCGATTTGATTATGAGTTCATGAATTAAATTGAAGAAAATTAAGTTTAGGCTTACAGCTATAGTTAAATGCACACAAAAGCAGTGTGCAATAACACGATATGATGTGTGCGCCTGCAGATGCTACTACTACGCATGCAGTGTACTGTTTATACTTGCGAACGTAGTCTATGTAAACAGTTTTTGCTCTCACTTCCTATTTGTTTTAATATGTTATTGTTTTAATATGTTATTAGAGCACTTGTAATGTGCACTTAAAATGAAAGGTGTCAATATATACTCTTAAGTTCTTTTCTTAATTAAATTAGATTAGATTAGGTTAGATTAGATAAACTTTATTTTTCTTTAATAATTAACTTTAATAATTAAAAACTGAGGATAGGAAAAGATGTCAAAACCAGCTGTGTAACTGTAAACCTGTAATCTCTGATCAGTCTTATCTTCCTTGTTGTACCCAACATATTCATCCCTAGAAACCTATAATGTCAGGTTGCGTCACTGACTGGGACTGTCTTTTATTTTTATTCCTTTTCTTCAACTCAGTTTACCACCAACAGAAGATTCCACAAAGTGCCCTTAAGGAACTGCAGTTAGACAAGGAATAGTCATTTGTAGCCCTTGGATAGTACTCATTAATTATCAAAAAGAGACACAGAGTTTAAACAGGTCAGGTGAGGTCAGGTCAGGGTGGTGAGCATGCACTGGTACAGCACGTTGTCGCACCCAACACACGATGAAACAACTCGGAATCCTGGTTGGCAACCCCCCAGGCAGACATGTGGCCTAGTCCCATCCTCTGTCTGCTACAACTAGCTGTTACGTGGGTGTCCTCTTGGCCTGGTCCAGACACTCGGGTCCTTAACAACGAGGATCCTGCAAGCTGGATCACCCTCAGGGAATCGTGCCACATGGCTGCAGTGCCGTAACTGATGCTCCCTCACAATGCAGGTAATGTGCCTCAGGACCCCACGAGCAATCGCTCATTCGACACAAAGTCAGATGAGCTGTACCCAAGGATTCTCTGAAGAGACACAGTACCAAAAGAGTCCAGTCTTCATTTTAGATCATTGGATAGTGTAAATGTCTTGCAACCATATAGCAAGATAGGAAGCACTGGGACTCTAAAGACTTGGACCTTCATCCATTTGCATAGATATCAGGAGCACCACACACCCCTTTCCAGTGACCTCATGACCCCCCATGCTCTTACAATCTGTCTACTGATTTCATAGGAAGAGTCACCAGAAACATGAATGTCACTGCCTAGGTAAGTAAACCTCTCGGCAGGCTCGACACTCTCTCCTCAGACAAACACACTGCTGATGGCTGTACCTAAGAGGTCATTAAAGGCCTGGATCTTAGTTTTTATCCAGGACACTCGCAAGTCCATACACACAGACTCCTCGCTGATCAGAGCCTCAATTGACTCCGCAAAGATCACAGCATTCTCAGCAAAGTCAAGATCAGTGGAATTTAAACCTTTACTTAAAATATATATTTATTTGCATAATAACTTATAGAAGCAAATATGAGCAATATGAATAATTATACAACCTGGGTGGGTTTATGTAGTCTTCACGCCATCTTCATTCAGTCCCAGATGACATTTCCCAGATGACCTGGATCCATTGTTTCACATCCATCCATCCATCCATTTTCCAACCCGCTGAATCCGAACACAGGGTCACGGGGGTCTGCTGGAGCCAATCCCAGCCAACACAGGGCACAAGGCAGGAAACAATCCTGGGCAGGGCGCCAACCCACCGCAGGACACACACAAACACACCCACACACCAAGCACACCCTAGGGCCAATTTAGAATCGCCAATCTACCTAACCTGCATGTCTTTGGACTGTGGGAGGAAACCGGAGCGCCCGGAGGAAACCCACGCAGACACAGGGAGAACATGCAAACTCCACGCAGGGAGGACCCGGGAAGCGAACCCGGGTCCCCAGGTCTCCCAACTGCGAGGCAGCAGCGCTACCCACTGCGCCACCGTGCCGCCCCCTGTTTCACATCATATATCCTTATTTGAAAATTGAAAAGAAACATTTCTTGCCACAGACAGACCTCCTTGGAAAGTGGCCAGTTGCTAAGTAGACAGCAAGCTTCAGTTAAATTAAATCATTTTGGAAAAAGTTCTGATAAAAGACAACCACTCTTCTCCCCATTCTCGTCCAGAATAAGTGCATGCACATGGCTTACTGTCCACTAGTACAGTGGCTAATACTTTTACAGTTTCTCAAAACACAGGAAAGTTTTTCACAAGCATAAAGTTGTTCCCCATGGGGATTAAAAGGTGCACTAAGCTGCAAACAGACTGGCTATACCAAACATTCTTAGGCACTGTTTTGCCTTCCAGTTTTCCCAGAACACACTTCACTTATGTTCAGTTTAATATGTCTTTCAGGCCTCTGCCTTGTTCCTGAAATCTGTTAGTTCAAAAGATGAACGCATCCCCTATAAAAGGTTCTATTCCCTTTTGTCGTATTAAACTGTATACTTTGCATTCTTACAAAATGGCATCACTTGTCAAGTAAAACACAATAAAATACTAACAGATTTATTTACAATACATCCCAAAGCCTACACAAGATCTCTTCTCAGAGTGCTCCTTTCCATCTAAATATTTTAATGTGTATATAATATCATGTTTACCTATATAGCTTAAGATCCAGAATAACTGGCATAAATGAGTTTCAATATCTTAATTACAAATATGTGTGGGCTCTTTACACCCACACAGTAAAAAATGATAAGTAAAAAAACACAACAAAAGAGTCAAAACAACAGATAAAAAAACAAGAAAATTGTAAGCAATCTTGAATATGTGCCTAAGGAACTTGAGAGGAAAAAAAATTGATGTAGTGTATTATTAGTCAACTACAGAGACTGCAAAGCAATTTAAGAGTATAAATTGTAAATCAAACAGAAATCACTTTGTCCTAACAGACTAACTAATGCAGCTCATGATAACACAGTCTCTCCGTTCTAATCTTTATTTAAAACAAATACTGCTGGAAAAGCCAAATTAAGTGACAAAGGAAAGAAGATGTTGTTCATCTTACTTTAGTAACTAAAATCTTTGAAAAACTCCCCATTTGCTCTTAAACTGGTTCTCTGTTATGCAGAAGAAGAGGAAATTTTATCTAATGAAGACCTGAAAAGCTGGTGTAGAATCGGCACATGGCACAACAAACATGAAATGCACTGACCAAGCTACTAAGCTAATGGAACATTGCCGTAGAACAAACTGACTCTTTTTATTACATTACATTATATTTCTCCAGCTGACTTCGGCAGCAAAAAAATTATTTCTTTTGAAATTGAGACTGCAGGAAAGTGACAGCCCTGAGCACAGAGCTAGGCATACAGATACATGCACCTAAACCAGTGTTTCTCAGCCACTTTTGAGTCGCAGGCTTGTTCACTGTATAATCCACCCCAATTTTTCCTCTGCAATGCTACCAAAGGGATCGACACAGCTTTACAAGACTTTTTGTCCCATTTCTCATTGTGTTCCCTTCAACCCCCCAAACCCTCTGACCGCTGTTTGATTTTAATTCTCATTTGAATTGTGCTAATTTCTACCTTCCCAGACAGAAGGCATTGGTGTGGGAGCCAGGGTTTGACGATGCGGGTTCTGTTCCATGCTCCCATTGGCTGTTAGGGAGCCCTTGAACCCAACACCATCGGTAATGTCACCGATGAGCTAGACAGTGAGGCAATAAACAATTGAGCAAGGGGATGATGTATAAAAGTGCAAAGTGCTTTTATTCAAATAGAACAAAACAGTGTTCAAAATAAAGTGCTGTGCAGTTCAAATGTCTTCATTAAATAAATAATCCATAAAACAGTTGTGAAGTGGAGGTTAAAATCCATTAGAAAACATCTTTAAAACAACAAGGTTAAAACCATGCAGAAAGCTGTCCTTTTAAAAATCCGGTGCATCCTTCTACTACTGGTGGCCCCCCTTGCTCCTCCCACCTGGGCTTCTCAACAGGGGAGTCGCTCTACATGCAGCTGACCTTCTCTGCACTGTCCTGCTTCAGCTGTTTGGATCGCCTCACCGACCCCTGGCTCCGGTAGGCTCCTCCAGACAGCGACTTGGGTTCCACAGCGACCGGGGTGCCCACACTGGGGAATACACACCCCGAGCCCTAACTCCCGCTGCCGTCCGCGGCCTTATGCAGAGAGTCATCCATCTTCCGGTCACTCCCGCCCTTCAAAATCAACTCTGCGGGAGCGACCACTACTGCTACTCCTCGGGTGTCGGCCTAACACCCAAGCTACCTGTACAGCTGCACGCAAGCCTGCACTCGCTCGCTCTCCCGCACCGACTCTCTCTCTCTCTCTCCACTGCTTCCTGCCTCCTCCATCAACCTCCGTTTCTTTCTGTCTTTCCTTTTACTTCTTCTTCTTTAACCTGCTCGCGCTTCTCTATATATGCGGAGAGGACATGGCAGCTGCAGCACATTAGCCACAGGAATGATCACGGATGTGGGCAGTCTCTCACCTGTGCACTTAGGTAAGAAACGCCCACACCGCAGATCGCCCTGCGGCTTGCCTCAGCCACCACGCCCCCCTCGCTAAGCTGCGAGCGCGGCGATTATTTATTTAAAACAAAACGGCCTTTGCTGGAAGAGCTGTGGACACATAACACCACACAGGGGTGAATCAAGCAAGATTAGTAACTACAGTAGATAAAAAATCCTACATACTGCTGTCTATCCCTTCGGTGGAGGGGGGGTTGTGGGGTTATATTTTGAATAAGTCACTAGTTAAAACTGTTTTTTTACCTCTCATATGCTTGTGACACAACCACACAAGACAGAAGGTATAGTGATATTCAAGCGGTGCGGGGGGGTCCTTGCGTGAAAGTTCAAGAAGCGGAAGTACAGCATAACAATTACTCATTGGTACACAAAGAAACATGCACTCTACGTTGAAACTGAAAGAGCACTGCTTGGAAAGCTAACATAGGGAGAACAGGCAGCAGACACCCTCTGAATACAGTAATTGAACCCATGATGCCTGAACTGTATAACTGCATGCTGTGACACTTCAAAGTCATACTAAGCAGTAGTTACAAATCAAGTGCAGCCTTGACTCCCTCATTAAACATGTTGTTTTCAATAAAGTCAAAAATTTGTTCAGAATCTGACTTGTGAATAACAACGCATAAAGTTGTGTAAAGATGAGTTGTTATATACACAATAAATATGTTGTTGTATATACTCAGCTGTGACATGTAGTACAAATGACCAATCATAAACACTTGTGCATCATTAAAATGCTCTGAACATCAGCTATCCAATGGTAATGAGCCTTTCACTGTATGCGGCTCGACGTAGGAGGGATATTTGATAAAAGCAGACTAACTCAACTGCTTGCCTCGGGATATACATGTGCAAATTGCATATATTAATGTTGAAAAACAGCAGACATTATGGAAACTTGTGATTTATTTAAAAGAAGATACCTTTGAGTATGCAAAAATAAGATTATTAGTTTTGCTTTATTGCATTGTGAGCAAACAACTTTGAAATATGGCTGTGCTCCGCCCACAGGACACCTCGTGAGTAAGTTGTTAACAGGATTGGAACCTCCAAGGTGTTCTACTGCTGTAGCCCATCCATTTTAAGGTTCAATGTGTTGTATATTCAGAGATTCTATTCTGCACACAACAGATGAAGACAGCTTCTGAGTAGTTCTCAGCTTTCTGTTACGCTACCTTGAATGAGTCTAGCCACTAGTGATGAACAAAACAATTTACATGAAGGTGAATTTGGAAAAAAACAAATTGTTTCCCTGTCTGTCATTTAGTATTTAAATAAAAATCCCTAATGAAGAAAAAAAATCATTGGACTCATTTGCAGTCGCATCTAGACATTTTGTTATTCTGTCAGCTGTAAGATGTGCTTGTTCTATTGGTGCAATTTTGGTAATCTCAATCCTAAAGATGCACTAGAGACAGAAAAGAAACTCAAAGCTCCAGTTTGCATGGAGTTTGCGTACCATCAAGCTCACTTGCAGGAATCAAGAAACTAGAAAGAGTGGTTACACGGCGAAGGACAGGAGCTTTCTTTGTAGATAGATTTCTTGTGGAGAAAGCACATAATGTGTACAAAAATGTAATTAATTTAACTGGCATGCAACTGCAAAAATGAATGTAGGTAAATATGAAAATGTGAGCAAGGCTTTACAGAGCAATGTCCTTTGTTTTCCCAACTCACAAAAATGCTTTTGAGTGATTTTTGTGTTTCACAATTGTGAAAGCAAATGCAAAACCTATTTTGGTGTCAGTTTGCAAAACTGTATGTAAACTGAAACTTGCTACTGGACATTGTACTTTCTCTCATTAACATGAGTTTACACCCAATGATGCTACCAACTGGATGTTTTTGTTGTTCATCACATCATTCTCTGTAAACTCTAGTGACTGCAGCATGTAAAAATCCCTGGGCTGCAGCTGTTTCTCCAATTCTGGAACTACCACGTCTGGCATCGACTAGCATACCACAGCCAAAGTTATTTAGATCACTTATGCTGTCCAGTCTAAAGTTTGATCAATGAACAACTAAACCTCTTGACTATGTCTACATTCGTTATACATTACACTGTTTAATGTGACTGACTTTAATGGAGCAGGCTAACAGCATTAACAAGCGGCCACTGAAGTAGTGTGTGTGTGTGACTGTAAATACAAACTGTATATAGTGTGACTACAAGAGAACAGAGACAAAAAAGGTTTGGGGATCCACCCTGTATATTGTAGCAAAAAAAGAGTAGTAACAAAAGACTGTGCCCAAAATGGGACTGAGACAAGGGGGGTAGATGTTGGGTTTTTACAGGCAGTGGAAAGGAACAGGTGGGTCAAAAAGGGAAGAAGTTGAGGATGAAGAGGAGGATGAAGATGAGGAAAATGAGGAAGCTGGTTAGGGCTTAGCTCGTCGTGCCTTGCCTTGTGATCTGCAGACGAAGGAGAGAAGCCGTTAGTGCACAGCATCAACCCTTGACTCACGACTGCCTCCCAAGAGCACGTGTGTGACAATAGACATTACTCTCATGTCTTTTTCACACTGTAGAATATGATACATTGGATTAAGATTTTTTTTAAATTTTATTTAGACTTTCTTCTTCACAAAGCCTCTCCAAATACATATAACCAAGTAATTTTAAAATGATCATCATCTAGTTATAAGTATTTATTTTTATGAGTCAGTATTTCACTGAACCACATCTTATGATTTAAACAGGTATTAATCTTTTTGGAACAGCCTCTTTTAACTTTATATTTCATAATTTCATAATTTTTGGCTATGCATTATTGCTCTAGCTGTATCATAGTACTTAGTAAACTGTGACAGACAGCAATAGTAAGGTCTTGCTGCAAATGTTTGATAAAAATAAGATTTTTGTTCTGCCTAACCCATTCATTTTCTTTATTATAAGATACTGTGGTGTTTCACTTACTATGTGATTTGGATCACTGTCTGGCAGAAATATATATTTCATGAGTTTTAGCTTTTTGACACAGTGCTGTACAGGTAGGTTTTCTCTGTATATTTTGCCCCATTCTTGTCTGCATTAATTCAGGACAAGATTATTTGTCCCTGCTGCTGATAAGTGAAATGATGTTGCTACACCACATTTTATTGTGGAAGAACTTACACCTTGGTTAGTGTGTTGTGACTTATTTGATCGGCACATTAAACGTAGCGTTTACATGAAAAAATCTACTTTTATCTTATTAGATTACTTTACCTGCCAAATCTGTAACACCCTCTAAGATTCTATCATTTTGCAAACACTCTACTCTATATTATACTGTGTATCATTTTGAATACACTTTATGTATTTTTTTCTTTTCTTTGCCTCACTTCCAAGAAGGTTTTTCTTACAGAAAGTCTTTGAAAGTGTTGATGTGTAAACATCACAATTAATCGCAGCCTCTAATTTTCATAACTCTTTGGAGTCATAATGGGTCCTGCCATAGTTTCTCAAAGAACTGTCCTTGTTGACCATCAACCAAATCTGGAGAAACAAGAAACAAAATTTAAGTAGTGTTATGGCCATATTTTTTCGTTTCCTATTTCCATACAATTGGCTGCACTGAGCTCAAACGGACATTCTATACATTAGAAATAGTAACATAACATAAAAATGTCAAAGCCAAGTAATTCAATTCAGGGTCATGGAGGGCTAAGGACATCCTGGTAGCATCAAGCACAAGGCAGACACAGGGTACACTCACACAATCACATGTGGCCAATTTGGAATTGATGATTCACTTAAAACTAATTTTTCAGAGTAACAAGAGGAAAACCTATGCAGATAACGAGGAAACTTGCAAACTGCTCATGGCAACAGCTGGCATGGAATTTGAATCCAGGATGCTGGATATTTCAGGCTGCAGTGCTAACCACTGTGACACCATGGCCCCCTTACCCTTCAGATTTTAGTTTCTCTATAATTAAGTCTGACTTCCTTGGAGAGGTCTTAAATCTTTACTCTACAGCTTTTTTTAGAAGGTCTTTGCATTTAAGAGATAAAAGATATTTATAACTACAGATTAATTTAAAGCAGAGGGTTCATTAATTTTCCACACTAGTATAATCCATCAGTATATTGGGCTCAAGTAATGTATTACACTGGAGCAAACATATTCTGTTTTACTTCTTTCCTTTTATTAGCTTAATGAAATTACATTACAATAAGTTTGATACAGAAGAACTGACAATAAGTAGTACCATATTTTATAGTAGATTCTAGTTTAATACAATTTGTAACCCTTTTGGAGAGCTGTGAAATCAGATAACATCATATGTAGATATCAGAATTAAACATTTGCAAGGTTAACAAGGCCCAGTATGCTTAGTTAAGGAGAATAAAAAAAATCTTGCCAAACTCTAAAGGAGCTTTGGAAAGATCCTTGAGTGAAAAATGTATTTATTTCAAATGTTAAGTAGGGTAGGACATTCTTTTATCTAATGTTTTCATAGTGGGTAGATTTGGAAAGGAAAGGTGACATGCTACCAGAGTAATATAAGATACCAGAGCAGATGTTTTACTGCATCTGATAATACACCAAACAATGCTGTAATTCCATAATGAGGAACAGCAGATCCAGTACTGTCTGCCAGGTAAGCAGGTTCCAATAACTAATAACCCAGTAAGATACTGTAGGTTCCTGACAAGATCTCTCACGATTAGAGTATTGCCCAAGGTATATATTAATATATTTTAAAGTCAACATAAGTACATGCAGTATGTACTTTGGTAAGATATTGATTTTGACAATATTAATTCCTACATTTAATATAAATGGAAGATGTGGCCATCTATCAAGAATAAATTAGATTATATTAGATTAGATTAGATTAGATTAGATTAGATTAGATTAGATTAGATTAGATTAGATTAGATTTACTTTATAAATCTACTAGTTGAAATTCAAATGCATAACGAAGCAAAAAATAAAATACAAATATGTCAAATCAAAGTACAATAAAAGACAATAGAGAAAAGATATATTATACAATAAATATGCTGAAAATAATTGAAGTAAATTTCATTTTGTAATGTTTTCCTATGGCTGAAGTGAAGGAAAGAACATGGCGATGAAGCATTGAAGAGCTTAATGGCTGCAGACAGAAAAGATTCCCTGAAGAGCTTCTTCTTACACCTTTGTGGTATGAGCATGTGACTAAAAGTACTCCAAAAAAGTGAACCCTGGAAGGGGTGGACAGAATTGTTCATGATGGCATCTACATTTGCCTCCATCCTCTTTTCCACAAAAGACCTCCAGAGTGTCTAGGGTCAGTCCAGTGATGGAGCTGGCTTTACTGATAAACTTGTTCAGGAGTTTTGCTTCGGCTGAACTCAAGTTGTTTTCCCAGGAGACCACCGCATAGAACAATAAAATGACTGGTTAAATATTTCCAGCAGCTTGCTGCACACATCAAAACACAGGAGTCTCCTCAGGAAGTACAGTCTACTCTAGAACTTCTTATACAGCAAATCTATCTTAACATTTTCCATCAGGTTGAGACAATGTTAAAAAAGAAATTTTTGTCATTGTGATTCCTGCATAATTGAATGGTTGTGAGATTAGGGAAACGTGATGAAATTAAAACTGGAATGCAACAGAATTGATTGGGACTATCCAGTCTCTTTAATTGTAGCTGTCCAGTGGTACTGCATACAGAGTGGGGTTTGACTGGTAGTTCAGCTGATGTCACCAAAAGTACAGTAATTGCGTCAATTTAGAGGCTTTGTTAGCACACAGCAGCAGAGTGGTTTCTTTCTTGTTCACAGCATTATGAAGAACTGTAATCCCATGTCTGTGACAAGAAAACAGGGCTTCCATAGAATGTCTAGATGGAATACTCAAGTTAATTTTATGGAATTCTTTCAATATGCTTAAAGCACTTCAGTTCATCACCATTTGCTTTCCCAAATCTGCATGGTCTTGCAAAAGTATGAATGGAACTTAACATCACTGTTCATTAATGAAACTGGTCTGCAGGATGGATATTGTAGTGAGTTTTATTTGTCTTTGAAAAACTGTGATTGATGTCTAATGTAATGTTTTAGATAAATACGTTCTTCTTTAACTTTCTCAAATATAACTAGAATTAAGCTAGCCATGAACATAGGCTCTTTCTATCTATTAATTGACTTATTTTTTTACTTTATGAAATTCTGCTAGATGCCCACTTGGACGTATTGCTTTTCTGCTCTGTAAAGATGTAATAAGTTACTCAAATCTCAGAATGCCTTTAAAGATCTATCTAGTTCCTCTACGGTGTATGTAGTGCGTCAGACATTTCTATTTTATCAAATTATTTTTTGATAAGAGCATCATTTTCAGGCATTTGGAGGTGTGTAATATTTTGTAGATATCCTTAAACATATTATTTATTTTATCACATTCAGTCACGTTAATTTCACCTACATTATTGATTCTGTGATTATTTTCTGATGCCATTCCTGGACCAGAATGTATTTAGCATTTTTGCTGTGTTCATAATAAAAGTGTCAAGACTTAAGTGTTAGTTGCTCTTTTTCTCTCATAGTCACTAAGTTGAATTCTTTCTGTTATGATAATCTTTCTTTATAAAGTTCAATTGTCTGTGATTATGCATATTCACAATTCATCATCAATTTTAGAAATATCAGTGACAGTTTATGATGAAGTCCTAGATTGCAATTTATTATTTTGTAAGAAATTATTTGTCCTTTTTAGTATGCTTTCAGTGTTTTATTTTGGCTGATGTATGTGGGTAAACATTAGTTTTGACTAAAGAGTCTATTTGTGTGGAAATACATTTCTTCATTTGCTATTAATAATGGGGTGATTCACCAAACTGCAAGTTAGACTGATGTTTAAAATTCTAAACTCTAAGACAAGAAAAGCATGGTCAAAAATAACAATGGCTTCATAATAAAGCAAAGTTAGTCTTGGAATTAAAAGAGGAATGCTTTTTAATATAATTATTTCCATTTTTCTTTTTATGTATATCACTGAATTTTTGATTTTGAACATTTTTAAAATACAACCCAAAGATTAATTAAGATTGTATGAGCATAGGTTAATTGGCTTTTAGAAAAGATTCTTCATAAAAGACTCTAGGATTCGGTAACAAAAAGTGATGGTTTTGTTTTGACAGCCATAACGGCCTGGAAGAAATTTGACTTGGCATATCGAAATTTGAATTTTATTAAGAATTCATGGCAACAGAAAGGTGGAATGCAGACTTAATATATTCTATTCATGAGCCCCATTCTTATACTGTATCATAATTTTGCCTTTATTGAAAATTGCTTCGAAATGATGCATTCTGTTAAAGGCACCCCATAAAATAAAGACTGGTCGATTGATTGATGGCTTATGAAAAGTAAGCTTTGGAACATAATATGCACATGAATGGAAGTTGTGGTGCAGTACTTTTAAAATGTTTTTTATTGTAGCATCTTTCATAATGTATATTAGGAAATAATGATGATAACTATGCTTGTCATGCTACAATATTTACCAATTTCTCTTGATGACTGTAAATAGGGCGTGATGAAGAGCCTAATTTAATTAAGTTAATACAATGACAGATTCTACATCTTAGATAAGCCTGAGGCAGAATATGGAAAATGCAGGCTGGTCATTACATTTGGAACTTTTATTTTTATTTTTCATGGATAACTCAAGTAATCAATTAAGAAAACGTATGACAGTGTCCATAGTGAAGTTCAGTATGAATACAATTAACTAAACAAGCAGAAATCAGCAGTGTCAACAAGCCAAATAAAGAATTTACATTTTCTGTACAAATGAAAGCCTTTACATGCTTTAACATAGCTGATAGTTTTATATAGTAAACATTGACAGACACTGAAGTTATTTCCAAACAAGCATCAAATTTGAAATCTACAGAAGTGGCCACACCAAGTTTATTTTTGCTATCTTCTGAGAACAATCCAGAGAGCAAATGAATTCAGATTGCATGATGATGGACTCAAAGGCCTAAGAGGATTTAGGCTTGAGGCATAATATGCCTGTTACATCAGACTGATGTGGCCAATTGTGAAGTCCATAGAAGTCATAAACAATTATTCATCATCTTTAGCTATAAACTATTTTGGTAACATTTTAGTTTAGGTACAGCATCTATTACTCATCTACTCCTTGACAAACAATTCTTTGGGTCTACAGAACACTTACATAACATCAGTAAAATGGTTATTAATCTCTGAAATGTAGCCTACTAAAATAACCTCACTTTGGAGGCGGCTTAAATGAGACATATTTCTCCTGATTTTGCATATGTCAGTATAAGACCTGTAAATCCTTTATATTCACAAGTAATGTTACTAGCGTATCAAAAGCTCTTAATATACTGCACTGCACAGAGATGACTAAGAAGTTTACTGATGCTTTGTAAGTGTCATTAACACCAACATATACCTTTGTTGAGATCTGTTTCACAAGAGTAAATGAGCAATAAATGCATTTTTGCTATACCTAAACTAAAGTTCTGCCAATATTTTCATGGTATGATGCCAGTATCAGTTAAAAACAGGTTTTGTGACAAAATATTAAAAACATCAAGACAAAACGTCCTTATTGCACCTGGCCCTGCAGCTGACTGGCACCCAGTTTTAGTTACTGTCTTGTGCCTGATGTTGCTGGCTCTGGCTCCACTACCATCACATAACCCTCAATTGTGAATGTATATTCTGGCCCAGGCAAAGTTTCAAATTTCAGGGTTTTGGTGTCCTTTTTCTGAACCAAGATCTGAGTGCAGGCATTTTACTTTGAGTGTGACAGCTTTCACATTTGGCTTGGTTCAGCTTGGCACTTCATGCAGTCTTTTCATTAAGCAAACGACTTATGGCAAATTTGAAGCATTGTTTTATTTTTAGCTGTTAATGCATTTTCTGTTAAGCATTAATTTGTATCATGTATCATTTGTTTGATATTTTTTGACCAAGGGGAATGTTTACAGTAAGAAAGAAAAAAAAGACTGTTTACTGTACAGAATAGCCGTCAGCTGGTTTAGCTTTTGTGATACCTGTGTCAAGTAACAGCGATTGTTGTAATTTTTATGCTATTAAGCAACAGCTTATTTGATATATACCATATACAGTATACTTTTGTTAAAAGTTAACAATATTCCCATAAATAGGAGTTCAGCACATTTTATGCATTGTGACCTGTAGGGGCACCACTGAGCCCATCAAATCCTCATACACACCAACACAAGTCCTGGGTTCAGGTAATTGAATTTTATTTTCACAATACCATTACAAATGTCAATAATAGAATCACCCAAGTACAATTCTCTTCTCTACCTGTCTTACTTCTTCTCCTTCCACTTCTCTGGGTGAGCTTCATCCTCACCTCCCGACTCTGACTCCCTGAAGGAGGCATCAGACCCCTTTCATGCCAGACTCAGAGTACTTCCAGTCTCACAGCACCACACGTTGGAAACACTTCTGGATCAGGTGGAAGTTCCTCAAAGTAGGCACAGTCTGTCCCTGCAGCTCCCTATGGGTGTTCCCATGGAACCCAGCTGGGCTGTCCAATGGGACTACAATTCCCAGGTATCCATGCGGGCACCATAGCTCAGGAAGACAACAGCCTATTGTATCAGTGGAGCAAATAGTCCATGTGGTCTCCCTCAGTCCTTCCATTAAACTGGCCTGGTAAGACTACCCTGAATGAACCCAGCCAGAATGCCAGCCCATGCTTGGTGTCCATGACAGGATGTAGTATTTGATTTTATTTGCATTTGAAGGTTGTGCTTGTTTTTTGCGATTTAAAAACAATAATCACCATATAACAAGATCAAACTGCCCTGGTTGCTTTACTTTTAACACAATGACAAAATTGTATAACAAACAGTACTTTCTTATAAACGAAGGGTGTATTTTTATTTACATTAAATACAGTGATTCAAAAAACAGGACGTGAAAAGGTGGATCCAAAAAATCCATTTATCTACTACATACAGTATATGCTATGATCATGTGGCAAAATCTGCAACTCAGATGCAAAATTGTTTAAACTTAGCCTTAACTTAATGTATTTTAGATTATTATTTATTAATTTCGACAATGTTTTGTATTTGTAAAGCCTTTGCCATGCTGAAACTGGTTGTTAAATATTCAAATAACAGAAGCAGAAGTCCATCCATCCATGATCCAACCCGCTATATGCTAACTACAGGGTCACAGGGGTCTGCTGGAGCCAATCCCAGCCAACACAGGGCGCAAGGCAGGAAACAATCCCCAGGCAGGGTGCCAGCCCACTGCAGCTATCACTATATAGATACACAGTTTATTGTGTACTAGATTTAACTTTAAATAGGTAAATTGGCCATTGTAGCCAGTCATTCTACACTCAATATCCTGTAATGACAAAATGAAAACCTTGTGAAAGGTTTGCAAATTGATTAAAAAACATAAACTGAAATCTTTTTCCCCATTTAAAATTAAATTTACAGCCCAAAATGTGCAGAAAGCTAAGAGGTCTGAATACTTTCTTAATCCATTTTATAACTTCATTATTGTACAGAGTACAGTGAAGTTCATACTTGCATGCCACTTTCCAGCCATATGATTAGTGAGTATAACTAACTGTACCTTACCTTAAAGCTTCTGTCTTCCTTACATGAACAATTGTCATTAATATGTAGTAATTCTAGATAGATCCATCCATCCATTATCCAACTCACCACATCCTAACTACAGGGTCACGGGGGTCCACTGGAGCCAATCCCAGCCAATAGAGGGCGCCAGCCCACCGCAGGTTCTAGATATACAGGTAATGTAATATAATAGGCACCAAATAAGAATGGTACATGTCAGTAATGGCCATATAAACCTAAGAAGATGAATTAATTTGCCAACAAAGTAAACGTATGTGACTATATGATAGCACTGCATATGTTTTACAGAAGTGAAAACAGCACCTTAGCACCATGGCAAGTCATATAAGAAATTTCAAACACTGGGACACTCAGAATCAGTAGGCAATAGAACCAAGAATTAATGTGTAACCCAGACATAATACTCTCCTCAATTCAAATAAAACTTTCACACCATTTAAAACAAAGCAAACATAACTTTAAGGACCTGACTTTAGAAAAATCCAATGAAGCAAACTTGTTTTCAAAGTCCTTTTAAAAGCATGTCAGAAAGGACATACTGTAGTTGTGGAAGTCTAGTTGCATATCAACACCTTTCACATGGGTAGTGTATGTGATTATTATAAAGTGGCAACTAACTATAAGAATGTGAAAAAGCGTGCAATTTTAGTTTATATCTGTTTTATTGTGGAAGTGTTTTGGGGTAATCTCATGCTACCTTTATTACGTAGACCTACAGATATGTCCTCCACTTTCACTCTTGTTCTCTTATCCTTGCACTCATCTGACTGGGAAAGAGATACATTATATCAGGAATCCAGACTGACTTCATTCAGAGCTTACAGCTACTGTAACTCCATGTCAAAATGGGTTGTCTATTTGGTCCGGTATAATAATACGTACCCAATCCCTTTCCTTTTTGACTAGAGCTACTCATTTTCACCACTTCCTCTCAGCATCGCTCATTCAGCTGACCAATCTTGTAGCTGAAGTGTTTTGCTGGTAAAATGCAGTAGTGGTTGCTACCACATTGGCCTGTTTTAATGACTCTAGAAAAGTTATGTTGGGCCTTTGGTTTCCTGACATGCATATTGCTTTAATGCTTTTTTCACTTATTCATTGCCCATGTAGGATGGAGTGGCAGCTCTGAAGCTAGTGATCTGTGCCAGCAATCGGAAGTTTGCCAGTTCAAATCCCGTAAACGCCAGAAGTGTCTCTACTCCATTAGGTCCTTGAGCAAGTCCCTTAACTTGCAATTGCTTCATCCTGGGTATGACGTTATTCTGCATGCAGCCAAGCAAGCAGGTCCTTCAACTTACAGGGAAAACTCGGTGGGTGGTGGCAGGATTGTCACTCCAGCCATCGTAAAAAACCTCACACTGTTACAGTATGGTGCTGAGGGGTCACCCGCTGCACTCAGGTCCCAATCCAGGTGGTTTGTCGCATGGTGGGTGCGGCAACGCGCTATCAGTGCATGCTCCAAACTCCCTTTCTCTCATTGCCCATCTTGCAAAGTTATCAGTCATTAGTATTACAACTCTAAACCTCCTATATGTGCCCCAAGCATGTTCAAGAAAATCACTACTACGCTGCTGTTTCTGTAGTTTTGGACAACAGAATAGGCCAATAAGACAAATATTCTTATTTTTAGAGCCTTATTTGCTATTTTTACTATCATTTTAATTTTTTCACCATTCTTCTATATGTTTTGCCCATTTTAAAATTTTTCTTCCTAACCCTAGAAACTGGATGAACACACATTAATGTTTGTAGTGCATCATATATTGATATATATTTTGTAATTCATGTAGTCATAAAATGCAGTGCTTTTTTCATTCTAACAGATGGCACACAACAAACATTAGCACTGCTTTTATGAATCCCATAACAGAGACATAGCAATAGGATGGAAATACAGATACACAGACACACACATGGACACTTGTTCTTTTATTAAGGTGGATTATAGTCTTTTATATTCTTAATGTTCTTTATGTGCAAAAAGCAAAACAAATGGATGTAACACCATACAACCAGGATGTTTCATTAGTTTCACAAATGGAGCTGGCATTCATGTGGTTCACATCATGAGTCTTGTGGTCATTGCTCTTCCCTCTTCTGCTGCTGTTGCTGCTGTTTCTATCTGCTTCTCCTTCTGCTTCTGGTATTTTTATGCTTGATAGGGCCAAGGTGAAACAGACCAGACATTTTCTGTCCTTAAAGGTATCCAATGGTTCAAGAGTCTTGCTTTTTTCTCATGTTGAAAATTCAGAAATCGTTCATTTTACCTTTTTTTAAGTTTTAATCTTTCTTAAAATATAATCTTCCTAGACTGCCCTTTTGCAGCATAAAGTTTCCCTTTTGCAAGCTTGTCTTCTACAGAAAAACCCCCCTTTTACGGTTTCTACTAACACATCCTGTTTTGCTTTAAAAAATGTAACTTTCAGACACCGCAAAATTATTTATGTTATATACATTGAAGAGACAGATTATAATGTGATAATACAACATTCTCAACCCTGTTTAACCAAATTCAGTGTCCACCCAGCCAGAGGTAACTCACACACAGAAACAGGGCCCAATTTTGAATCATTAGTTAACCTAAGCTGCTCATCTTCATGTGCATGTATAACAGGAGTACATGGAGGAAAACTGGCATGGACACAGAGAAGATGTACAAACTCCACATGAAGAATGACTAGGAGGGGCATTGAAAGCAGGAGGCTGTGTCCATGAGTTGTAGCACTAACCACTGTGCCACTGTGCTACCCTCAGAAATGGTTTTCCCTATAACAATATTTCTGCAAGTTTCGCGTCACAGCTAAAACCAAGACTTAATATCAGGGGAATAAGAAAAATTCATACGTCTGATCATCTATGAAAATATTGCCAGTGTCAGCTCATAAGCTGAAAGTGAAAGAAATTTTCACTCAGGTTCAAATGTTCATACAGTAAGTACTCCACCTTTTACCAATAAGAGTGAAAGTCAGTGGTACACACCAAGCAACAACAACAGCTATAATTTATTTCTTGTATAGCTTAAAATCATACAATGAATACTTCAACGGGCTTTAACAGGCCCTGCTTTTTGATAGTCCCACAGCCTTGACTCCCAAAGAAGACAAGAAAAAAACTCGCAAAAAAACCTTGCAATGAATAAAAAGGAAGAAATGTTTGGAAAAGCAATTCAGAGAGAGTGTCAAAAATTGGGGTTAATACAACACATAAAACAGAAGACAAGTAATCCTCTCCATAAATCTAGATGGCCAATCTATCATTGCCATCTCAGAAATACAATACAACAGTACAAACTACTTTGTTCTTGCACAGCACTTCTCACTAACAGCAGGTGCAGAGACCTGCGACAACTCTCAAGGCTAAATGTAGAAATACATTATAACACTCACTAAATACAGAATTACCCCATATGATCATACAGATTTTTTCAAATTCATCAAAAACAAAGTAGAAGCTAATTAAGATAAATGAAAAACAATATCTATCTATCAGTTAATTGTAGAACTTTGGCCAGACTGTAGAAAAGGAGTGAGACAAGCCCAACAAAGTCAGAGTCCTGGAGACCTCGACCTACAAGCCTCCTTCACCCTATTGGCCATTCTACTGCTGAGTCAGTGCTGGGTCGGCCAGTCTGATAAAGGGTTCATCTACCTCGTGATTCCAGTGCTCCTTAATCTAAGATGACTTTTTCCATAGGCAGGGAAACAAAATGCTTCAAGCACATCTTAATTCAAAGAATAAGTTATCACCGATCGCAGAGATCTTGCTTAAAATGGTCTGAAACATTCTCAGGAAAAAGATTGAACTTATTGGTATTGTCATGAACTGCCTGCAATGCTAAGCCATATGTATTGGGAATGCCCAGCATTTAAATAATTTTGGACAGATATTATTGCATATTCACGGATAACCTTAGATATAAAATCACTCCTAAAGCATTAAGTGTAGTACATAGAGTACAACCAGATGGGACTAAATTACTCTATACCACACCACTAATACAATAACTTATTTTTCCCATCTGGAAGAATACCAATCCATCTTCTCTAATTCAGTGGGAAAGTGATGTATTATAATATCTCAAATTGGAAAAAATCAGACTCTCTTTAAGAGAATGCATGCAAAATATAGCAAGAGCTCATTGATAAACTTATACTCTAAAAAATGTATGCCGAACCTCTGTTTAACTTTTTTACTTGCTGCTTTAGGATATATAAAGAACTATTACAGGCTCCCAATTTGCATTGCTCTGTTTCTTTCTTTTTAAAAGGCTGAGTTCCTTTCTTTGGATTAATTTTGAAGCATGCAGTTGTATTTGCTGTTTTAACTGTATTTGTTTAATTCAGTTGTATTCTGTTGTAATGTTTTGTTCTCTAATAACAGAGAAAGAGGAATCTTAAGTCATGCAGAGTATTGTGCGCAGTACAAGTCAGTACAGGTATACTTAAGCTGTGTGAACACACTTCTTGTATGTTTGTAATTAGGACAGATGGAATACCATAGCGGTACAGAAAGTCCAAAGAGGTCCAGACCAGTTTTAAAACTGTGGAGTATGAACTGTTAGGAAAGACAGATGAAAACTTTGTTTCTTAAAAAACAATGTTTAACAGGTTATATGATAGAAGTGTTAAAGTTAAATGAGTAACCAAGAGAAATACTAGCTATAACTTTAATATTTCTTCAGCTCGAAACTGGAAGTACAGATGGACACTCCTTAAGAGTAAATTTCACATGTAAATAAATATTTTTAAATGGAAAATAGAGTCCGGTGGAAACCCACCCTGGTTGGAAATCAAATTCATCACTGGGACAAATAATTCATAAAAAAATAAGATTCTCTGGTGATTATATAATGTAATCACTCTGCATGAGGTGTGGAAATCACAGTAATACAGGTTATATCTTGTTCACATAAGGGACATATCTGGTGTTTTGTAAAAACCTGCTAAGCCTGTTTTTATCTAATGTGTGTAGTTCATAGCTCAGATATGGGCAATGATGTGTTAAAGCTGGTGCTTCTTCTGAAAAGTGCCTGTCACACCTCTCCACCCAGATGTGCTTTGGTTTTGGAGACCTCATTCAGTGGGTGGACTCCTTTGTTAGGAAACATTCTCACAAACACCCACACTCATATTAGGGCAATGTTACTGTAATCAAACAAACCAGCATGTTGCATGTGATGGGATAGTGGGAGTTAAATTCACTGGAATGCTATTATTTTGCATTGCAAAGAGAAGCAAGTGTAAATCAGTTTAAAATAAGAATTGCAGCAATTTTCAATGTGGTGCCTCGGCCATAACAAATAGTTCAATGAATATGTTCTTCCTGTAATCACCTGTCTTCTTTTTTTCTCCAAACCTTTAGTCTTGTAGCACTTTAGCATACTTGACTTTAGTCAAGTATTCACAAGACATGTTCCACCTTGCTCACATTCTCTTATAGAATGACATCCTCCTCATCTCTGCTGTACTCTTATAAGTGTATTAAAGTCCAAACAGATTCAGCTGCAGATAGACACCTTCTAGACTGAATTCCTGCAAAAGGGTCCTTGTCCTGTTTAAGGCCTGATGTTGTCTGTCTGCAGCTGGACACATTTCAAACTTGTGTGCTTGGGAGTCTCAAATAGGTGGGAGAAAACTTAAGAAATCATCCAAGGCTTGACAGGGTGAATCAACAGCTGGACACCTCTCTAACAATAATTAAGAGCATTAAAATGTAGATAAAGAGAACATCATGCCTTACAGTAATGTCAATTTGCTGTAGCACCTTATTCTTAATTTTTTATGTCTATTGGTATGAAGGGATTGCATATTAAGTTTTAATTACAGTATATGGAAATTGCAAGCATTACACTCTTTTGCCATGCGCAGGTTCTGAAGATTTATGTAGATAAAACTGTTTCATCGGTTTGATCGGCTGACAATCCCTAACCCTTTGCATTACATTTCCTGTTTCTCCAAAAGCGTATATGAACATTTGCGTCTCTCAGCTTCATAAACAGTAACAGATTTCAGCAGCAAATGCAAATGAATCACCCAGGTGGCATCATCCAATGTTGACTTTTGATCTTTTTGCACAATACCTACCTTCACTAAGAAGTGTAATGTATCAAGAAGAGCTGAATTTAACCCCCAAAGGTCAGAGGATTTGTGGCTAGAAAATGTAGGGGAGTTGAAAAGCAGGGATTAGTGGGTATTTAACATGCTGAAAGGTAACAGAAAGAAGCTTTGCTATAAGCACAGGACAGAAGAAATCACTACTTCATTTCAAAGCTAGCCTTGTGATTGTCAATTGAAACATAATCACTGTTTGGAACAACTCACAGATACTGTATAATAAAAAAGAAAACCTTGAACATATGCATGGAGAATAAAGCTATTGGTGACTGCTTTGCTGGAAAAAATGCAATATTTTTAAAGTAATGGAGGTGAGATTCATCTTGCATTTCAGTTTGAATTATATAACCCAATTCATTTAATTAGCTGAATCAGCATACAAATTAGTGTGTGAGAAGTGCCTTCAAATGTATCACCAAAATGAGATGTAATGCTGCTAAAAATAAACATATTCACACCAAGTCACATGCTGACATAAACGTATGAGTCAGTAAAAAGCCTGCAGCAAATCATTTACTGCAAAGATGTATGTTTTTATGATATACAGGGTAGTGGGTAAACACTCAGAAATATTGAAGTGAATTTACCTGTAGTTCAAACAAATTAAGGGCTTTTATGATTTTCACAGTGATCCTTTTTACTGTCTGTGTTTATGGTTTGATCTTTCATTTGTGAAGTATGCTTTTAGCAAAGTGTATGAGCCTTTATTTGCATTGTGAGTTGTACTGTGTATCCAATTTTGATGAATTAATGAATAGTATATATTTATTGGGCAGTGCTGTGGTACAGTTGTTAATGTTGCTGCCTCACAGATTTTGAGCCTTGAGTTCACATTCCAGGCTGATCAAGGTCTCATGTTGTTTTTTTTTATTTCTTCTGGGTACACCAAATTGCCTCACATATACTGAAGAAGTGAGTTAGTACCTGTTATTTTGCCATGTATGAGTGTCCATGTGTGTATGCATGAGTGTGCTCTGGAAAAGACTAGCAACCTCTTCAGGTCTGTTTTCAACCAATGCTGTTCACTGCAGCCTGGAGAAAATGGAAGGATGGCTGAACATGGGTTTATTTATAATGTACAATCTGTTTTCACATATTCTTCTGTCAATTTGTTGAATGTACATCTACTTCCCATCTGCTCTCAGGTCCTATAATTAAGTCATACAGTATGGTTTATATTAAAAGTATATAATTACCTTGGTACGCCTCATCATTGTTCCCATAGATAGTGCTGATTGGAATATGCTAACTGATGCTTCTTTTTATGTACGGACTCTCCTGTGTCTGCATAGTCAATCAAATCTTATCTTTATAGAACCTTTCACAGTTTTTATCATCGCTATGCACTTTTCTGAGTAAGTGTGATTACAGTGCCAAACATACATTCAGAAGTTGCTATCATGTCATTTGAGATAGCTTATTGAAGATCGTGGCGCTAAGGAGTGGAGAGTTACCAGGATGTACAAAGGATACACGAGTTTCAGACAGTGTAGAGTTTTGCTGATAAAAGAACTCCAGGGCAGAGTGATAGAAATGGACGTCTGGATTCACCCAGAGATGACTCTTTATCCTCAGTGATATATTTTAATAGGACTTCTTTAAACAAAGTAACACTGGAGTGTAGAAATGAGTATGTTAAAGAAGTCCCACCAAAAAGCTCATTGGAAGATTGCACAGATTTGATGGAACAAATGCAAATGTTTGATCAATTTGCAGATCCCAGTGATCCTATTGCTATTAAAATGCTAAATGTGAGGAATATGGCAAAGCTAATATGGATTAAGACAATCTGCTTTGAATTTGCATTGAACACTGGATTCAGACTTCAGACTGCCATAAGCATGGACTAAAAACTAAGAACACATTCCTTGGATTCTTTGGAAAAATGAACCCCTGAAGCTCATGAAATATCAGTAAGAGTTAAGGAATTGCTGGGACAGGAGACTCCTTTTGGCAGAGGAAGAGCTTGACTTCACTTGGAACTGGTGCAGAAGAAAATTCTATATTACATGAAAACGTTAATCAATAAGAAATGTTCTTAGTGAATTCCATGCAAACTACTCACTAAAATAAAATTATATCAACCTACAGTATACATATAGGCAACAAAAACACAACAGAGCCAAATAGGGAGAAATAAGAAGCATACCTAACAAAGTTTGACAAATATGAATAAAGGAAGCTTAACACTTCAGTCACACTTACAATACAAAGATGTGTACATCAAAAAAGTGAGTAAAAGAAAAATTGACACATTATGAATGGACACATTATGAATGGAATATTTTCATCTAGCAATCTATGCAAGTTTACACTTGGATGGAACACTTTTAAATGAAGGAATAACAGACAACTAAAGACAACTGGTATGTTTTGAATGATGAGGTGGATAGCCCCTTACAAACTGATCTTAAGCCTTCCAGCTAGATGATAATTTAATGACAGTGTGAGATTTCTGAAGTCTTTTAGGACAATCCCCAAAATGGGATGGCACGCTGAAGTGTACCTACCAAATCTGTAGAGGACTGCTTGTCTGTTGCTGAGGTAAGGAAACAACTACGAGCCGATCGAATACGTGCCTGTTGTCAATGGGTGATGCAAGGGACATTATAAATGCAGGGAACAGTATAACTTGGCCACTGACATGGCCCTGACTATGCCCGTTTGCTGTGTCTGTGTATAGGAGAGTGGTAGCTCCCGCTGGAATAAATAACCACACTGTTCCTGTTTCAAGTTGAATAAAGCTGGTTTTGCTAAAGCACTGAGCCTCAGCCTTATATTGTGGGGTGCAAGACAGTGACTCATGCGTCACAACAGCTAAATGCCAAGGTTCTTGGAAAAGTAAGAAAGCTGGTGTCAGCAGATCTACAACAGCCAAAAAGGTTCACATGCTACAAGCAGAACAGACAAAAAACATAGAGCATAAGTATACATTCCCTTACTCCTAAGATCATGTTTTTCTGTCATGATCTTTAGCTGCTTTTACTAACGGGATTCTCTTTCCCTTGTAGCAAAAGTTCAACACATGCTGTGCCTCTATCAAAGATCACAGCAATCATGAATCTCATTATCTCTCACTGCATTATTAATCAGTGATGAAAATATTACTGATTCTGTATGACTGGCTATTCTAAACGTTTTGCTGTAGATATTTGTTATGAATATGTTAGTTTATACGAAAGCATTTATAATTTTATGCTAATTTAAAAATATAGTAGTATTGTGGTTGAAATATGTATTTAATCCATTATCTGCCACATCAATAGATGAGTATAACAGTTATCAGATTTATCCCATTTTTAAAACAAGGAATGGACACAATAATATCGTGCTGCTCCCTTTCATCAATCTCACTGAAGAGTTTAAGATTGCAAGAACAGAGATCCCAGGGACCTGAAGGTATCAGCAGTTGGAGTAGAAGTGTAAACAAGATGGATTGTAGTTGAATCAGAGGAGATGGCAGAATCACGCTTAAAGAAGAAAGCTGTAAAGGTAATATTGGCAAGAAGGAAAGCTTATATAGGCTTCTTCCCTAAGACCTGGGCAACAAAATCCCAAGGTGAAGAAAGACACCATCTATATCCAGAGGAAGCCTGAGCAGGTGTAGAGGAAGAATGAGCAAATAGGATGGTGGAACATAGGCAGCAGGCAGCATGATCAAGTTGGGAGAGTTCCCTCCAACACAGAATAACCTGAGAGAAAATCTGGCAGGTGGACCTCAATTGCATTGAGTTCCTTGTCAAAGATACACAGGATGTCCTCCCAAGTCTTATGAACTTATATATCTAGGAGAAGAGTGAGATAGCTGCTTGCTCCCCAGTGCACTAGGAATAAGTCATTGGAACATCACCATAGTAGCTGCCTGAAGGCCCTTTGAGAAAGTTGGTACCGTTGGTGCCATGACCAGTTGCTGAAGGTAGTCCTTGACAATGTATCAGTTCAATCAACACCAGCAGACACCATTGTCCACTAAAGGGGATCATCTTCTTTACCAACGCATTTGAAAAACCCCATGCTCATCCAAAATCTAGGCTAGTTTCCTCAATACAGCCTCTCACTGGCAAATAAGAGTTGATCTGGGAAAGCAGTTGAAATTTCCAGACCACATCACACAGATAACACTCCAGCCAGGCATGATAATTTTTTCAGAGGCCACCAAACAATTGATCATATTTGAACCCACAGTGCACTGGAATGAATGCATTGAAGTGGCCAATGAAAGAAAGAAAGCAAAATACCAGGAGCTGGAGGAGATGTGCCAGATTAGTGGTTGTCAGACTTTCTGTGAGCCAATCGGGTGGGCTGGTTGGGGGTTGGCAGGGTGGTTATTCTGCATGGGCATTACCTCATCTGGAGATAATGGAGGCTGCCAAGCCACAGAGAAAGCAACTTAAGTGGTTATGGATCAAGAGAGACAATTTGTGGGAGTATGCTGCTGGAACGTGAGCTGATGATCATGAAAAATGACCAGTCCTGGCAGGGCCACCTAGGCGAGTGTGTATGATGTTGAAAAACCTGAAACAGCTGAGGAACCCAGGGAAATCACTGATCGCTGATGATCATAATCAATGATCAATCCTGGCTGGGCCACGTAGGCGAGTGTGAATGATGTTGAAAGACCTGAAATGCCTAAGGAACCCAGGGAAATCACTGATGATGCATTCCAGTGCATATTGATCTTGCAACCTGAACTAGAGATTAATAACAGCAACTTTATGCGACTGCCTTTGTCTTTCATTCATAGATATTTTGGTCTTTGAGAGCTTGGCGTTGAATACATAAAGTAAAATTTAAAATAATTTCAAAATCTGAGAAAGAAGCACACACTCTCATTCTTACTGCTATAAATAATGCAGCCATTAGTGCTATTAATATGAAAATCCACTATGTCAGCATTTTTCAGCTGTTACACTTAGAGTATATAGGGTCTTCAATTAAATTAATTAAACACATGCCAAATTAGAATAACAAACTTGTTCTGTGTAAGTTCAGAAGAGTGTACCACATATGGTTATGTTTATATTTTAATGTATGTAACAGATGCTTTAATATAAACTCCTGTACAAATTAAAATGGTAGAACTGATATCATTTCTATTGTTTCAGCTCTAACAGCTGAATGATTGATGAGGGTAACACACACTGCGCCAGGGATGTCTTTTAAAAATATTTTTGCTACTCCTTTTTGCTACTCCTTTACACTGACCCAGTGTAAAGAGATTCATAAAATGTAAGTGTCTTTGCAAGTGGACCTTGCAAAGAATCCCATCCAGGGCTTTTTCCTGCCTTGTGACAACACTGCCTGGATAAGTTCTGGCAACCTGTGAAGATCAATTGGATTAATTGGCCTTGAGATTGTTATCTTATGAATAACAGTAATTCAATCCCATGTTCAAAGTGATGTTCGTATCACAGAATAATAGACAACAGTTCTATGAGCCACAGAACAATAGACTGCAATATATACATGACAGATAATCTGTAATCAAATGGTGCTTCAGGCCACACAGTGAGTTAGAAGTAAGGAATTGGTCAGGTATCTTCTGGTTCATTCTAAATTCCAGCACTTTAGCCCTTAGCCAATAATACTGACCATAAATCACCAGTGGCATGTGTAAATATTGTATAATGAAGTTTGTGATGGGCTGCAGTAGTAAGCATATGCAAAGAAAAAACTTAAGGGGTAATTACACTCAGAAAAGAAAGGAAGGTAAAATGTACATTTCAGCTGCCTTCCATAGCCTTCCTCAGTTGACTGACTGAGAGTGGGAAATCAAGTTACTTATATTGGAGTTGTAGGAAGGGAGTTGAATGGAGGGAATGACTAGAATAGTCATGAAAAGCTACCATTAGAAAAGATAAAGGGGAGATTAAAAAGTTAGTCGTTAAGAGGGACTTGAAGAAATATCTGAGAATAATCTTAGCTCTCTCTACTTTTCATTGAAAAGTGTCTTTGAAGCTCTGTGAAAGAACACAGAGAGATCAATGGCTAAGGAATGTTTTGCTATAGATCTTTGATTTAAATGGCCTGAGCGTGCTCCCTGAAACAATCTCCTATGCAGATGGCTGGACACTTCCTACAAGAAACAGGAGGCCCACCATTTCATATTAAATTTACCTAAAGGATTAGACACTATGGTATTGTGGGTGATATGTTTGCAAATGAATGTGCCCAGCAAGGAACACAGCTCTATTTTGTGAAGTGAATGGCAGACAATATGTTTGCGCCACTTAGGAGATCAATAAATGGAGAAAAAAAGGAAAACAGCTCCTCTGGCATGATCTGTCTGAAAAAGAAGAAAATTTTGTTTAATGACCTGTGGGAGAAACAGAGTGTGAGGGTGGAAAGAGAGTACCAGCTGGATGAAGGTTTCATTGCTGGGGTTTTTCTTAAAGTGCATGTTCCAATGTCTGCTCTTGTTTTGTTTGACAGCCATTTTCATAACACGAGAAGAGTATCCTCTATCAATGGAAAACTTCTCATTCTGAGTGTTTCATTGTAGAACTCTACCTCATCACTGTAGGAAATTTACTGTCTAAGGAACTATGAAAAAGGTGAGTTTTTTATTGTGCCTGGGATGGAAGGAGCTGTAGAGGAAGAATTGTGTGAGTCATTTGGCTTGTAACATACTTAATTTCTGGAAAGTTGATATAATGACTGATGTCAAGGAATGGTGGAGTTGTGGTAGATTATAAATGAATTGAAACTGGTAAAACCGTTACTGAATCCCAATAGTTGACATCTGGAGCATGACGAAGAACAGCTTAACTATTGCCACTATGAGAAGGCCTAAAACATCACTACCAGAGCCAACTGACCTTAGTAATATTAAGAAACAGTGCATTGTGAGGTTAATTACTTAATTATTAAAAACTACTTACAAGATGGTTATTCTTCTTTTTCTAACTGAAATGTGTTTCTTAATTGTCAATACATCTCTTAAAATATAAGAGAAGTAAAAAAATATGATGTAAACCTCTTGCAAATATTTTGCAGAGTATTACATGTATAAAATTAGGTCTGACACCCTGCCATGGCTCTTTAGGAATTTGTCTTTCTCCAATAAAGCTGTTTTGTTTATTAACTCTAGGGATGTCATTTATAAAACATTTTGTAGATTTGAGCTTGAAAATATGTGTATGCCAAAACACAGGGAAATGCGTAAACCAAAAAAAAAATCTGATTTATAAAATCTGGAGTATGCACATTTGTATGCATTTTAACTTTATAAATAACAATCATGTTGTAAATTTGCGTATGTGAAAACACTTGTGAAAACCACACCTGGTTGCTGCCCTGAAACAACCATATATGGATTATGCTAATTACCCTTATACATATGCACTCACGATGCTGCAGATCTTCATTGGCTGAGGGAGCAGCCTCTCACGTGACACATCAAGATACCACCATGAGCATCTACGGTACACAAAGCATGACACTTAAGTGCAGATTCGGGAAAAGGCATAATGCAGCAGTGTCTGAGCAAGTACCCACTATCACCTGGCACATATAATCACATGACTGCTGCTACAATGAATAGTATAGGCCATATGAAAAACTGTAGGCTAAGCCACTTACTTTACCAACAAGCTAGCCTTCATGTTCAGCAGCATTGTGAGCATGCACTTTGCAAGTGCTACTTTGTTACAATGTAAATGAATCATGGGTTGACCCACACTACCGAGCAACAACATTTGTCAGTCTCATCTTGGCATCTATGACTTGCAAGGTAATGGAATGTCACTGCTTACAGTTAACAAAAGCAAACTCATGCTTGCTAGGTGCCCAGATTGCTTTGAGTGTTGTCAGTTACCCCAATTATATTAGGAAAACCAAATGGCTCTTGGGAGCCTAAGTTAGCTCATATGTCAGTCATCATCATGAGCAAAAAAATAAAACCCTGCTGTTCCCTAAAATCTTGCTCCTGTAGTATATGGCTATTTGCATTGTTTTCAAGCAGCATTAAACAAGCCATATTGTGTCTAAGAATTAGGCTATGAAGAAGTTATAGGGCATAACTTTTAGAGTGTTCTGTATGCAGGGAGTGAATCAGGCCCATGTTTTTATTGTGCTTTGGTTTCTAATCCTGAGAAGTGATAACAGGTTATCTAAACTGATGAAAAAAAACAAAAAATGTTGCTCAGTGTAAATACACAGGATTGGCACTCTTCAAAGGCAAACCAAAATAGAGTCTATTTATCATATTCATCAATTTTAACCTTAAATGTGTTTGTCATGTCAACACATATTATAATAAAGGCTCAGTGATATGATTTATTATGTGCATGAGTCGTCATTTGGCTGGTTTGGCATCACTTGTTAGCTTGATCAAGAATGCTCTCATTTCCCAGTTTCCCCGAAATGTTGCATATGGATGGGTCAGAGCTGCTGTGAATATATGTAAGTTTTCTTTTATAAACGTTTGCGTGGAAAGTTGTGTACTCACATTTTGAGCCTCTTTTTGTCTGTTAAGAAATTTTATAAATCTGGCCCTAGGTCTTTAAGAACTGTACTTTGCCTCCTCAAGCAGGACATGGCACCAACATAATAGTAGATATATCTTTTGACACATTCTTCTACCCAGCCAACAAAGATGCTGGCATAGCTAGGTCCCATCCTAGTACATATTGCGACTCCTGTTTATAAAAGTTGTTATCCAAACAGAAAGAACTGAAGCTAAGAACCACTTCTGACGGTCTGCCAAGGATGTGCATGTGTTCTGGACTGGATATCTGTTAAATGCCTCCCTGAGGGTAACGAGACCTTTATGTGAGAAAGGCGTAAAGAGTGGTATGTGTGTGTGTGTTTGTGTGTATCTGTGTGTATATGTATGAATGTATGTATATATATATATACTATATATATATATATATATATATATATATATATATATACTGTGTGTATATATATATATATATATATATATATATATATATATATATATATATATATATATATATATACATATATATATATATATATATATATATATATATATATATATATATATATATATATATATATATATATATATATAACATTCACCATGGCATCTCCAGACTCTTTCATGTCTGTCACATGTGCTCAATGTGAACCTTCTCTTATATATGAAGAGAACTGGGCAACTGCAGAGCTGCTAATTGTGTATTCTCTGGCAAATGCCAATCGAGCTACAAGGTGATATGCTGTGAGCACAGGTCCCACTAGAGGATGTCAGATTCTCATTCCTCCCTCATAGAGTATGTTACTGACAGTTTGGTGAGAAATATGCACACCAGTAGCCAGCTAGAGGTCATTTTTTAGGTCTCTGGCAGTGCTCCTCCTGTTCCTCCTCACAAAAAGGAGCAAATACCGGTACTGCTGATGGATTGATTCCCTTATACAGCCCTGTCCAGTTCTACTTGTGTAACAGCCCATCTTCTGGTATCTCCTCCATGCTTTTAAGACTGTGCTGGAAGACACAGCAAACCTTCTTGTGGCAGCATGTATGGATGTGCCATCCTGGAGGAGCTGGACTACTTGTGCAACCTTAATCGACTACAGGTACCACCTCATGCTATCAGTTGTAACAAGGACACTTGCAAAACACAAAACTCGAGTGTAAAGAGTCAGGTAGGATAAGGAGAGAGTAATTGTTTGTGGCCACCACCTGCAAAACCATTCCCTTTTTGGGGGTTGTCTTGCTTTTGCCTCTCCAGTGCACCTGCTATTACATTCATTTGCACCAAAGCAGGAGTAGTTTATTCACAATGGCTCATGCTTCCTAACTGGACAGACTAATATTCCTGAAGCTTAACTGACTTGGTGTTAGACTGTGATGATTAAATATTCCCTTCATTTTTTGAGCAGTGTGTATATATATATATATATGTATATATATATATATATATATATATATATATATATATATATATATATATATATATATATATATATATGTATATGTATGTATATGTATATATATGTATATATATATATATATGTAGTCAAACTAAAAGCCAGTAGATGCTGTAAATGTACCACCGATACCTACAAAATATACCTGTGGGGCAGCACATAGAGAGAAGTCCACATCTCCTGCCCTTGGTAGTTCTTTGGAATAAGCTGATACCTCTGTAATATATGGCTTTAGAAAAGAATGCATTATCTGTGCTATGGGATTAACTAGTATTAAAATTAGAAAATGGATTTCTGACCATCAGTCACACTCAACACTATTTAACAGAACAATGTCTTTCTATTCTTCATTGCTTTAAATGGAGAAAAAATCTGGGGGAACTCACCTTCACTGTAACATCACCCATATTGGATGATGTTGTCAGCCGACACAATAGGCTTAAATTACAATGCAGATCGTCTGTGTAGACAGTAAGCAGCTGTCCTGTATTTCCCTGGACAGTCTGGTATGTCAATAAAAATACAGATGCGCCTACTTTTTTTTTTAATATTTGGTTTGTAATATAATTTAGATGTGACTTATGCAGACATTGCACTGTGCCAGTTGTTGCAGAGTGCCTTGCTGGATAAATTAGTGCCTTATGTTTAATAACCAGTCACTTCAGTTTTATTCCCAAGATCTGGCCAATTAGGTGTGCTGTGATTATAAACCTCTTACCTAGGCCAACATACTCATTAGCCATAAAGTTTCGTTTAGTCACATATGCACCCCATTAAAGAATGCATGAAGTGAAAAATTCAGCTATTAAACAGATAATGACCAGATAAGCATTTACAGTTAAGAAAAAAAAAATACATTTTGTTTTTTTCATTTTAAAGCAAGAAAATCTGTGGCCACATTTTAATGTTAAAAGATTTGCATTCCACAAAACATGCAGAAACAAAAGCAAAAATGGCAAAAAATAGAAAAGTAAGGAAAAAAGTTATTTTTTAACTCATTAGGGATGCATATTTTACATTACAATATCTAAAGGGTAAAACCCAGTCAACTAATGCACTACTTAGCTCACTATAAATGTCCTTTTTTCATAATATGTAATGCTTCATTTTTTTTCCCTATTTGTCATTTTTAATTTTTTGTTCACTTTTCTGAAAAAAAGGAGTTTCATTTGCCCACGTATGTAAATAATAGTAGAGCTGTCAGGGATGCTTTCAATACCATTGCTGACTGATATCTTTCCAGATAATAAAACTAACCAAAGAGGAGGTTATTAGCGCCATACATTTTTAATGCATGTGTTTTTCACCTAACAATTTTTTCATGCCACCAATTTGAATGTAGAATTTTAAAGTTTGTGGCTGGGGATTTGTGAGGTGATAAACTTTCATTTTTTTTTTGTTGCTATTGGTTTGATAAACATGTTGTCTACAGGGCACACTAATAGTGTAGTCCATATGATTTAAATAATTGTGCAGGGTCTTCTTCTACCTGTTTGAAGCTTCCATATGTGTGAGCAGTATTAACGTGGGTGACAGCTATGATAATGCATTCTAATTCCGCTGTTATAGAATTGTAGCTTAAAATTAGTAAATGTGGAAAACAATGTCCAGTTTCTTTTAGTTCAGGGTGAATATGTAAACCCCTCTCTTCTCTCTCTCTCTCTCTTGGTTTAGAAGCCATTTTTTAGGTTCATTGGAGTTGGCCATTTCCCTCCACAAAGTAGAAATTAAAACAGAAAATTGTAGAGCTTAGTCCTCTTCTTGACACCAACATCCCTTAGTTACCCTTTTCAATATACAAGAGGGATGGCAGCCTTATTCTAATCCCAGACCACATAGGGTGATGAAATTGTTTTGGTGCTCATACTCCAAATCTTTGTAGCAATCTCTGCTTATTAGCTAACCACATTCAGAACTTAATACTCCACTGTGCCCAGCCATGCCCTATTTCTCTGTGAGCTGCACGGAAGAGATCACTAATGAATGAAATATTTTAATTATCCACCTTTCTGAGTCTCTGATGCTTTGTGTTCTCTGATCGATTTTACAGATACAACTTAAATGTACCATAAATCTACTGCAATGAACCGGACAAATGGTTTAAGAAATTGATGGAGTTTTATAAGAAAGGTGAACACAGCAGCCTGTGGTTAGCCACTCTGTACACCCTTAGCACTGGGGTCAGGATATTTACCAGAACTTTTCAAGTTATCTTAAACACTGCAATTTGTCCTAAACAGAAGTGCATTCAATCCCACTCACCTGACCTTACCCATACCTTTGCTGTATATGCCAAGTCTGTATCTAGCTATACCATATTTGCATTCTGTTTACAGCTTTTGTCTATTTTCATTATTCAACCTCATGAGTATGTCTCCTTTTTACGTTCATGTCAACAATATCTGTCAGCAGAACAGCTAAAAAGAACAATGCTTTACTGAGAGCATCAAATGTCTAATTTATGTGATACAGTGTAAGTATTGGTATTATTGTATTGTACAAATGTTGAACAATTATACAGGTAGTTTAAGGCAGGTTGATTTCTCTCCTGTAAACATGTTTTTTCCCACTTGGATTAACCTTCCATCAGCTGTGCATTTTATCATCAGACTCTAGTCACTGACCATAACTAGGAGTATTCAGACGTTTCTCTTGTGGTATGCGATTGCATTCTCGGACATTATTTTTCCAAAATCAGCTTAAAGTGGTAGGAGACATTAGGATCACAATATGAAGTACACCCACAATGGACACATTTTTTTTTGCCAGTTAGTAAAAGGCTTTCCTTATCAGCTTTTACTTGCATCCGTTACTTGTTATTCCTCACAATAATGGAGAATCTTTTGTTGGCTGCTTTTCAGTAAGAGGAACCTTCAGACTACAGGACTATAGTATGTCACGAATGACTCAAAGAAATTGCTTGTTGTTTTATTTCATGTATCACTCAGATATTTCGACAGATGCTGAATGTATCTTTTTTGCATCCATTATATGAGTATGAAAGTGCTTATGATTTTCTTATCATTTTATTTAATGTCATCTCGTAATCTTATTTATGAACAATCCTATTTGTAATTGACATCAGTATTCCTTGTTTCACTAATGGAATCTTTGTTTTTTTTGTCTATAAATGAAAGTAATTGGACAACATGTGTGTGCTGAACAGAAATGCTAAGCCATTTAAGAAGTATAATTCAGACTTGGGATGAGCATTGTACAAAATTTTACTGTATATTTCACAGTGAATTATGGGTAACAAAAGTAAATCTTACCGTAAGAAACTGTACATGAAAATAACAGTAATTTAATGCAATCACTGTGCAGCACTCAGGAAAATATAAGTTTGCTGTCTTTAACTTGTTGTGGAGCTCACCGGGAACCATTTGCATGTTTACCCCAATGGGGGCATTTCCATATGCAAATTATTCCTCTTTATGCAAATACAGAATGCTCTGTCAAGAAAAAAGCTCCCGAAAATGTAGAAGTCCTGAAAACTTGCATAATACAGTATATGGCAACTCACACAAACTTATTTTTCCTCAGGTACGCATTATTCAAAAAAATCAGTCTAGGGTGAAAGGCCATTCTATTTAAAGTTACATCAACTTAATACAACGGTTTTGGGAAAATAGTCATTCTAAGCTCAACAGTAAAAAAACAACATCAGCTTTTGCTTCATCAACTAAAACCATGTTTTTGTCAACTCAAAGTTGTCTTGAGAAGAAGGAAAGGCTGCCTTTGTGTGTGTGTGTGTAGGGTGTGTGACAGGTATCACTCCAAAGTTAATTATTTTCAACTGAAATTTAAATCTCCCAGAATGCATTGCATTTATCCTCCCCAAGTACAGTAATTTACTGTAAACATACCTAACTCTAATTTATTTCCAAGAATGTGTTGTGTTTAAAAGTAAAATACTGAAAACTAATAAAACGGCTTTTACTGTGATGATATTCTTTCAAAATTACAGTGAAGTAAAACTACATAAATGATGATCAGTCCTCTATGTATTCATCTTTATGTCCTGATTCAATTCTAAATTATAGGTTACATGTAATACTGCAGCTTCCAGGATTTGTTTTAGTTATTCATTTTAAAAAATGAGGAAAAAATTAATATTAAAAGTAAATTTTTGTTTTGTGACACCACAATATATTTTCCCAGTGAAATTTTACAGCATGCAAACAGCCATTCATTTAAATATGCATTACTGGTTTGCAGGGATTTAGTGCTTCTGGGATGTGAGATGTAGATTAACCTAGTACTGGCACCAGTGCCTCATTGTGCACACTCAAGCACTCCACCAAACTCACTGATACTCATGCCAAATCAGGGGTAAAAGTTTATGTAAAATGTATATGGGTGGAAAAATAGAATAATGGAGAAAAATATTCATATGAGGAAGAATATGCAGACTCCACACAAGAGGAAAAAAGGAGAACAAACCATCCATTCATCCATTTTTTGAAAGCACTTTCCTTTATTTTGTGCTTACCCTAGCAACATCAGGCACAAGGCAGAAATCGGCACTGGACAAGTGGCTTTCTAATGAACATTCATGCACACACCCACCTAGTCTCAAGCAGAGTCTGTCTAGAGATGCCAAATGAATTAACACACATTTCTTTGGAATGAAAGAGGAGGCATGATTATCTCGGGGAAGGAAAAAAACACAGACATTGGGACAACTAGGACAGCAAAATAGCCTTGGTCAGCAGCAGTGCTGACACAGGCACACCATACCAGCATAACAAATAAAATGATGACACATATAAAAAAATAATGCTACATTTGATAATTGTCATGTCATGTTCTAACTCACTTAGTTCAAACCAGGATTGCCAGGGGTGCTGGAGCCCTATCCTAGGACAGGGCACAAGGCAGGAAAAAACCCTGAACAAGCCAGTCCATTGCAGGAAGAACACACACACGCATCAACACACACACACACACGCATCAACACACACTCACACCACACACTTGGGCCAATTTAGTGTCAATATCACGTAACCCGCATGTCCTTGGACTGTGGGAGGAAGCTGAAGAATCCCACACAGTCACAGGGAGAACATACAAACTCCACAGAGGGAGGTCCCGGGATGCAAACCCTGGTCTCCTTAGTGTGAGGTAGCAGCGCTACCATGTCACCACTTTGATAACTGTACATTTCACAAATTATAAAATAACATCCATCCATCCATCCATTTTCCAACCCGCTGAATCCGAACACAGGGTCACGGGGGTCTGCTGGAGCCAATCCCAGCCAACACAGGGCACAAGGCAGGGAACCAATCCTGGGCAGGGTGCCAACCCACCGCAGGACACACACAAACACACCCACACACCAAGCACACACTAGGGCCAATTTAGAATCGCCAATCCACCTAACCTGCATGTCTTTGGACTGTGGGAGGAAACCGGAGCGCCCGGAGGAAACCCACGCAGACACGGGGAGAACATGCAAACTCCACGCAGGGAGGACCCGGGAAGCGAACCCGGGTCCCCAGGTCTCCCAACTGCGAGGCAGCAGCGCTACCCACTGCGCCACCGTGCCGCCATAAAATAACATTGTATTCTCAAATCTATACGTCCCAACTCAGTCGCATGTGTCTGAAAAGAATAGTTGGTCATTACTTTGAATTACAATTTTGTGTCTTACAACATATTATAAGCCATTTATTTGGCAACATGTTTCAAATGTTTTTGGCAAAAATTCAGATAACATAATTGTGAAGAAAAATAAAATTCTTTGTTTTTGTGACTAGGCCTAAACAATTAGGGAACCAATGTAAACTGAATGTTTGATATTCCTTCTTCATGTAAAGGCTTGTTTTTTGAACTTTAGGACATCAACAGAAATGTCACTTGTGCCTTCTTAAATTGTATTATATTGTGTAAGAGATAAATCCAGGAATGTCCTTGAAGTCACCATGCACATGTTGATTTATTTTGTCTGATTAAATCTGAAATGGTTACACCATATCAGGTCAACCTACACATTTGCATAATGGAAGCTTTTTATTTTAGCAAATTTGTTTTATTTCAGAAAAAGTGAATGATAAAATAATTCATCCATTAATTTTCAATGCTGTTTAATCTAGTGTACCGTCTAATAAAATACCATTAAATTAATTAAATATTGAATAATCAGATCACTTATTTTCTGAAATTAATATTATATAAATATGATATGAATGAGGGTGGCATAATGCCAGAGGAATTGGTGAGGATGCTTCACAAATCCAGAATCCTGGGTTTAAATCTCATGCTCAGTGGCTGCTGCTATATGAGTGTAGTTTTCATGTTCTTCCTTTGTCTGTGGGAGTGTTTCTCTGGGTCTTTCTGATTTAAATGTACATTCCAAAGACATGCTTGCTGAAAAAACTGAGAGGGACTTGTGATGAACCGATGCTTCTTTCAGGGTTGATTTCTGCCTTGAACCCGATGCAACTGGAATACACTCCAACCAACTTTGAGCCTGAATTGTATTAAGTGAGTTTGAGAGTGTTACGGCATGAATAAGCAAAATACAAGATATTTTAACAATAATAATTATATACTAGGGTGCTCTGCCCCCTGCTCGCTTTGCTCGCCCACCCCCAGGTTTGGTTTACCGGATATACAATTTAAAGAGATTGTTATTTTAATGGGAATTGTTACATATGCATTATTTTCACTTTTACTTTAAAACTTGTGTAAAAACAATACTTGTCCTTTATTTCCAGCACCCGGGCGTGGTTAAATCTCTTTCTTGCAGGATGTATAATGCTGCTTGCATTGTGAAGGGGGGGGCTGAACGCACGCTAATGCCATTGGATCAGCTGCTGTCTTTCTGCTGCTGCTGCTAGTGAGCTATGTGTTCTGCTTGTCGCTTCTCATTGTTTTAAGAGCTGGGAGCATGTGAAGTGTGTCTGTCAAAAGCATTCCAACAACTGCTAGGTTAGATGTCTGTGAACTTGTTTTAAATGTTGTCTCACTGCCTTTCCTCGCGTGACGTTAAAGTGTCTCTTTCAGGACATCAAATTATCTTCCGAAAAGATCATGTCTCGTCTCCCTAGTCTCCCTCCCAAGATTTTTTTTATAATAGAGAGAAATACTAGTGTGATTCTGGTAAGAGATTCTTGCCTTAACCATCTCTTCACTATCACAGTACCTGTGGCATTTCCCAGCAGTGTCAAAAATAAGGTCAGAGAAGACCATTCAACATGCAATGCATTGAAGTATTTGGTACTGGTTGTGCCAGTTAGAAATTAATGCAATAGAGGAAATAAAATTACAAATAAATTCACAACCAATATTGAAAAAGCAAATAAAAACAAAGCTTTTTTATTTGATGTATGTTTCTAAGTATGTTTTCTTTCAGTTTTGTGCTACTAATTCCCTTGCATAAGTATGCAAGTCTTCAGTTGAAGAAAACCTCAAAGAGAACACATATGGTTGTCTAAGTGAAACCTGATTAAAGAAAGGCACTCACCATTTTACACTTGACTTAATTGTTTTTCTCATAAATTTTAGGATGACTTATAGGAAATCAGAAGTCGCCAACTCTGCATTGTGATATCCCAACAACATACACAAGCAAAAGAGGAAATGCAACACAGATAGTACCAGTAGAAATACTTGCGAAAATGCATTGAGTTGTTAGCTTGTGTAATCAATAATAAAACAGATTTTCTACAACACTGATCTGCTTCTTAATCTACATGTGTAATAAAGACAGAATTTGAATACATCTACATCCCCCTAAAAGTATCATTCTCCTCCTGATCTTATTCTGGTTCACTCACAAACCTGATTACCAGATTTGTGCTTGTTTAATGCTTGATCCATTAAGCATCTATCATAGCTAAAAAAAGCTAATTTCCTCTTATTACGCATAATAGAAAATAACTGCCATATTTCCAGTTTTCCTGTTATTATTATAATGGCTTCAAATATCAACATTTTAAAGAGCAATTTCAACATTAGCAAAACACATTTACTGTACCTGCCTTAACCAACATCTTTAGCATCTTTAGGAGGTATCTAGCTTGACACATGAAGACACATAATTCCTAAAACAAAAGCGTAGTGAAATATATGTATTATGGTTACCTGTATTATATTTTTTTTAATCTGTAAAGGGGAAAAAGGTATTCCATTTAGCTTAATCCTGTATGCTATTCTTTGACCTCTGGCCTGCAGCACTCGACCCCATGCTACAAATCTGATAACTCTGGCGTCCACACTCTAGTATCTATGATCCACTAGATGCATTTTTTAAACTACAGTTTACAATTTTTTCAATTATGCTTTGTATTCTTTGTTAATCAAGTAGTAGAATTTATAACTTACTGAGATGACAGTGTCCCTTCTAATTAAAAAAAAACATATCATTACATAGCAATAGCGCGTATATTTAGTTACTTAATTTGAGAGACATGAATAGATTAATGATGCCTCAATATTTATAAAATAGAGATGGGCATGGTCATATATGCATTACAGACATGTAAAGTGTCCAGGTACCACTATTCTCTTTGATTATGTCCCTTTCTCTACGTAGAAAAGCCTGTTTTTGTGGAAGACTGCATGTTCAAGTCTCACTTTTGTATATAATTTATTGTATAATTTTACTTTCCTATTTGTAATATTTTTCAAATCCATTAGTTCACCTTGAATCATGCTTCTTAACTGTAAATAACAGCCATTTAGAGCCACTGAGCAAAGATCCAAATGTACTGTTCTAGAAGTACACAAGATTCTGCTTTGAAAAACCCAAAAACTAAACTCAAAGCATTGAGTATAACAGTAAAACAAATGTATTAACTCTGTAAATGTAACTAAGTTGTCCATTACCATTAGAGTTTTGATTCACATCGAAGAGTCATCATCTTCATTCCACAGACTTGTTTGATGTCTGTGCTTAGCTATTGAGTAAAATAGTTAGCCAGAACATGTTGTAAGCCACAGGTTCATCCCAAAATCAAGTAGGTTATTAAAATTGTGACTCGAGTTAGACTCATGGCTGAGTCATAAGAGTATAGCTCAAATCTCTTTTCAGTTTTACCATTGTGCTATATTTCATACATGGTAAACACACACACACATACAGTACTATGTATACACATATTCTCTTACCTGTTAAGGTGAGGAATGATGACAACTCATTTTGAATACCACAGTGTGTGAGAGTTAGTAGAATTAGAGTTTTGGGGAATAAGCAAATGGAACAGGAAATATTTCAGTTAAACTTGAAGTACATAGTTTAGGTAATCACAAATGATGTCTTGACTTTTTATTTAAATAATTGTTAATCAACAAGCATTAGTATTGCCAGGTAAAACTGTGAGCACTGTGGACTCATATCCCACATTTTATAATTAAGGAAATGAAAGTGAAGATCAATGCGCTCCAACTATCATCAAATGATTTTTATATCCTAGGCATTAGATGAGCATCAGTTAAACATAAAATCCACAAACACTTCAGCAATACTAAACAAATGCTCAGTTGGTGTGTCATAAGGCACAATGTTAATGTGCACACCTAAAATTACAGGGAGAAAAATAATACATTGCAATTATATCAAGAGTCTGACTTTATCCTTGCAATGTCACAGAGACCTCTGCCATCTTAAAATCAAACTGGCACAAGTTGGCTTTGTAAGACTTTCTAATTCCAAACAGATGGCAAGTATTTATTTTCTAATTTTGCTGGTTTCGGAGAAAACTTTCAGCATTTGTTTAATTCCACAGTCTTAAAACACTTAAGTGGTCAAGCAGTGATTGAAATCTGTATGTCATTACACCACTCAAAGCTGTAGTAGAAGCAAATCCTTTGCTTTATTTAGACTAATTAATACTGCATCCCAAGCAACTATTTCAGATTACTCTTTACATGTAATCCTTAGCTCCTGAAATGTCAGTAGAGAAACTGGTGTTGATGAATGGTTGGATAATGGTGGAATCATTGACTTTACCAGTTTCCATCTATCTCTTAGGTTTAAACTACCATCACCAACTCAACAAATGTTCATATATCTTTTGTACAGGTTGTACAGGTCAAGTATGAAATCTAGATTAGTGAAAAAGAAAGAACTGTTCTAGCCAGCCAACAAAGACGCTACTATAGCTAAGTCTTAGTACGCAAAGGTGATGTGGCATTTGTACAAAAATACAACCAACTTATGGCAGAATGGCAAATATGCTGTCTTGAAGGCACACTGTATGCCACTCACTGGTGAGAGGTACACTTTTATGATTATCTAGGGAACATTTACCCATACAAGGTTTTACTCATACATGATCTTCATGTAGTGATAGCTTCAATACCAACAGAGGCTGATATGCATCACTTTGACTAACACAGGTCATAACATAAGAAAAGAGAAATGTTAAATGTCAGCATGGTGGTACAGTGGTTAATGCTGCTAACCCACAGCTGCAGAAAACTATATCACTATGAGAAATTTACCTAGTGTCACACACGTGTGTTTAGGAGACAGCTAAAGGGCTTAAATACATGTGATTCCACACCAGACCAGGGGGTGGTGAAGTGCACTAATTTTTCCTCTCGATCTTTTGCAGACCATTCTAGGGAAATCCCGCCCAGCTCTGGGGAAGCCAATGACGTCACTTCCGGTTCCGGTATTGATGACATCACTTCCGCTACTAGCCTTTAAAGCTGCCATCTTGTCTCCTGAGAGTCAGTTCTGTTTTGGACTCAGCTGAATGAACATGTCTTTCAGTGACAGCTTGTAGCTAAAATTAGTGGGGGTGCTGCTCCAGAAAATTTTTAGCCTTTGTTTTAAAATTGTGTAAAAGGAAACAAACATGTATAAAAAGAAAATGTATTCAGAAACTTGATAAAATCCTAAAAGAACAAAATCAAACATTAGTGAGATTATTACACTGCATCTGTGCATCATGGTACCAAATGACCTCTATAGTAAGACATTACTGGGCATGCAAAAAGAATTATTATAAATGTGGAGAGAGGTTAGGTAGGAACTAGAAGTGCATGAAGCATCTAAAATATATATGACACCTATTGGATATTGCAGAGGAGAAATTACCTGGGGGTTTCCTTCTCTTTTAAATGAGAGCTGATGCTCAGGATCTTACCCACTAGATGGAGTTCTAGTAGGACAGCCTCACAGGTTCTCCGAAGGTATGCCTAGACTTGAAGAGATTATAGGAGTGACCTCAGTAGTCATTCCAGGATAAGAAGAAAACATTTCTTCCAGACAGACCATGTGTGAGTCCAGAGTAGTTAGCAGATGAAAGACAGGCTTTCAACTGGTAGAGAGTGTTGTGGTGTGGGACTTTTGGTTGAGTAAGTAGATAAATAATATTATCTTTAAATAGGAAGGATGGACTGTTTATCTATGCTCAGATGTGGGGCTAGGTTAAGGGTAGCAGGGTTTTGTATCCTTTTATTTTATTTAAGTACTTTGTGCTATTTCTTTGTTCATTGCTTCTTGTTGTTTATTTGTAAATAAAAATATTATCTTCCCCTACCTGGCATGCATTCTGGTTTGATTAATGGTAATGGAGACCCCTATCTTCTAAAATAGTTAACATACATGTATTACTGTTATGAACATGAAGCCTTACAAAATCTAGCATTTAAAGATGCTTTTATCTTTCCCCCATTTTACCTGTCTAAAGAATGAATGTCAGTAAGGTTGTAGTATTAAGATTGTGCTTATGTGTTAAAATGTGTTAACATCTTTCTTTCATGTTTACTACTTAAAAAACAATAAAAATGCACAAAGACATCTAATTTCTGCACTCAACCAAATTGTGCTTCTAACTGAGGTGATTTATCATCCTGTTGCTAGTTGATTTGTATTTATAAATCATACTATATTTAAAAGTATCTTTATTTTAATCAGGCCCCTTCTAAGTTTACATCACACTATAAATATGCAGGTCTGTGAATCTTCACTAATAACATGAATCATGTAGCCACAAGCTTTGGAAATATTTAAAGACTTTGGTGCAGTTGTGATCATTATCTATTTGATACAAACCTATATACTGTATTTTAAGCTTACGTGTTTTCTAAATTATATTGTCACCACACATCTTCATACTTGTAGAAAATACAGCTACTCCTTTTGTTAGTCCTATTGATAAAAATTATCATATTGCATCACTAAACTGTTTGGTATTTTTAAAAATCACAAACTTTACTAGAATTTTCAATTAAGTATGCATAATGTTTTCCTCACTTATGACATTACTTTTCCAGGAGTGATAGCCAAGTCAAGCCATGTTGGAAAGCATGCGCTGGTACCCACGGTTGGCAACCCCCAAGGCAAACACACAGCCCAGTCCCACCCCTTGTAAATCACCATCTATCTACTGCAGCCAGGTGTTACACGGGTGTACCCTTGGCCTGGTCCAGCCACTCGGGTCCTCAACAATGAGGATCTTGCAAGCTGGATCACCCTCTGGGAATCGCACCACATGGCCGTAATGCAGTAACTGACAATCCCTGACAATGCAGGTAATGTGCCTCATTCGGGACTTCATGAGCAACCACTCATTCGACACAAAGTCAAACCAGTGGTACCCAGAGATTCTCCGTAGAGACACAGGACCGAAGGAGTCCAGTCTTCATTTCAGGTCACTGGATAGCATCCATGTCTCGCAGCCATATAGAAAAACAGGAAGCACCAGGACTCTAAAGACTTTGTCCTTCATCCTTTTGCAAAGATATGGGGAATACCACACACCCCTTTCCAGCAACCACATGACCCCCACATGCTCTCCTAATCATAGGAATCATCACCAGAAAGACATGAATGTCTCTGTCGAGGTAAGTAAATCTCTTGACAAGGTCAACACTCTCTCAGCAGACAGACACACTGCTGATGGCTGCATCTAAGGTCATTAAAGGCCTGGATCTTGTTTTTTTATCCAGGACACTTGCACACCCAGACACTCAGACTCCTCGCTCAGTCTCTCGAGAGCCCTGATCAAAGCCTCTATTGACTCCACGAAGATCAAAGCATTGTTGGCAAAGTCAAGATCAGTGAATCTTTCTTTACCAACAGATGTAAGGTTAATACAATTCCTGCATCAATCTGAAAATTGCAAGGAAATTAACAATTTAGTTTCCTCTGATATCCTCCCTACTTTGTCTGTGAAGCTGATGTGTGAGAACACATGGACTGCATTTCAAAAATTAGGCAGATGGTTAAAACACACTTGTTATGTACACTGAGAGGACAAATAGTTCTCAAGGAAAAATATTGAGTCGGGAAGGATCAGGGGATGAGTGACACAAAAGGAGCAGGCTGCAAGTCATGATCTGTTAACAAGATAGGCTCGGTAGTACCAGAATGAACAAAGAACTGATTATTAAGTTAAAAACCCAAAACCAAAGTCAAAGTCAAAAATAATGTTAAAAAATATCCCAACCATAGCTAGAAATGTTTATGTTTCTTGTTTAATAAATTAATAATAGCTAGAAAAAGACATCATTAAAAATATATTCCAGAGAATATGAAACTCAGTAGCAATGGCAATAAAAAAATATTTCAGCAACTGAAAAAACATATCTCACAAACTCAAAATGAGAAAAAAAAATACTTTCAGAGATTCAAACACAGCATATTCCAGAAATGACAAAGTAAGAAAATTGTCATTTTATCCTTTTGTCCTTTCAACAAGCTTTTACACATCCAAGGAGGACAACCATGCTTTCCAAAGAAACTGTAATATCTGCATTGCAACTAGAACATTGCATATGTAGTAGAAGAATGAAGAAGCGGAAGCAATATGGAGTACCACAAGTTTTTTTTCCTACTTCAGCCACTGGTCTTGCACATTATTAATATGTTGATCATGGATAGATAGATAATGGGCTGATAAATGGAGAAAGCTGACGATTTTATATGATGCATACACTATTTTCAATAAGCCATGAATGTAACCACTCTCTTTTGTTTCGTGTTTTATGTGATATTCTTGTATCTTTTGTTGTTTAACAAGAAAATAGCTCATCTTTTGCAGTATTCAGAGTATTAGGATCAACTTTTTATACTACAAATATTCTGCATTCCACAGCTGGCAAAGTCCATGTCTGAGAGACTTTGAATTTTCTATAGCTAATATGATATAATTAATCAATATGGATGGTCAGACATAAAACAGAACCCATAAAACCTTAATACTGTAAATTGCTATGCTCAAGTCAGCCAGACTGATTAACTTTCTTTCAATAACAGTTCCATAAACAATAGATGAAAATCATAGCTAAAAAAGTTACAGAAAAATAAAAAATAAAATTATAGATCCAAACAAGATACCTTTCACTGTTTTCTCAGCTCTTGAATGTAAATACAGAAACAAAATGGAATTCAAAATATCTAGAAGGTATTAAAATTGTATTTTTAGAGTTAAATATAGAAGCTGAACTAAGCTTTGCAGGTGACTCTACCAACTAACATAGTTCACACTAAATTTAACAACATTTTCTGACTATAATGAAACAGCCATAAGCAAACAAAAACCCTTCTTCTCAAATGCTGTATGATGAAAAAGGATAATGTCAAGGGTTTCATGGAAGAAGCCAGTGTCTACAGTTTTTCACACCTTTAATTGAAATCTTTGTGTATTTGGACTACTCGTTTCTCTAATAAATCTAAGGTAAAGTCACTTTCCTATGCTTACTAAACTGTGAAAAAGTGGTCTGCATCTGCTTTGTTGTAGGTGTGTAATAAGAGAAAGTTGCTTTAAATCTAACACAATAATTGTGGTAGTGTGTGCATGAAAAGAGTTGACACGTGTCTGGGATGCCATGTTAGCTGCTGCTAAGAAGGATGACTTACCACATGTGTGTTTCTGCATGCCAGAAGCTGATTATTTTCAATGCAACTTAAGTATTTAAAAAAAAATAAAGAAAAAGGCTTATGAAACAAATTAAAAAACATACACATTTAGCTTAAAATTATAATTATAGAATGTTCTCTCACATTACAATATTCTTACAACTATTTCTAAATCTACAGACTGTGAAACCAGGAAACAAGAAGCCTCAACTAGCAAGAATTTAAATTTAAATGTAGACATAGCCATTTAAGTAACAGATGAACAAATCCAATATTCAGCAGTCTCTGTGGCCTTCAAAGAAACAATGCTGATACCCTTTATGTAGTGACTGTTCATGTATGTATTCTATGAATATCTTCCCATTTACAACTATATTTTTAGAACTAGGCTGATGTGGTGGTACAGAATAGCATTGTTGACATTCAACAGCTCTTGGTAGAAATATTTCTTCATGGAACATGTATCTTTTTCTCTTGGATTGCTTCCTGATTCCTGTTTCCCTCCACAATTTAAAAACATCATGTTAGATTGAATAAAAACCCTAAAATGTCTTAATGTGAGAACAGAAGTGTGGCACCCTATCTATGGTAGCCTTGTGACTGATGCTATCAAAGATATGTTCCTGCTCTCCATTACCCTAAAATGGAAATAAAGATCTTAAAAATTGATTGATGAATTGATTTTTATAGCTAAATCAGAGACTAGCATAATTGAGATGTAGTAGATGTCTTTATATACAAAAATTGTGAATGAATTCACATAAAAGTATGCATTTTCGAAAGAAACTACAATGGTGAAGAAAAAGAAGGAAAAGCATAAGATATTGAATCCTGCTCCATTAAATACTACTTATGTATACAAATACTTTTCAACTGTTTGTAATTATTCTCTGGAGTCCTCGAATTTCCTTGTTAGTACATTTTTGCTGTGGTTTATTGGAAATGACATCCCTTTCATAAAGGAAATACTATAAGATGAAAGGTCTTAATTATTTATTCCTTTTCAAATGTTAAGCAAGATAATTAGTGCAGTTGACTAAGTGAGTCAGATATCGTAACCTGCAACACAAGTGTTAGTTTATCTTAATTTCTTCAAGCACCATGTAACTATTACACACTAATTAGAAGATGAGTGGTTGTGGGAGTTTTAGAACAAAGAAAGGAAAATGTAATTGAACAGATTTGCCCATTAATACACAATACCATGCAAGTGTGTACTTTACAAAAAAATGATTATTTCTTATAAATAAACTAAATGTACTAAACATTATTAAAAATAGTAAAGAATTAAAATTAACAAAAAAAAAACGCAACAAAATCACAAAACGTAGACATAACAATGAATGCAACAGCTATCGTGCAATATATATACAGAGATGTATATACATCTTCATCTGATTTTGAATCACAGAAGGGAGAAGCCAATCACAGCAGCATCAAAAACAAGGCAAGAACTATGACTGAACTGGCTATCGTTCCCATAACAGAGCACATTCCTTCACTCATATGACAGTTATGATTTGCTACTGAACTTAATATGCACCATATTGAGATGTGAAAGGAAATCTAGAATATTTGAAGAAAAACAAAAAAGACGCAGACATGATGCGTATTTGAATTCTCTACACATACAGTGGCCAGGCTGGGATTCATGTCTATTTTTCTAGAACTGTGATGGAGTAACACTAACACTGCACCTCCTTGCCTCTGTAATATGCAGTCATCCAGCCATCATATTGATCCATTTTTGAATCCGCTTAATGTAGTTCAGAGTAGGTTGGTATGGAGCATTTTGTGGAAAGTCAGGAACATCTATGAGCAGGGCACCAGTTTATCACAGGACACACACACAAGGGAACCTTTATTCATACTGGGCCAGTTATGAAATGGCAATCAACTTGATTTGTAGCACTTTGCATTGTGGGAGGAAAAAAAGCATGCAGAAAGCAGGGAGAATATATAGCCTCTAGGATGAGTTGTATAGTAGCAGCACTAACCACTGCACCACTGCCCCACTCTTACATACAATAACTTTAATTTATTATCACATAATGTGTATTTCCACATATAAACCCAGGGCTCTATACACTAATTACAAACATAATATGATTAAGTAAAAACTCAAAATACTTCAAACATACAAAGCATTATGTTATATCTCACGAGTTTCAAAAAGCGTCAGATATTGTAGTTTGAAATTTTAGCTCTCTTAGATTATAGCAGTCAGTACAGCTTCTTGCCAGGCACTCTGCAATACCCCACGGTACAGGTAAACCTAGTTACTTCTTACAGAGTCTCACAAAGATCTGACAATAGGTCCTTCATTCACAACAACACTTTAAGGCCCTGTTTTATTATCACAAAAGATAACTGGATCCAATTAGATACTGACAAGGGAAAAAGAATGGGAAAGATTTAGTAATGAAAACTACTTCTACAATTCACAAAAAGACATTATTGGCAGCCTCAGAGGTAGTTCTAGCCAGTGAGTGCTATGCTATTGGTAAATGCATTATTCCAGAGTTTTTGGGCCCTACACCTAATGGCTCTGCCTTCCTTGGAAAGTTTGACAATTCAGCAAATACATTCTACTTCAACAGTTTAAAAATGGTATACAATTAAAATGAAAAGAAACACTTACAGAACTGTAAGTTCTATTCTTATGTAATACCCAACAAGATCAAATTTACTTGTAGAGCTAAAATAAAACAAATCCGTTTGACAAAAAGCAATGTCATTTACCAAATTATATAAATTATAGTTATTACAGTGCTCAATTTATTATTTTTCACTCAACTGTTACTTGGTAACCATGAAGTGTTACCATGGCAAAAAAGTGACATTAACCCAATTTGTATTTCAAATATCCTTTATTTCTTTCTTATTTTTACTATTAAAACAAAAAAAAAACTTGCTGCATATTCTAGTAGTTATTAGCCAAAGCAGAAAATGATAAGCTGTAAAAGAAATCCAATATTTGCAGTTAATAATTGAATGACAGTTTTACTGTATTGCGCAGAAACACATGGTGATCACTCTGTTTGGCTTTGTGAGTGATATAGAAGGGAGTGAGAAACATACCGATATGTTTTATACATTCACACATGAATACAACTTGCTGGATGACCAGGAATATACTGCTACCTAAGAAGAGTTGCATAATATACCACAGAGCAAACGTCCTCACAGGTGGCGCAGTGGTAGTGTTGCTGCTTTGCAGTAAGGAGACTGTGGAAGATTGTGGGTTCGCTTCCCGGTTCCTCCCTGTGTGGATAGCGCTTTGAGTACTGAGAAAAGTGCTATATAAATGTAATGAATTATAGGTGGTGAGATTTTAGCTAGGATAGGAACCAAAACAGTAACATACAGAGAAAGAGAAACCCAAGAAATAATTTCAAAAAAGGGTGGTCAGAAGGTGTATATTACATGTTGAAATGGACGGCACACATGGACTGGCATCCCGACTGGGATTGAACAAGGATCCTTACCCCACCAGGAGACCAGTACAATGGAAGGACTGGGGGAGGGGAGCACTAATAAATATTCCTTCACCCAAAACACTTAGGGGCAGCCTCCTTGGGTTACGATCCCCACATGGATGACTGCAGGGCATGTTGGAACCCGTAGTCCCATAAAGAAAGCCTTGTTGGGTTCTGATGGGATTCACTATCCCTACTTTTTTTGGGATTGACTTTCCGATTGACCCGAAAGTTCTTCCATCAGGCTATGCCCTAGCACTGGAAGTTCTCCTGGGTCCAATATAAAAGAGGCTGCTCGACCTCTTCCAGGCAAGCCAGAGTTGGGTGTAGAGGATGGACAAAGCTCATTTGGGAAAAGTGGAAGTGAAAAAAGAGAGAGAAGAATTGTATTGTATTTGGTATATACTACTTTTGAAGTCTTTGTGCAAGGTATTTAGTGAAAATAAACCTTATTTATTATACTGGACTTGGGGTGCTGCAACTTTCCATGGCAGTCACAATGTATAAAGTAATTCAAGTTAAGGAAAGCTGCATCTACAAGCCATCTTATCCTAAGAAGTAGGACAGTTCCATTCATTAAATTTAGAGCTGTGCACATAAGGGCTTCAGCTGTTTCTAATTCCATCAGATTGTCACTCCAGTTGAAGAAGAGCTCACTTTCTTGTCTAAGTATTGTGAAATGTGCATATGCAACTTACCATACAAACATTGGGTTTTATGAAAGAAAACCTGACAGGGGAAATTGTGTATATTAATGGCAACTCTGACCCATGCATATGAAACATTTTGGAGAAATTGGAAAATAAAAACACGCTTGATCATGTAGTAAAGTGCTGCCAAACCAGCTAAATAGCGACTCACACACAAAATAATACATATCACCCAGATATTATTATAATATGCATTGATCTGACAAACACATTACACCTCAGAAGTGATAAATATGATGTACAGTCTGTATTTTGGTTCCATTTTAAGAGGATCTATGCTGTGTATTTGCACCAAAAACTTTCTTGGTTAGTTTATAACGGTTACCTGTTGTCACTTCTAAGGGAATTGGCCAGCAGGTCAGGAATATCTCAGCCAGATTTCACTCCATCATGCTCACAGTACTGAAAGCCACTAACTGACCAATGAGGTGCTATATCCAGTTTTCGTTGGGGTGCACATACATGAAACATAACACATTTTTGATGAAAAGGCAATTTACAAAGTGTCTGATTTTCCTAATTCAATTAGAGCAATTTGCTGCAATCATATAGTAAAATATGCACCTATCAAGAATGAAGCTGCTTTTGTTAACTGTGAGCAGTGACATTCCATTAATGCACAAGTCATCTGTGATGCCAAGATGAGACTGACAAACATTGTGGCTCAGTGGCCTGGGTCAACCCATGATTCATTCATTTTGACGCAAATTAATTTTGGCAGACCTGATGGCACTGTAAATGGAGGCTGGTTTATTGCTAAGGCATCTGTCTGAAACCTGTTTTTCATATGGCCTGTACTATTCATTGTACCAGCAATCGTGTCATTACATGTGTCATGTACGCCTTTCCCTAACTCCCAGACTGCAGATTGCACAGCCAGATATTCTTGAAAGCATGTGGTTGTGTCTGGATGTATTAGAAGAGAAGTTGCTGTACCAGCCAATGAAGTTTTGCAGCATCGTGACTGCATATGTATTAGGTTGCTTAGCCTTGTCCAAATATGGTTGTGCATTCTAGGTGCATTAATGAATGCACATTTACAAGGTGATTGTGATTTATAAAAGGTAAACTGCATAGAAATGTGTGTACTCTAAGTTTTATAAATCTGATTTTTTTTTATTTGGCACATATTTTCATGCTCAAAGCCACATAAAGTTTTATAAGTGATGCCCCTGGTATAATAGGAAATACACTATTTACACTTGTTTATGAAAATGTTTATGAAATGAAAATGTAGGAAATAGGTTTAATTGTAGCATATGTCCAATCAAGAATTTTCATTCAAAATTTTGTTGCATGGATTAAATATGTTAAAAGATTATATTTATGTATTTTCTACTTTTGAAGCTATCGTTTAAAGCAGTTAACAAGCAAGATGCAACCTGAGGTACCCAGTTGTGACATGAAATTAATTATTAACTTGGATGTTCCGGTTGCTCATGGGAAAAATAACCATAGTACTTAAAACTTTTTTTTTCCTTGGGATAACAGCTTTTCTTTAGTTCACCCTTTAAGTATCTGGTAGTTGAGTCATGGCAACTGGACTTCGTTCTTGAAGTCCAGTTGCCATGATTCAATTACCAGATAATTTCACCAGGATGACTGAGAATCTTCACAGACTTCACCCTTTAAGGCATTTTATAATATGTCAATTCAAAGAGTAAGGCATTTCACTATGTGCCAATTTAAAGTGTTAATTTGTTTAAACATTCTTTCTTTTGATGTGCCCAAAATTCAATGCTCACAGTCATGAGGATTTAGAAGGTTTGATTGGATAATTCACTGCCTGATTTCATTATGGTTAAAGTTTGCATATACATTTCCCTCCATAATGTTTGGGACAAAGACACATTTTTCCTTGATTTTCCTCCTCTGATCCACAGTTTAAAATTACAAATCAAACAATTCAGATGTGATTAAAGTGCACATTGCAGGGTTTCATTTAAAGGTTATTTGCATACATTTCAGTCACACCATGTACAAAAGACAACACTTTTTCTATTTATCTAAATATGTTTATTATTAACAAGAAACAGTATTCTGTAAGCAACATAATGAGGAGGAATGCAGTTTAAGAAAAACAATTAATAATATACAGTAATGTGAAATATAAAAATATTTTTTATGAGAATTAAAATTTAAATGGGGACTTGCACAAAGAGCAGGGATGTATTTCCTCTTTTCAGCAAGAACAAAAATAAGCCACTGAAGTACCCAGGCATGCAATTAATTAAAGCAGTGTGTCATTGATAAATTACCTACCTGAAAAAAGGCCAGAAATCACAGCAATACCCAAAGAGCATGGCTGAAAACCTCTGGACTAACCAAATGTGGTGCAAGAATGAATACAGAAATTCTTTAACACAATATTTATCAGGCAGGACACTTTGAACTGTGAGTTAATACCTGCATGAATATTTTAGAGACAAACTGTAATGACCATGGTTATAACAAATACATACTCCAGGGTATTTGGAGCTTCAGATAAATACAGTACACAGACAGCTCAATCTACTAACATGAAGGCCGTTGCAAAGGAAATTCTTAATTGAAAAATGCTTACATAATAAACTCCTTTTCTGTAGTAACATAACCAATTAAATACATCAGCATTCTCCTGGACTGTTCCACTGGTAAATTATCAGTGGTTACCCACAAATTGAAGTTGTTGTTTTGTCTTAGTCTGTCCTGAAATACAGAACTTGGAATATCTAACAAATGTTTACTTTGTAATATTATAATATTGATAATTTCTTATGATATTAATTTGTGATGGCTCCAGCCAATATGCTTCATGCTTAGCAATAAAATGATGGCAGGCGAAAACGCATCACCATTCAGATGTAATCTTCCACATTCATAGAGGAAAATTGTATGTACTGCATGTACATGCGAGACGTGACTGCTCTCAGAAACTGACAGCACAAGAGCTTGACATAGCTGTCATAATAGGAGATAATGCATAGATTTTTTTTTGGCATGAGCACGGCTTAGGTGCCAAAAGAGTACATCCAGAGAGTTAAGTCTGACAATGACAAACAATGACAAACTTTGTGAGGTGTAGATAACAAAGCAAACATCTGAAACATTGTTGTTTCTGAAGTAAACATCTAGCCTCTTGCTGGAAATATCTGCCCTTGTCTCTCCTGCAATCTCGAAGCAATTCATTTTACAATCTTATCCTTCTTCAACTTTCTGCCTCCCAGGTCAACAACTCTTCTGGCTCTACAATCCGCAACAGGATTCATGCTGTTCAGTTAGTAAAGAGCTGGTTGGGGGTTGCTCCATTAGGCAGTTTTTCCTGTCCACCTTTCCTCATTTTAATTTCTTTTTTTTTTGCTTTCTTCGCCTTGTGCTCCTAAATGGTGCATGTGCTAGTTTACCCACTGATTCTTTCTCTCTCTCTCTCTCTCATTATATTTCTGGTTAAACAGCTGTCTAAGATGGGGTGGGGTGGTTGGGCACTGGTTGCAATCCTGTTAAATGACAACAGAAGTAATTCATTAAATTTTAACAGATGAATTAACTACCACTCAAGATCAAAGTCTCAAAGACTCAAAGTCCATTTCCTCAACTCTTCAATGCCCCAACCACCAAAATAATGTAACAGTTCAACACAGTACACACTCACTTACACCAGGCAAATTAAATCCGAGGATATACTTAATGCTATGTGACGCGTGAGCTTGAGGACACTGCTGCTACACAAGTAGTGTACTGACTATACTTGGGCACGTTAAGTAAATCTGGAGGATTCCACCAGGTTACAGTGCAAGAAATGATCACGGTGAGAAAACAACATTCGGTTTCACTGTGTTGTGAGTTGAGGGAAGAAAGATGTTAAAAATGATAAATTCTTTGCATTCTGATGCTGTTGCAAATGTGCAAAAAAAAGACAGCAACAGAGACACAAAAGATGGTATGTAAGACCTTTAAATGTATTGAGTTATTATGATGGGGAATATGCAATGCTTGCATTGCCTATCACTAGAATTACCAAAGCCTACGAAAATACTTGTAAACCCGGCCCACCTTAAATCTGTTCGCACCTCTCCGTCTTGTAAATGTGTCAGTAAGTGCAAGAAGCAAGCAGCCTACTATCCCATCACCCCACCGCCGCAGCAATGGCAAAAAGCGCTCCTAACTCAAGCCTTGATTATCTGGGAGTCAGGTACTGGGAGCTGTATAGTGTAAATAATATATCGTGATTTGGAACACATGCACTTCATGTGTGTTCGGTGTCTACAAAGATCTATGTAAGTGTAGCATGACAGAAACGTTGAACACATACCTAAAAGACAAACTTTGTTCATGTTTTAGTACTAACGACAAAATTTTGACATGAAGTGTATAATGTGTGAAGACTGAAGTCCAAATATCAAATAAGCATTTTCACAAAAGGTACAAATATAACAGAACAAGTTCGCTTTTATTCAAGAATATAACCGAAGAATAACTGCATTGTTACAACTGCTTTGGTAGTACAGCGGTAAGAACTACTGACTCATAATCAGGAGGTTGTGAGTTCGAGCCTTGCCGTGTCACAAAATACCTCCACGGTATTGTGCAAAGCCCAGTTTGTGATTATGTTTTATGATGGTCCTTATATAAAAACATTTACATGTTACTTATATAAAAGCCAGATAGAATGTTATTTACCTTGATTTATTTACATATCTCCTACAGTGTAAAGTCACAAGTAGACTGCAGAGCTTCCTGTGTTTGATTGACATGGGCATACTCACAAACTACATGTGTACTGACTACTGAAGTGACTTCAGCTGCAGGTGGAAGCTCCTGTTGCACCCTATGCAACTGTGTTTGATCTTATTCAGGAAAAGATCCCAGTCCCCCCACAGGAGAAAGACTTCCCGAGCCTAAGGTCATAAAGCTTATGAAACTGTTTCTGGACAAAGGCAGAATCGTAGCAACAGTTGCGTGGAGCTTCCACCTGCAGCTAAAGTCACTTCAGTACACATACACTGCATCAGCGTGCCCGTGTCGATCAAATACAGGAAGCTCTGCAGTCTACTTGTGACTTTACACTGTAGGAAGATAAGTAAATAAATCAAGGTAAATAACATTCAATCTGATTTTTATATACAAAGTACATGTACAGTGACGGAAAAAGTGCAACGGTAGCTTCCACCTGCAGCTATAGACTCTTCAGTACACGAGCGACTCTCCATGCTAGTGTTTAGATCTAGATGGTGTATGTGCCCAAAAAAGAAGTCTGACTGCATTCTTGTACCATTGCTCGTGTACTGAAGTGTCAGCTGGTACTTTTCGTGGCATTACACATGTAATTTGTGAAAATGCCCTTGTCGATCAAACACAGGAAGCTCTGCAGTCTTCTTGTGACTTTACGTTGTAGGAAGATAAGTAAATAAATCAAGGTAAATAACATTCAATCTGGCTTTTATATAAGTAACATATAAATGTTTTTTATATAAAGACCGCCACTAAACATAATCACAAACAGGGCTTTGCATGATACCTTGGCGAGGTCTGTAAGCTGTGCTGTTTCAATGAAGGACAGGTGTGGGGCAGACTGACTGGCAGGATTACGCTGGACCTCTTGCTGCATCCAGACTGTGCCATCTTTTGCCTTTACGCCTGGTGCAGCTGCGTTATTCTTACATGTGAGTGGACGTTTCTTGCAGGGAGGGCTTCTGTTCTCTTTCTATGATGTAGAACCCTGTCCTCATCTGAGTACACCTCTTTTATAGCACATATTTATTTGAAAACTAACAGTGTCAGATTGGGGCGAGTGTGAACGCGACTGAGAGAATAAAACTGAATTTAAAAAAAAACCCTAACCTTTACAAGTACCATACATTTACACCAGCAGTTACAGACTCAAATCAAATGTATGTTTTTATTGTATAATAGTAACAATACGAGCAGCTCACTACTCAAAATGTTTATTTTTTGACGTGGCAAGGCTCAAACTCGCAACCTCTTGATTATGAGTCAGTAGTTCTTACAGCTGTACTACCAAAGCAGTTTTAACAATGAAGTACACTAACCCGATTTCTTTTTCTTCGGTTATATTCTTGAATAAAAGCACACTTGTTTTGTTATACTTGTACCTTTTGTGAAAGTGCTTATTTGATATTTGGACTACAGTCTTCACACATTATACACTTCATGTCAATATTTTGTCATTAGTACTAAAACATGAAAAATGTTTGTCTTTTAGGTATGTGTTCAACATTTCTGTCATGCTACACTTACACAGATCTTTGTAGACACCGAACACACATGAAATGCATGTGTTCCAAATAATGATATATTATTTACACTATACAGCTCCCGGTACCTGACTCCCAGATAATCAAGACTTGAGCTGGGAGAGCTTTTTGCCATTTCTGCGACCGTTGGGTGATGGGATAGTAGGCTCAGAAGAGATAAGCGTTCTGAGCTTGAAGTATAAACCGGCCCATTTAGTAGCTACTGACTCTCTTCTTCTTCTTCTTCTTTCGGCTGCTCCAGTAAGGGTTCGCCACAGCAGATCATCTTCTTCCATATCTTTCTGTCCTCTGCATCTTGTTCTGTTACACCCATCACCTGCAAGTCCTCTCTCATCACATCCATAAACCTTCTCTTGGGCCTTCCTCTTTTTCTCTTGCCTGGCAGCTCTATCCTTAGCATCCTTCTCCCAATATACCCAGCATCTCTCCTCTGCACATGTCCAAACCAATGCAATCTCGCCTCTCTGACTTTGTCTCCCAACTGTCCAACTTGAGCTGAACCTCTAATGTACTCATTTCTAATCCTGTCCATCCTTGTCACCCCCAATGCAAATCTTAGTATCTTTAACTCTGCCACCTCCAGCTCTGTCTCCTGCTTTCTGGTCAGTGCCACCGTCTCCAACCTATATAACATAGCCGGTCTCACTACCGTCCTGTAGACCTTCCCTTTCACTCTTGCTGATATTGGTCTGTCACAAATCACTCCTGACACTCATCTCCACCCATTCCACCCTGCCTGCACTCTCTTTTTCACCTCTCTTCCACAATCCCCATTACTCTGTACTGTTGATCCCAAGTATTTAAACTCATCCACCTTCGCCAACTCTACCCCTTGCATCCTCACCATTCCACTGACCTCCCTCTCATTTACACACATGTATTCTGTCTTGTTCCTACTGACCTTCATTCCTCTCCTCTCTAGAGCATATCTCCACCTCAACAATTAGGTTAAAAACTCCACTGCCATCTCTCCTAAACACCTCCATGCTTCCACAGGTATGTCATCTGGACTAACGGCTTTTCCATTCTTCATCCTATCCATAGCTGTCCTTACTTCCTCCTTGGTAATCTGTTGCACTTCCTGATTCCCTATCTCCACATCATCCAACCTCTTCTCTCTCTTGTTCTCTTCATTCATAAGCCTTTCAAAGTACTCTTTCCATCTGCTCAACACACTCTCCTCACTTGTGAGTACGTTTCCATCTTTATCCTTTATTACCCTAACCTGCTGCACATCTTTCTCAGCTCGGCCCCTCTGTCTAGCCAATTGGTACAGGTCTTTTTCTCCCTATTTAGTGTCCAACCTCTCATACAACTCATCATACGCTTTTTCTTTAGCCTTCGCCACCTCTCTCTTCACCTTGCGCCTTATCTAGCTACTGACTCTAAGAGCCAATTTATACTTCACCCTCAAAACAAGTACACATGTGCATCATGGATGCACAGTGATCCCAGAATTCTTTTGATGTGCTCTCTGAACACGTCGTCAGAAATTAATGTGATGCATGCATGAGTTGCAGTACCAGAAAAAAATATGTGTGACATGTGTATTCAAGTTTTTGGTATGTGACATACCAAATCTGTGTGTTTTGTTGTTTGATGAATGGTTCGATGCAGTGAAGCAAAATATCAAACTTAAATGCTGACATGTTGTATTCAATATATTCATGGTACTTTTTTTCATCCATTTTTCACATGGGCAATATAAGCATTGAATATTCCCCATTGTAATGACATGATACATTTAAAGGTCTCACATACCATTTTCCGTGTTGCTGTTTTTTTTTTTTTTTTTTTGCACTTTCACAACAGCATCAGAATGCAAAGATTTTTTTTCTTTAACATTTTTTTTCCCATAACTACCAACACAGCAAAACTGGACATTGTTTTCTGACCGTGATGATTTCTTGCACTGCCACCTGGTGGAATCCTCCAGATTTACTTAAAGTACACACGCAAGAATAGTCAGTATGTTGATTGCTTAGCAGCAGCATCCTCAAGTGCACTCATTTCAAAGCATTAAGTATATACCCGGCCTAACATGAACAACAGTGGGTTGCCAGAGGATACTGGAATGTTCATGAAGAATCCGAACAACTTATAGACAACTAGCCGAAATTACATATTACTAAATTTATTAAACTTAAAACTGTTTGAATTTGGTACAGAACTATTGTTAGTATATTCTTTGTTTTATCTTCAGGTGCAATGAAGCCCATATTTCAATAAATAAATATAGAGGCAATGTCTTGGAGCCAAAACAAAAATAGTGAAGGTAATTTTTGATTAAACAAAAAAGTTAAATGCAATGAGTGGGAATCAGACCCAAACTTCTTGGTTAAAAGGTAGTGGGTGTAACTATTAAACCACCATACCAACTTGTTTGGTGCTCTTTGACTGTCAATAGATCACATTATAGTATATCAAACCACTTACTATTTTGAAACTGCTGAATTTGTTTTCCATGTTTGCTTGGGTATTATTTCCAAACTTTGCTGTAATTTTAGAATCAGAATCAGATTTATTGGGCAATAAATTGTAATTGTAATAATAAATTGTAACCTATTTTTGTCATGTTTAGGCACTGATCCAAACCACACTGTTATGGATGAGCTGAGAATAGACTCAATGACTGCTGTGTAAAACTGAATCAGCAGCTCCTGTGGAAGGTTGAACTTCTTCAGCTGTCACAGGTAGTTCATTCACTGTTTTGCCCTTTTAATGATGGATCCTACATTGGTTTATTTCAAGTCCCGGGAGATTATACTGTACACCCCAGAAACATCCACAACTTTCACAGCAGTATTAAGTATGGAGAAGGGGCATAATATTGTGGGACCTCTGCTAAAATTCACTGCCATCTTCACAGTTTTGAGAGTGTTTAGCTCCAGATTGTTCTGACTATACCAAAGGACCAGCTGCTCAACCTCCCGTCTGTATGCAGACTTTCACCATTTCTGATGAGCCCAATGATGGTTGTATCATCCACATATTTGATAGGTTTGACTGAGGGGTCCTTAGAGGTGCAGAGAAGGAGAAGAGCAGTGGGGGGAGCACACATCCCTGGGGGGCTCCCTTTTTGATTGTACAATAGCTAGATGTGAGTTTCCCCAGTTTCACCTGCTGTTTCCTATTGGTCAGGAAATTGGTGATCCATTCACAGGTGGAGGCAGGGACAGAAAGCTGGGTGAGTTTTGAGTGGAGGAGATTCTGGATTATTGTGTTGAAAACAGAGCTGAAGTCTACAAACAGAATCCTTGCATATGTCCCTGGGTTGTGAAGATGTTGCAGAATATAGTGTAGACTGTTGTTCACTGCAGCATCCATTTTCCAGTTCTCTCGATAAGCAAACTGAAGGGGGTCCAATAATGGAGATGCAATGTCCTTCAAATGAGCTAACATCAGTCTCCCAAAGGTCTTCATGACCACAAATGTCAGAGCAACAGGCCTGTAGTCATTCAACACTTTACACTAAATTTTTTGGGGATTGGTATGATATTGGGTTGTTTGAAGCATAACTTCACACAACACTAATGGTTTGTTGTAAATATGAGGGAAGACAGAGGTCAGTTGATCAGCACAGATTTTTAAGCAGGATGGTGAGACCCCATCCAGACCTGATGCTTTCTTAGTGTGTTGTCCTTTGAAGAGCTGACACACATCCTCTTCAGAGATATTTAATGCAGGGTTAGTGGGAGAATCTGTGTTGGGTGGATAGGGAGTTGTATAAATCTGTACACTGAAAGGGCTGACAATGTCCTTTTTATTCTGTGGCTTATCAAACCTGCAATAAAAGGCATTCAATACGTCAGCCAGCTGGTGATTCACTGTAATATGGGGGGATGTTTTCCTGTAATTTGTAATATTTTGTAGTCCTTTCCAAGGTTATCATAGTTAACGAAAACTAAAATCAAAGCTGAAACTATTATTAAAAAAAAACATTTTCGTAAACTGAAATAAAATTATTAACAAAGCCGAAATGAAAACTAGAATTAAACGAAACTATTAAAGTACAGTAGCTGGAAAGACTAACTGAAAAAATCTAATAATATACTAAAAATACTTTTAGTTTTCATTTTTGAATGAATATTCTTGTCATTAGTCTTTAATCCTTGTAACTTTTAACTTTGAAACAGAAAGTAATCCACCACGAGCCACCCGCATATATTCATCTACTGAATGGCGGCTGGTGGTGGAGGGCTGCTGTTCACACAACATTTGCGTTGACAGTTCAAGCTGAATACAGGCACGTAACAAAGTGAAATAGAAAGCGATTTACTGTGCTGCCTTTCTTTATGCTTGATGTAATTCAAACACCTGAAATCGGAATGTGCTGATCAACAAAACCTTTACCGTGAGACAGAAAAATCACAAGTGAGTAACGTTTCAGTTTATTTCTCAGGTGCCTGCTTTGCTTGCATCATACAATATCAGCATATTGTTACTGACCAATCACTTTTGCTTTAAAAAAGTCATTTAACAACGTAGCAGTACAAACCTGCCAACTGGTGAAAAACTAAACCTACTAATGTGTTTTTGTATTTATTCTATATTTATTAATTTATCTTTTTTTAGTTTATATTCACAGCTCAAAATACCTGATATTGTGAAAATAATCCAGTATCAGAATTATGTTTTAAAATACTTGTCCCCCTTTTTTCAATTTTTCTCTCCCTCTCAAAATAGATAGTTGAAATATTATATACTTTTTGTTCTTAACATCATACATTTTGCATACCAGGGATTTTTCCTGCCTTACATCCAAACCTACTGGGGTAGGTTTCAGGTTCCTGCGATCTTGCCCTGGATAAACAGGTTCAGATAATGTATATATTGTTCCTAATCTCGGATGCTGTCTCTGTTGTTTTGTGCACGTCCATACACCGATTACCTGCTCTTGCTCTGCTCATTAAGGGTTTAACCTTGACACTAAATGCTTGTTTTTCTTGGTTTCCCTCAGTAGAGCCAGTTGGAGTCTGCAAACTGATTTAAGCCTAAGAGTCCTGTTCTTCCTAAGCCCACGTGATTTTCATGATCACACATGTCAGAACACAGTAGAATCTATTTTCTGATGTTTGATATCTTTTCAGGCCTGCAGATTAGGGCTGTCTTAACGCATGGGCACGCTGGGCAGTTGCCCGGGATCCCCACAAGATTGGGGGCCCAATGCTAATCAATGTATGATGTGACTTGTTGTCAATAAATAAATACTATACTAAACTATAAATATTTGTTATTGTGTTATAAATGGACATTGGCATTCACCTCTGATTTAGTATCACGGTCACCTCTGCAACCTCATGTGCATGTATGTGTATGGATCTCACGCACTACATAACATAAAAGCGTATATGTTAATGTCACTTCAACTCAGCTCTTGCAAAGAAATTTCATAAATGTTTGTGTTGAACACTTGATTAATAATAAATAATTTATAGTAATTTCATACTGTGCCATCTCAATCTGTGTGTATCATTTATATGTTGATGTTTTTGTGTTTTTCAAGGCTCATTTTATATTGTTCAAATGCTTGTGTTGATTAAACTTTGCTGTACAGCATTTTTAATACATTTTATTATGAGATCTGAGTTACCTGCGGGGTTATGACCACTTACTTCAACATCAAGCTGCCCCACAGGCTATGCAGAAACATATATATGTCAAAAATCTTACGTATGCATATACACTAATGACAAAGAAACAGGGTTGGACAGATGGTGTAATTGTGAGCTATTACACTAAAAACCACAAACGGTACTGAACACCCCCCCTCCCCCCACAACTTCAGACCATAACAAAATAGTGAAAGAAACTCTTGCATACAAGATACAGCAAATAGGTTGGATTCAAACCTAGATTTTTTTGGCTAAAAAGTAAGCATGTTAATTATCACACTTCCATCACAATTTGCATGGAGTTGTTTCTCTGTTGGTAGATCATGCTGTATAATTCCTTTTCACTTGCTCTAAATCAGAACCATCCTTGAGGGGTGGGGCAAAGCCAAATGTTATAGGTTAAAAACCTGACTTATGCTGAGGAGTTGGTGTGTAACAAGTTTCAGTTCAAGTCAGTTGCTTGAAAAACAAAGCTGTGCTGAGTTAAATTATACTTTTGTATTTTGTAACACAATGCTCTTTGATTGAAAGCAGCAATGCTTTTCAAGTTCATTCCTGGTGGCATCATGGGGCTGCAGGTTTTTCCAGTCAGTTTCACAATCAATGAGTCATTTACCACTAATTGATATCTTTTAAATAGTTTTTTTTTCTTCTTTTCCTTTTTTTTTGCATTCAGAAAATCATCCTAGTATCAGATTTGCAGTTAGAAGAAATATAGAAGTGCATGTATTTTTGCCATCACTTTAAATGCTTAATTCTGTTTCTTATTTTCTGATTAACATACATATTTGCTGTAGAATTTGCACCCTTAATATAATGACAATTAACAAGTGGCAGAGCAAACACAGGGACAAACAACACTGAATGCTGAAAAACTGCAGTTACATGACTTTATTGTGAGAACCACAAGTGAATTTACTAGTAAACTAGCTGTGCTACCAGTCTAAAATGGGTTGAAATCTAAGTAATCAACCTAGACCTTACCATTAACATTTGCAGTGCAGCATGCAAAGTGTACATCTATGTTAAATGCCATTTGGTATGGTATTTGTAAAAGCAGTGTTAATGTTTGTGATGTACCATCTATTGGAATGACAAGTACAATGTATTTCTACAACACAATAAAGTGTGCAGAAAGTGAAGGGGTCTAAATATTTTCTGAATCAAATAAAATCAAGTTGAAATTTATTGTCACATTCAAGTTACACATACAGTACAATAAGTAGTGAAATGTTTAGTTGCTCAATTCCAATGATGTGCATCTAAAAGGAATACAAAGGACAATAACAATAATACATTACTTAATAAATATCAATAAAAATCATTAATATAATTACAAATAGCGGAGTGGTGGCTCTGAGGCTAAGGATCTGCGCTGGTATCCCAAAGGTTTCCGGTTCGAATTCCCGTCACTGCCAAAAGAGATCCTACTCCGCTGGGCCCTTGAACAAAGCTCTTAACCTTCAATTGCTCCAGGGGTGCTGTACAATGGCTGACCCTGTGCTCTGACCCCAAGGGGTATGCGAAAACTGACAAATTCCTAATACAAGAAATTGTATAAGGCGAAATAAAAAACAAAAAAAAATAAATGATAAATAACAAGTAAATAAATAATTTAAATAACTTGATGTAGGAGACCTAACAATAGGGCATCATGTAGTTCTAGACACTTTTGCAATTCAAGATGCAGAAGAACTGTGGAAAAAGCTCTTCCTTGGTCTTCAGGCAGTGTTATCGTTTTTATGACCTCAGCACAGAAAAGACGCCACTGCTCAGATGGCTGGCATCACTGATCATTTTATTTACCCAGGAAAAGTAAAATGAAATTCTGATGAGGATGAAGATGACAATTTTAAAATCCATGATAAAATCAAATTTTAAACCCAACATCTCATGGTATAGGTGTCCTGGAAATTAAGGAGAGCACACCCAGTGATGTGTTCAGCTCCCTGCAGAGCTTTGCAGTCTTGCTTTGTGTTGTTCCCAAACCAGGCACTAATACTTCCTGTTAGGATATTTTCAGTGGTGGATATGTAGAAGTTCTTTACTAGCTGGGAGGCCAGTCTGTGGTGTCTGAGGTGGCAAAAACATTTGTTGTGCCTTATCTATCAAGGTATTGATATGTTTGGATCAGGTCAGGTCCTTTGTAATGTGAACACCAAGGTATCTGAAACTGCCCACCCTTTCTCCCGTAGAGCTGTTAACACTGATGAGTGGTAATGTCTCTGTTATCTTCTCAAAACTTCCACAATCAACTTCTTTGTCTTGCTGACATTCAGGAGTAGGCAGTTGCCCTGACACTAGTGTGATGGGCTCTCCACTACTTTTAGGTTAGCCTGCTCATTGTTGTTATATACCAGGCTTACCACAGTTGTGTCATCAGTATACTGAGCATGCTTGGAGTTCTCCCCAAAGATTGCATCTAAATGGTGTGCATTAATGCTTACTAAATACCAACTAAAATTTAGCAATCCCAGTTTAGTAATGTTTGGATTAACACTGAAACATACAAATTAGGAAATAACAGCTTGCATAATTATGGCAGGAAATTAGTTAAAATTTGAACTGGTTGGAAAAACACTGCACTGCTGTACAGAAACTACAGATGTTTAAAATTTGGAGTACAATTTTCCATATAAATGCCTAGGCACTGTTATTATTTTAAAACAATTCTGCTCGAATAAATGAATGACTTTTACAACTGTTGGTGTTATGGCCACAATACCATAATAGCGACAATAGGAAACTGCACTATATTCGATATACAAGCTAAACCCCGTTATACTAAACATGCCAATAGACAATAACCCAAATCTACTCTCCAACACGTGACCTCACCGCCAGAAGCCGACTTTCCGGTCCCTCGATTCCAAAATTACTTCTCACTGACAGCGTGAACGTGATTGAAGATGTTCCACGAGGGGGAAGGGGTGTCTTCTCACAATCACGTGACGCGCTCTCTTGTCTCACCATTAGTCACAAATGAAGAATGCGTTAAAACTATTAACGATGGGCTTCCGATCCGTACATTTACCATTCGTATTATACAGCACATCCGTTTTGTAACAGTGGACGCGTTGCGTGTTGTAGTGCTCTGACATATTACGTGAAAACAGCAAACTCTTCACGTTTCGGTTCACCTAACGGTTCGTATTTGAATGAAACTCTTCTTTTACCGTACAGACATCAAACCTAAGAGATGCACACATTCAGTCTTAGTGCTGCCCACGGTGTGATAAGTGGCGATACATAACGCGCACAGCTCTGAATTCGGTGTTCCTCTATATAAACACGTACAGATAACACACCTCGTAACTTTGAAAGGCAGCTGCAGCGTGCTTGCCGTGAAGCACGTCGTCTGGATGTTGTCACTCGCAATGTCGCCTCTTTGTCTTGGGGTTCCGCGATTGTGTAGTTAAAATTGAATGGATATCAATTGTGACCTGTTACTAAAGAGCTACAAGTCAACGCAAAAGGGATTTCGAAAAACAGAGAGAAAAGGGTCGACCAGCTCACTCGGTTTCGTTTCTTGTAGTAGCGCTGCGTCTCCACGAGCGGCCCTTGTGTGCGGCAGGCCGGCGCCTCCCGCTCATCGCCGAGCAGTGGTATACGCCGTAGTAAAAGAAAGCTCCTTCAGTGTCACTTCAGTTTGGGAAACGAGGGCGCCTTTTCTCGCTCGATCTTTTGACCTGGGGGCGTGCAGGGTGGGGGGAGTTGCCTGCTATCTTGTCAACACAAGCCTACCCTAATCAGTGCTGTTGTCTTTCCGCCAACGAGCCGTGTGAGATCTGACTTGGGCTTTTTGGCTTATCTCTGTTTGCAGCGTTATCCCCTCCCCTTCACTTCCCACCCTGTGGTCGGACGTCAGGTGCAGATGCGGATGAGAAGCTCTAGCGATCGGCGTAAGGTGTTCGAATAGCATACGCGGGGCGGCTTTGAAATTAAAGCGTTCGCCTGTGAAGGCGAAGAGGCACAGTAAGAAAGAAAGAGGGGCGTGGGAAGAGTTACAGTTTGACAGGTGCCTTTATCCTCTGCTGCCGCCGCCGCCGCCACCACCACCACCGGACTAAATCGGAGGCATGCCGGCTGTACAGAAAACTGTGTCCGATCTACGCTCCCGGGTGGAAGGTAAGTGGCAACTTCAGCTCGAAGTGGCATTTGCCCTATTTAAAAATCAGCATCCACATATAAAGCTGATGTCTGCTTCCTTATTACACAACGTAAAGGCAGCTGTCATTGCATACAAGTCGAAATGGGGTCGTATTTCTCCGCTTGGGGAGAGGAAAAAATAGACTTCTGTAATCATCCTTGGCAGCCAGGATGGTGTAATTATTATTATTATGCTGTTCTACGAAAATTTGTTAGCTAACAAGTTAATTTCATGCCTGTGACTTGACTTGGCATTCCTCAATGAGGTTGAGGGCGACGACAGGTTAGTAGCTAGACAGATGCGGGAAAACGGAAGCTTTCCGATTGTGCTTTTTGTTTGTCTGGTAAAAGGAAGTCCACTACAAAACGAGCAAAAAAGAAGTACAACTTTGCAAACAAAAGATTGCATCTGAACGGTGATACCCAATTTCCATTTTTTGGGACCGATGAAGCAGCCTTCCTTTCCAAGCAACAAATCTCTTTTTTCCCCCCAAGAACCATGCTGTATGTGGTGGTCTGCAGCATCGCCGATATGGCAATATACCAGTGCTGCACGACCACAGACTGTACAATCCGTGCTGTATTATCATAGTCTTTTTATATAGCGCCTTTGACTACTAGTGAAAAGCTGAACACGTACGCGAAGAGATTCCGCAAAAGTGTACGCCGTCCTTTTGTGGTTCAAAGTTTTTAACGGTATGCAATAAAGCAGTGAAAAATCGCCTTGCTTTCTTTGTAATGCAGCTACATCTCATCCTTCCAATTGTCTTGGGTAATGACATGTGTGAGATAATGGGAATGAATCAGATTGTCATTATAGGTATGATCTGATTGGCTGGCCATGTGTGCATGGGAGAAAAAAATGTTTTGCCTCAGCAAGAAGTTAAACTAAAAAACTGTAGTATTATTGAAAATATTAAAATCCTGAACAGTCATAGAAGTGAAAGTAATTTATTTCTATAAAGGGTTCATAACATTTAATGAAGGATTTCAGTAAAGGTATAAGGTTTTCTTATCATTCTGGTTTGTTGTGGCATTCCAGCATTGATTAATATTCCTTATCTCTGTGTTAGGAGTAAGCTCTGAGTGTGATAACTGCAACTGTAACGAAGATGGTGACCCACTGGATTTTATGTTGTCCAGTTCCCAGTCTTACAGTTATACACGCCATAAAGTCAGAACACAGACAAATGAAGTGTCTCCCTCTGAACCTCGAAGTTGAGCTAGTTTGATCTGAGCATTTGAAGTCAACCTGCTAAGCCAGTAAATCATGGATTACTGGTATGTTTTTAGTGGCTGTGCTTGTCATGTCGTCAGCTCAGATAATTGTTAAGTGTAATGATGCTGATTTCACTGACTACCAATATGAGCAATTCATGATCATGAGAAAAGCATCTAGATACAAATGCTTGAATAAAGGAAATTTAAGTAGAGTAGCTGAAGGTTTTGTGTAGATGATTATCACTTAAAGCGCATTTCTTCTGAAATGTATTTTTATTTGGTCCTCCCTCTTTTTTAATATTACATATAACTTTTGCAAACTACCTTGCAGAGTAATAGATAGATTAAAAACAATATTAAATTAAAGAGTGATAAAAAATGCAGGTAAAAACAGACAATAGCTTTGTATAATGTTAACGTTTACCCCCCTGGGTGGAACTGAAGAGTTGCGTAGTGTGGGGGAGGAACAATCTCCTCAGTCTGTCAATGGAGCAGGACATTGACAGCAGTCTGTCACTGAAGCTGCTCCTCTGTCTGGAGATGATACTGTTTAGTGGATGCAGTGGATTCTCCATGATTGACAGGAGCCTGCTGATTGCCCATCGCTCTGCCACAGATGTCAAACTGTCCAGCTCCATACCTACAGTAGAGCCTGCCTTCCTCACCAGTCTGTCTAGGCATGAGGCATCCCTCTTCTTTATGCTGCCTCCCCAGCACACCACTGAGTAGAAGAGGGCACTTGCCACAACTGTCTGATAGAATATCTGCAGCATCTTATTGCAGATGTTGAAGGACGCCAGCCTTCTAAGGAAGTATAGTTGGCTCTGTCCTCTCTTGCACAGAGCATCAGTATTGGCAGTCCAGTCCAATTTTTCATCCAGCTGCACTCCCAGGTATTTATAGGTCTGCACCCTCTGCACACAGTCACCTCTGATGATCACGGGGTCCAGGAGGTGCCTGGGTCTCCTAAAATCCACCACCAGCTCCTTGGTTTTGCTGGTGTTCAGGTGTAGGTGGTTTGAGTCATACCATTTAACAAAGTCCTTGATTAGGTTGCTATACTCCTCCTCCTGCCCACTCCTGATGCAGCCCACGATAGCAGTGTCGTCAGTGAACTTTTGCATGTGGCAGGACTCCGAGTTGTATTGGAAGTACGATGTATATAGGCTGAACAGGACCGGAGAAAGTACAGTCCCCTGCGGCGCTCCTGTGTTGCTGACCACAATGTCAGACCTGCAGTTCCCGAGACGCACATACTGAGGTCTGTCTTTAAGATAGTCCACGATCCATGTCACCAGGTATGAATCTACTCCCATCTCTGTCAGCTTGCCTCTAAGGAGCAGAGGTTGGATTGTGTTGAAGGCGCTAAAGAAGTCCAGAAACATAATTCTTACAGCACCACTATAACTATGTATTAAAATACAGGAGTCTAGACTTTTAAACCCTGGTCTTGTTGACCTCATTTCTGTTAAGCAATGTGTAATGAAAATAGGGGTGCCTTGGTGATTCAGTTAGTAGCATGGCCGTCTGACAGATCCAGAGTCCTGGGTTCGAATCATGCATCCTTTCATTATCTGTGTCTTGTTTCCATTTTCTCCCCACATCTGTTAGGGTGTTCCTTCCACATTCTCAAAGACATGAGGATTAACATTAAATAATAATTTTACATTAGTGTATGAATGAGCCTCTGCCAGGGTTCACATCCCAAGTCCTCCCTATGTGGAGTTTGCTTGTCCTACCTCCTGATTTCTACCCACAGTCTAAAGACAATCAGGATAGGTGGACTGACAAAGCTAAATTGGCCTTAGTGTTTGTGTGTGTTTCTGTGCGCTTGCTCTGTGATGGACTGTCACCCTGTCCAGGGATTGTTTCTGCCTTCTGCCTTTGCTTGCTGTGATAGGCTCCAGTTTTGCTGTGATCCTGATTAGGATAAAACAGGGTTAATGGGTTAGTTACTGTAATGGTAGTTTTACGTTCTAATTAGCTATTGTAATGGCAGTTTTCATAGTCTTATAGCAAGCAGTTAATAACTTGTTACTTGAAGTGGCCTCTTCTCCTGCATTGATTAAAAGTATAAAATGTAATTAAAATAAACTGAGTTTTAAAAAATGAATCCCTTATATTTTATTAATTTTAAAACATCATTATAATGATTACGGGTGGCACGGTGGCGCAGTGGTAGCACTGCTGCCTTGCAGTAAGGAGACCCAGGTTCGCTTCCCAGGTCCTCCCTGCGTGGGGTTTGCATGTTCTCCCCGTGTCTGCGTGGGTTTCCTTCGGGTACTCCAGTTTCCTCCCACAGTCCAAAGACATGCAGGTTAAGTGCATTGCCGATCCTAAATGGTCCCTAGTGTGTGCTTAGTGTGTGGGTGTGTGTGTCCTGCGGTTCGTTGGCACCCTGCCCGAGATTTGTTCCTGCCTTGCGCCCTGTGTTGGCTGGGATTGGCTCCAGCAGACCCCCGTGACCCTGTGCTAGAATATAGCGGATTGAAGAATGACTGACTGACTGATTATAATGATTACATCATTTTTCAGCATGTTATCCAGTGCTTACCCAAAACTGATCAGATATACCCTTTGCATTCAGAGTGCAGAAGTAGAAGAAGAAGACTTAATTTAAAGTTAATCAATCAAATATATTGAAGTGTTCAAAAGGTTAGAATCAGTTCAGCATTCTAAGTTAATTGAGGACAACATTAATAAAGCTTGTCAGATTTTCAAGAACGTTTGGCCTGTTCCTTTTAACGTGATTAGATTTTTTCTAATTTAAAATAAAACAAGACATCTTTTGCTATTTCTTTCACTTGAGCAAAATACTTGTAAGACAGTGAATGTGCTGGCAGTGTGCTACTGTAAGTTGTCATAATAGAGAGTTAATTAGAACATTAGAAAAATTTAGATGAGGACATGCCATTCAGACCAGCAAAGCTTGCCAGTCCTATTCACTTAATTCCTCGTAGACAATGTCAAGTCAAGCTTTGAAGGTCTACTGTCTACCACACTACTTGGTAACTTATTCCATGTGTCTGTGGATCTCTGTGTAAAGAAAAACCTTTTTTTGTTTTTGTGAAATTTACTATTTACTAAGTTTCCATGTCCATGTATTCTTGTTGAATTAGTTTTAAAATAACAGTCTCAATCTACTGTAACAATTCCTTTCATAATTTTAAACACCTAATTCATGTCACCTCTTAATCTCCTTTTGCTTAAACTGAAAAGGTTAATTTGTTTTAATCTTTCTTCATAACTCATCCTCTGCAATCCTGAAATCAGCATAGTTGCTCTTTTCTGGACCTTTTGTAGTGCTTCTATGGCTTTTTTTTTAAGCACAGAGACCAAACCTACACACAGCACTCCAGGTGAGGTCTCACCATTATAAAGCTTGAGCTTAACCTCTTTTCACTTGTACTCTACACATTGTGCTATGTAACCTAGCATTCTTTTAGCTTTCTTAATGGCTTAACATTGGTCTGGAAGATTATAGCAACGGGTCCACTAAGACTCCTAAATCCTTCTCATAAGCAGCACTTTCAATTTCCTCCCTTTGTGTATTGAAATCTAACCATTTTTACTTCTTATGTGTAATGTTTTATTTTTACTTACAATAAATTTCATCTGTCATAAAACAGATTCTGCATTATCTTCTAGTCACTTAGCTTAGTATCATATATAAACTTAACCAGCTTGTTATATATATTTCTATCCAAATCATTTATATATGTATATTAAACATAGCAGCAGCCCTAGCACAGACACCTGAGGGACATCACTATTAACATCACCCTATTCTGATGTTCCTCACACCATAACCCTCTCCTTCCTACGTTTTAGCCAGTTCTTCATCAATCTACTCACTATACCCTGAACTCCCACTTATTTTACTTTGATGAGCTTCCTCTCATGTGGTACCTTATCAAATGCTTTCTGAAAGTCAAGATAAATAATTTCATATGCATTACTCTGGTCTTATACTTTTGTTGCCTCCTCTCATAGAATTCCAACACTGCGGTAAAACATGACTTCCCTCTTCTGAACCTGTGCTGAATGTTCCGTAAAACACCTGTTCATGCCCTGTCTTGCTCAGTTTTTTTCTTAATAATTCCTTCCATTAATTTACCGTTGATGTATATTAAGCTTACAGTCTTATAGTTACTTGGATTTGCCTGATCACCCTTTTTATATAATGGGACAATATTTGCCATTATCCAGCCCTTTAGAATTTCCCCAGTATGCAGTGACTTCCTGAAAATATGTGTCAAGGTTTTATGCATGTACTCACTAACCTCCTTAATAACTTGAGGATAAGTATTACCTGGTCCTAGTGATTTGTTTGATTTTAACCTATTTAATATAAGCAGTACTTCTCCTTCTACAATTTCCAGATCACTCAGTACCTTTTTAGTAGTCCCTGTTACAGGGAGGTTATCCACTTCCTCAGAAGTTTAGACTTAAGAAAAATTTAACTTTAGAGCATTTACTGTTTCACTGTCTGTACATTTTAATTCTCCTTTACTACTTCTGATACACTTCACCTCCTCCTTGACTCTTCTTTTACTACTATAATAATGAAATATTATTTTTGGGCCATCATCTTACATGCACTATTCCTCTCATACTGCCTTTTAGCTTCCCTAATGTCCTCCTTAATAGCTGCCCTCATGGTCTCATATGCCCTATTGTTTGCATTGTAGTTATTAGCCTTATATGCCTTATATAATTATTTTTCTCTTTTGCAGATTCTTTTTCAATGTCTTAACCCTCTGCAGATTTTTTTTTTTAATTTTGGGATATACCTGTCCTGCATTAATAGTGAAATATTTTTAAATCTATTTCACTGCTCCTCGACTGTCTCCACGGTAAAAAACTTATCCCAGTTTTTTTTCCTTTTAGACTTTGCAATATCTGTTCATATTTGCCCTACCAAAGTTAAACTTAACAGTTTTAGTCTAAGCATCTGTGGTCTTCCAAAGCATTAAAAATTTTATTATATATTGCAGTCACTTGACCCTAGTGCTTCAATCACCACTACATCCTCCATTCTCTCCTGATTTTTACAAAATACTAATTCCCCATGCACTGGTGCTTTAACATTCGGTGTTAGAAAACAGACACTGATTATGTCAAAAACTCTTGCTCTTGTACTCCACTAATTGTAAGGTTAGCCCAGATAATATCTGAGTAATTAAAGTCTACCATGATTATGAGATGCACTGTAAATGTGCCTTTTTAAAATTGTTAAAGAAATACACACTGAAATTACTGTCTGCATCGAGAGGTCTATAGTACACTCCTAAAATAACGTCCTTATCCTTAATGCTTTTCAGATGAATCCAGACGTCCTCACTAAGATGTGGCCCATCACCTAATGGAACAAGATTTGCATTTAAAATTTCTTTTACATAAATGACAATGCCCCTCCTTTTCTTTTTAGTCTGTCCTTCCCCAGAAATGTTTAACCATCTATGTTGTACTTTTCTATTATCGTGACGCAAATCGATGGGGCCACCGCCCCCTCGGTCTTAAATTATGAGACTGGCCTACCCCAACCACAAGTACTAACCTTAAAGTTACTGGGGGTGGAGTATAGTTACCTATAGGTCCCTAATGTTAATGTTCCCTTTGGGTGTGTCACGATAATATGATGATTTGCGTCACGATAATAGAAAAGTACCATCTATGTAATACTCATCCCTATCTTTGCTATTTAGCCAGGTTTCTGTTATTGCTGTAATATCACAATTATGCTTAGCTACCTACAACTCCAACTCACTTATTTTATTTTTGATACTTCTAGCATTAAGACAAGCTATTTTAACGTGTTACTTATTTTACTTTTAATCTTTGGGTTAGAATTTACGTTGCTATGCATATTGTTGTTGTTTGCCTCTTCATGCAAGTACTAAATCTGGCCTGTCCTAAACTCCCTGCATTCCGTAGTTTAAACAATCCTTGACTAACCTACTCATATGCCTCTCCATGACAATGGTGCCACTTTGGTTTAATTGTAACCTGTCATGGTGGAAAAGACCCATTTTTTTCCAAAAGGAGTCCAAATGCTAAGTGATGTCCCAGTGGACCTTGAGTTTGAGTTATCCTGCTTATTATACAGCCTAATAAAGTTAAGATATAGGAGCTTCTCTATTACTTGTTTTCTGAGTAGAGTGAACATATTTGTGTGAATGAATGCCATTTAGCCCAAAAAGCTTGATTAGGCCAGATATGAATAGTGTTCTTATAAGTTCTGCAATAACAAAAATAAAGTAGTATTTATAGTAAAACTAAGCAAGTATATTTCTGTCAACTTTAGTAAAATTTTTTGTTTATCATCCTTTAATAAAGACTCTCTTCAAATGATTGTCTTTGAATCTTAAAGCCAGAAAATGTACCCTTCAGTGTTTCAACATTTCAAAAAAGGGCCATAAAGAAAAATTAATCTTTTTTTGTGCATTGGTGAAAATGTCTCGGTTGAGGCTGTAAGTCATTATGACTGTGTTTAACTTGTGGTTTCACCTGTCTTTCAGGTTTTTCATGTTTTAGTGATAGTGTTTAGAGTTGAATCAGTGTTTGATGTGCGTAAGTGTAAGGGCAGGATCAGTTTTAGCTGGGCGACTTTAGAATTCATTGCATACTTTCAGAGGGGAAAGGTCTGTAATGCCTTTGTTTGTTTTTAAGGAGTAGGCAGCTGATGCCAAACCTTTTCATTTAAATGAGCAGCTACTTCAAGGAACTAGGTGCTTTGTTTATAGCAGTATTTTTAGATGACATAATAATTAATTGTTGATAACAGAGTTATCCAGTTCTTGTCTTCAAAGGCAGATTTAAATCTTTTTCAATCACACAGTAATTTCATTTTTTAACATTGTGGCTGTCCTTTCCATTTGCACTTATTTGTGAATTTATGATTTTTTTCCTTTGCAGGGTACACTTTTTAGAACATACAAGCAAAGCAACAATATAGTATTTTAAGTTTTGTTGGGAAGGAATGCCAAGTGTTTTCGGCCCCCTTAAGGAATGTAGAGTAGTGATACTTGTGTTTTGTGGGTGCTAACCATGAAATGTACTTCATAGAATATGCAAACATTTGCCTTCATGCCCTTTTTGATATGTTTGTAGAATGCGTGATTGAGAGATAAAGCTGTTGTTTGTTTGAAGTTGACATGGTTTTGTGGTACACACCAGTAAAAACAGATTTTATAATGTTATCTGCAGGGCCGGATTTTCCTATAGGCTAACTAGGCTTCAGCCTAGGGCCTCAAGATCAAGAGGGGCCTACATTTAAATTGTTAGCAAAATTTTAATATCTCTCATGTAATTTACAAACTTAAAAATGGAAGGTGAAAGGGCCTCATAAGTGGAGTAGCCTAGGGCCTCTTTTCATATAAATCCGGCCCTGGTTATCTGTAATTAGCATGGCTTGCTAGAAATTTGATTGCTCTTGATTTAAGCATCAGTTTACACATTTGTCCACATCATATTTGAAACCTTTCTGTCTATTGCATTAGATTCTAATAATTAATTTCTAAGGTTAATGTATTATTGTTAATAGTGCTGGCTATGGGAAAAGTATACTATATGTCTGGTTAGTGGAGTCTGTTCTTTGTGGCAAATAAGCACAATATTTATTACGTACAGTACATACTTGAATAAACTAAAGGAAACATTACTAACAAGTGTATGATTGTTTCAGACTTTACAGATGTAGCTTTCTTTTAGTAGCATATGTGCTGAAGACAATTGTTGGTGGTCAGTGTTTAATAAAACTTTTGAGAACTGTATAGCAATTTTCATAGCACTATTTTTTAAAAGGGTGTTGTGCAGGGTTTTTTTATTTTCTTAGCATTTGCCACTTTAAAATTTTGTTAACTTATTTAATATTGAGAAACTGTCGCATGTAAGAGTGATTTTTGGAAGTTTAAAAAATGTATCCTGCATGCTATATTGAAGTTAACTCAAGGAAAAAATTGCCAACACATTTGAAGAATAAATGTCACTGAAACCAGCTCACTGGGAGCTACTTTGTAGAAAGACAGACAAGACGTGCTTCCCATTTTATGTGAACATTCTTAAAAATGCAGTAAATTGTAGTTTTAAGCCTTCAATGTTATTAATGTTGTTGAAACACCAAATATTGATTGATAGTCCTAGTAAGACTTGGACTAGAAGCATAATATGCCTATGAATGACATGATATGCAGTATACATCCATCCATCCATCCATCCATCCATTTATTTTCCAAACCTACTTTCTCTCAATATCAGAAGGAGCCATAGGGAGGCTGCAACATTGGGAACAAGATGTGAACTAGATCAAGATGGGGTATCAATCCATCACAGGCTACACACTCTCATACAAACTTATGCCCAGTACTGGGCCAATTTGGCATGGTCTGTTGGCCTAACATGCATATGTCTCTTATCTGTCTGAGGAAAATATAGTACTAGGAGAAAAGTTACATAGATAAAGAATGTTGGAACCCCACAGAAGGGAATAAATACTCTGTCCCTGTTTTAGAGACATCACTGGAAAACCCTATCCCAGTGAACCAGCTATGTTTGGCAAAATTATTTTAAAATATACATATATTATGTATTGAATACCTCATTCCATGATTTGTGCCAGAAAACTATAGTGATGCTTTTAGCAGGCATGTTTTAGCATTTGTCTAGTTTCATTTACTGTTAATTTAATTATTTTGTACACCATGAATCACTGATTCAAGACATGGTGCAAGGAATGTACCCACGTGGGGTGTCTGTAGCAGACAAGGTATTTTTCTTGGCAGTTCCATTAAATAGATTGTTTCATAGCATGCTTCAGAGATGAATTATAATATCTTTTGATGACAGACTCAGTGAGGGAGGAGGAGCTTAGTGTGCTCACAGTTATATAAGCAGTTTCTTGGTTCATGGGCATAATCTATACCTGCCCTTTCACATGGCATAACGTGACTAGAATGTCTAATTGCCCTTGTTGAAGTTATCTTAAAATTAATAATTACAATGTGATTGTTTAAACAAACACCACTGTAATGCTCTTAGAAAGATCTTTGCAGCTTGATATAGTTGTATTTTGAGCGTGATATACCTGTTGAAGCCACATGTGATTGGTAACCTTTTTCATGGTATAACCTGTTTTCTCAATAGGTCTTGAACTGCTGTGATAGATACAATTACCCTCTGACCCTGAAATGGGTAGTCAGGTTAGAAAATAAATGATTGGATGTAATTGGCAAAAAGAAAAACTTCGGTATGGCCCTAGTAAGTGCTTGGCAGCATTCAGCATTTTTTTTTTTGTGATTTAGAGAAAAGTTTGCATAATAGTACAATAGAAGGCCTGAACAGACACAGGCTTGGTGCATAAATGCATAATGCATTAAATTGGCAGAGGAAATTGTGATGATGATAGTGGAGAGGATGTGACATTCAGCAGTTTGTTGTTTGGAGGCTACTGCTCTGACTACAGCTTAATTTCTTGTTTCTTTATAGTGTGATAATTAAAAAAAGAAACCCTTATAGTTGAGTTGTATTATACAGTATATACTTTAAAACAAGAACTTAAATTCCCAGTATGTGTATTAAAATGGCTGAAATGACAAGGATCTTAGAACGTCGTACCTTGAAACTGTGTTCCTCAATATTATCAGAGGTACTTTTAATTATACTATACATTGATAAAGCTTACAAAAATTTTTCCATGCTTTAGGCCAGAATTTTGATTTTGTTTCTTTTCTTTGCTGTGTTGCTTTGAAAAATGAAAGCATGGAAATGCACATCACAGTTCTAATTTTCTGTTCTTTGAAGGTTAGCGTGTATTTTTGTGATTTTTGTTTTTTTAGTATTCATTAAACACAATATATAACAGGTAAATTATGTCACAATGGCTCTACTTGCACCACCCCTAGCAGAGAAATCTCAGCTTGATTACTCATTAGAACTTCAGACATTGGCCACACCTTCCATGGATTTTCACTAGGTGCTCTTACTTCTTTCATATTCCAGAGATATATACATTAGACAATTTGATAACTCTGAAGTTGTATGAGATGACCGAATGCATACATGAGTATACGAGTATACCAAGAGAAATGACACCTTTTATTGGCTAACTAGAAAGATTACAATATGCAAGCTTTCGAGGCAACTCAGGCCCTTTCTTCAGGCAAGATCTTGCCTGAAGAAGGGGCCTGAGTTGCCTCGAAAGCTTGCATATTGTAATCTTTCTAGTTAGCCAATAAAAGGTGTCATTTTGCTTGGCTTTTCTCCACATTCATAATGGCTAACACGGTACAACACCCTAGTACTACGAGTATACCAAGAAATAAACTGGAGTCCTGTCTTGTTATGATTCCTGCCATAATCGTAATACTTTTGGGGTAGACTGTCTGTTCATGAATCTGTAAAATGAAAATGAATGGGTGGGTCTTCATGTGTTTTTCTATTGAGTTGTCAGGTGAACATTTGAGTTGAATTGTTTTACAACTGATAGGAGTTTGAGTTTACAACTGATATGTTTCCCATGATATGAGGAAACAGGATGTCAGTACAAAGGCCATTTCTTTCTCAAATATTTGTTTCACACATATCTGTGTAAAATAATGGTTAAGACTATAAATCTTGGAGCCAATTTCAAAATGCCTGCTTCGTTACAAGTTGATTTATATTGGGGAACTTTGATAACGATATTTAACTTTATTAATGTTTTTAATGTGTTTTATATTAATCAATCAATCTAACAATATTTTAAGTTGCAAATTACTATAGTTATGAAAATAATGCGTCTGTCTTTAAATTGTTATGGCTTGTTTATGATGTTTATTTAAATTTACAGTCAGTCTCCATTAATAATACAGTATCTTTCAGCTAGCTTTTTTTTTTTTCTTTGTTTAAATCCTAGCAGCAGGGTGTCTTTGAAATGGCTAGCTGTCATGGATTTCTCTCTATTATAAAAAAAAAAATCTTGGAAAAAAAGCAGGGCGACAATACGTGATCTTCTTGGAAGTTCTCGGAAGACATTTAACAGACCCGTGAGACAAAAAAGACTGGCCACGGAGCGTCTCGCGGGGACCATAAACATGAGACTTGGTGCCAAGAGATTGTCCCAGGCCCGTCTGGCGGGGTCGTGGAACATGAGATTCTTGCAAGACACGCCCTTCTTATCAAATAAGAGCATGGCCAGCCAGCAAAACACGCAGACATGTAAATGTACGTAGCACACACAGATCCTGTGCTCTCAGCACATATAAAGCGTATAAGGACAATACGTTCTAGATGAAAGAGCAGCGCGGAGAAAAGAGACCCAAAAGCGTTGGAGAGAAAAAAAGGCAGATAAGAGATTATGAAAACAGTGGAATTCGAAAGGCTCAAACAAACAATGGTGCGATACACATGCAGAGAAAGGTACAGAATATGAAAACAGTAAAATTCTAAAGTATTGTAGCGTCCCAGCCAAGTTAAAGCCTTTTTTGTTTAAAGTGACTGTTACGTCTGATTGAGGGAGGGCGGAGTAGAGCACAGAAGACTGATAGCGGGGTATTGATTGATGCGGTAAGAGGGGGGGGCGAGACCTGGAGGAGGAGGGGTCTGAGAGGGTGCTAGAAAGTTGTGTTTGGGGTTACGAAGCTGGCGATTGTTCAAATAGAACTTTTGCGAAACTTTATTACGTCAGTCGCTACAGTATAAAAAAAAAGATAGTAAGGATCGCATTAGCGCAAACAAGGAAATTAATCATCAGAACCAGGTGTAATTGAAAAAATAGCAGAACAAATCGAGGTCAGAAATAAAAGGCAAAGAGTGGAAAACAAAGTCTTTTCGCCTTCGCAACTTCATAAACATGTTTACAAACTTACACATGCAGAGCAGATTATGAAAGCAGTGGAATTCGAAAGGCTCAAAAAAAAAAAACGTATGCGCGATACAAATGTGGAGAAAGTTAAAGAATATAAAAGTAGTAAAATTAGAAAGTATAAAAAAAAGAAAGTAAAGATCGCAGTAGCGCAAACAAGCGGAAATTATTACTTGAAAAAGGGAAAATAATCACCACGGACCAGGTGTCATTGAAAAAAAAAGCAGGACAAAGCGAGGTTAGAAATAAAAGACAGTAGAAAACAAAGTAAAACGTCATAAAGAGGTTAAAAAAGGGGGCCAAACACATGCAGAGCAGGTTAGAGATAATGAAAACTGGAATTCAAAAGACTCAAAAAAACATAGTCGCGAAACACATGCTGAGCAATATACAGAATATAAAAGCAGAAAAAAACGACAGTGTCAAAAAAAGAAAGTAAAGATCACATTAGCGCAAACAAAGAGAAATTATTACTCTGAGAAATAACTAAAAGGCGAATAGAGATCGAATATATGGACACAGGTGATATGTCAGAAGTATGTAAATATTGTAAGACTTTGAAGTTTAAGTCAGAGAATTTCAAAAACGGGGTTTACCTCACATGCATTTATTGGTTACTTTGCAAAAAAAATTATTAACTGCTGATGATGTATGTGCTGAAATTTCAAACAGAGAAACCTATCCTGAGTTATGGTACAAAGTCATTAAACCAGGGGTGCCCACACTTTTTGGCTTGCGAGCTACTTTTAAAATGACCAGGTCGAAATGATCTACCTACATTAAAAATGCTATATATATATATATATATATATGTACACTGAGTATACTTTATACATAAAATATATGTTGTCGTACCTTGCATAACTGAATAACCCTTATGGTACAATAACAATTCAATACATTTATGGTCACTACAGTATTTGGATTTAATAATCTTCATGTGGGAAAGGCTGACTCGCATAAATAAGTAGAGCCGAATAATGCAGTCAAGGAGGTAGCACATTTCCTCATGTTTCGTACTTTTCCTCTGTGAGTAAGTTCCAAAACTGTCCAAGAGCCCCAGACTTCAGCTAAATGTCATCCTGTAGTGTCAAAATCTCATCCTCCACTGTAGAGGAGTTTTAGGTGAAACAGCATTACAATTTTTGATGTGGGTGAATCACCCTCAACATCTTCCCTAAATGGATAGCACTTAAATGTAGCGATTGGCTCAAGTAAAGCTGAGTCTTTAAACCATCTGTCAAAGTCTGACAGACAATTTTCAATCTGCTTTGTGTAGCGTATGTTGTCAAGTTGCGCACACGCCTTCCATTGCATCTCTAGTGATGTGAAGTGATGCGCTGTGAATACTTTCCGGATGCACTGTATATACTGTATATATATATATATATATATATATATATATATATATATATATATATATATATATATCTTGTAACATTGAAGTTTCTGAGTTACACAAAAGATGGGCTGGAGAAAACTGGGAAAAGAGACTTTTATGTTTAGTTTTGGCAATTTTACTCGAAGACACAGTGAACAGGAGAACTTCCTAGTTGTCTGTCTCACTCCAGTTTTACTCTTAAGATTAACAGAACTCGAAGGCATCATCCTCGGCAGGATTCAGCTATAGAGACACAAGCACAATGGCTGGGACAGAGCCGGATGCAGTCTGCACGTTACAGAGAGAGAACAGAAGAGCATGTTAGTGAGCGGACTTTAAAGCCTTAAAATGAGTGATAAGTGCCTTATGCGGTACAGCTGACAACTGGCAGCTGATCCCTCACAGCAGATTCGAAACAAACTGAGAGTATGTTTCTCTTGTATTTTGAAGCTGTTTGAAAGAGTTTTTTCCCCACAATTGAACTGGCACCGGAGAATGAGGTGCAGTGTGATAAATCACTATATATTTATATACACTGGTGTATACCAATCAACCACATTAGAGCCATCCTACTAATGTTGTGTTATAACAGTCACACTGCATACTACTGTTATTAGGTTACTGTACAGTAATTATACAGTAAGTGTAAAAAAGGCATACATAAATGTAGTGGTTTTATGTACCTTTTGCAAATTCACATTCTTGCTTTTCTGGTCACCGAACACAAGTTTTTGTTTTTTATTTTTATTTTCATTAGTAGATTTTTTCAGATGTACAATAGAACAGAAAGCAATATACATTCACAGTTTCATGCAGTATATAAAATCAGATCTTTTCTGTATTTTGCTATTAAATTTTTATTAGCTTTTTTATTAATAGCTGACTACAAAGTGAAAATTAAATATAACAAAACTTCCGTGTTTACCATTTAAATTGATATCTTGCAGCCAGGTGATTAATCAGCAGCACCCATTAATTCATAAACACATTGTTGGATGAGATTGTTTACCTCATTTTGAAATAAAACATGAAGCCACTGGCACTATGAAATGTGCTATTCTAGGCCATTTTATTATAAACTGTAATTGTTTTTCATCTTTTTAGATTCTGGGACAGTCTACTGTTTGCATCTGTTTACTTTGAAATGCAGATGCGTTTTAGTTCTGGTAGGCCACTTGCCTTAACCATTAACTTTGCCAAAAGAATTAATCAGTAGAAAAGAGCTTGCATTGTCTGGTGCATTTGAATGCAAAGAGCATACTGGACCAATGAGTAACTGAAGCATTCATTAGTCTCTCTTTAAGAGAAGGCCAGCTCTTCCCTGAAAAGTAAATGGTTCAAATCTCTAAACAATTAAGAGTGGCAGGAATGTACAAACCTCCTGGGCTAAGCATTCTACCTTTTATGGCAAGTGTGACACTTGATTGCATTTCTGTTATGGGCTATAAATAACTCATTTAGTTATCGCTCATCATCCATATCATTCCACTTCAAATTCAAACCCGTTTTTAATTATTAAAGCCATTGTTGATTCTTTTTAAATAAGTCCTGGAGTAGGCTTACTGGTTATTATATTCACTGGTTGTACTGTATTAAAGCCATTTATGGCATCATTAACATTATCTCTAAAACATAAGGTCACCCAGTCCTGCCTGCTGTAACTACATGTCCCTTTGAGAACTAGAGAATCTCTTTATTTGAGCATTGCCAGATGAACTGTGAAAGCACGGTTTGTATTATTTCACTGAGTGAGTGGAGAAATGAATGCTCACTTCATCATGTTGTCTGTTGACAGACAGTCATCAGACATGGGCAGCTGTTGCTTTGCTTGTCTGTAGTAAGCAGCTCTTTCATCCCCACTTCATGATGGCTTTAGAAAGTGCATACATTTGTTTTCAATGCCAGGTCCCAGCAAGTATTAAGTATTTTTGAAAATTGCGCTATAAATGAATGATTCTAAAACATGCAAGCACCTTATATGTATGTTGTGGAAGCCTTGGCATTTTATGGTGAGAGATGTCAAATGATGCATCACTGGTGAGCAAGTTCAAGGTATTTAACATTTAGTGCAGCAAGTTTTTTTTATATTGACCATGCATTCATGTTCAGGTTTAGTGTCTTGTACAATTAATTAATAGTGTATATAGACCAATGCAATTCTTACATCAATATCTTCTCACATCAGTTGATAATAATACAATACAATACACTGTATATTTGTTTATATATGGCATTTGTTGTATATTCTGTGATGTCTTTGTCACCCTGTTCAAGTTTTTACGATCTTGAGGTGAGCAGGATGTGATGCAACCAGCAAGGGTGAATGTACTCTACTACAGAGATGGAGAAATGTTAGCCTTCCTCAGTTGTCTGAAAAGGTAGAGGCATTAGGGAACCTTCTTCACAAGAGCTAAAATGTGTTGAGTGAACTTCAGTTCATTAGTAACAATCACGCCAAGAAATTTGAGCTGCTAACCCTCTCAATAGCACCCCTTTCAATACAGATGGAAGAGTGCTGCACTTTCTACATACTGTATAATTCGCTCCTTGGTTTTGCTGACATTAAGGTTGAGATTGTTGTCCTGGCACCATTGAGTCAACAGGCAAACTGTTTCTCTGATGGTGTCATGAGCAAATTTAATGATGGAGCCAGAGCTATGTTAGGCTTTATAGTCATAGGTGAACAAGAAGTACAGAAGTGGGCTCAGTACACTACTCAAAGTTAATGGATTAGTATGTAGGATGTGCTGCTGCCTCTGCACATGCTGAGGCCTCCTGGTTAGGAAGTAAAAAAATCCAAATGCAGAGGATGGTGCCAAGTCCAAACCTGAGGGGTTTGATGGTTGGCTTTGTTGATACAAAAGAATTAAATGGTGAGCTGTACTGTATAAAAAGAACTGGCATAACAGTTTTTATTATTTTATTAAAGCAAGAAATATGGCATCTTCAGTAGATTGGATTGAATGTGACAATATGCAAACCAATGATGGTAATGACAATCTGGAATTCAGTGTTTAATGTGCCCCATCCCTGTTGTCTCAAAGAACTGCATCACAACTGGTATAAGTGCCACTGGTCTGTAGTCATTCAGACAGCTCACTTTTATTTTCATAGACAGAAAGATAATTGTCTTTCTGAAGCAGATGGGGACAACAGATTCCCTCAGTGAAATATTAAGCATGGCAATGAAGATATTAGCTGATTGGCTGCAACATATTTTTAAAACATGCCCTTACTTGATGACTTGTGGAATTAACTTGTTTAATAGTCTTGCTTACGTCATGTACATTAACAATGAAGGATAAATTATGTGGCAATTGAATAGTGGCTGTTTGTTATTGTTATCAAAGTGGGCATGGAAGGCATTAAGTTCATCAAGAAGAGAGCATGTAAACAGGATTGGATTAAGCTTTATTTTGTACTCTGTAAACATCCCTAATCTCCTCCAGCATTTGGGTGAATTATTACAGCTGCTATTCTCGGTCACTAGTTTACTCTATTATTGATGTTTAGCAAATATGATTGCCTTGCTGAGCTTTATGATTCCAATATTACTATACTCTGTATTTCCAAATCAAAATAAACAACCTGCTTAATTATTCATCCAGAATAATATTCATCTTATGTAGTGCAATATATTCCTGGATTACAGTGCAGTTCACAGAAAAATAATACTTTTATCAGAATTGTTTAAAAGTCAGTTAAAAACTTTTCTAGGATTTTTTAAACAGTCCAAAGAGACTGATTTTTTTTATGCATCCAGTTTCATGTTAGCAATAATATAACTTTTCAACACAACAGCAAAAACATATATATCAGGGAACATTGTAGTACCTGTCACCATCTGAAAAACTGGCACTTATGATATGAGATACATTGATGAAAGAAAAACATCTTTCTGAAAGCTGTGATCATAAGACCTATCTGTGCAGCTCTAATCAAAGAGAGAGAGACAGAAAGAGAGAGAATGCTGTTTACTGTACCTCCCTTTTGTAGTTGGATATTGTGAACACTAAGAGTTTCCATCAAACAGAACTGTTTGGCTGTATATCATTTAATACCAGTAATATAAATCCAACAACATGTAAATTACAATGCAAAAGTAATATAATATTTACTAGATGCTAGTAAGTAATTGCATTTGGTCTTTTAACTCCATATCCGGCTTGGTGCCTCATGTGACATTACATGTTGCTCTGTATTTTAGCCTGGTTGACAGTTCTAAACTGGCCTGATGGAAATGTAAGTGTTGGTGTGTTTGCCAGTGTGCCCTTTCATTAACAGGTGATAGGATACTCTCCCATTCTCTACAAATCTGTTCTCAATAAAGCTAACAGTTGAACAAATGGATCCTTAATGTTTTGTATATTAGTAGGTTGGGGGATAGACAATGAGTTACTTGCAACAGAAGCTAAGTAAAAATGAAAAATGAAAAATAATAAGTCTCATGTAAGGGACACTAAACATGTGGGGAAAAATATCATTGGTAATCAATGTTTATTTTGAGATCTTCCATGATCCAAAGAGGTGGTGTGAACACATATATACATTGGTTAAGTCCCACTTAAAATATATTGAGAATAGAGACCTAAGTATGCAGTTGGCAGTTCACCACAAAGAAACAATAATTATGTTCATGGTATCCACATGATGACATTGTGCAATAAGCCACCCAGGAAGCATCTGGAGTTGTATTTAACGCTTTAAAGAAGAAAAGCAAATCAGTGTATCCAATATTGGTACATTGTATTTTAGGAGTAAAGTTAGGCACTTTTTTTTTCTTTCTATGCACTGTGTTCTGCTGGAGTGGTGGCTTTGAGATTAGGGATCTGCATCTGCAATCGGAAGGTTGCTGTTTCAAATCCCGTAAATGCTTGAAGTGATTCAACTCCATTGGGCCCTTGAGCAAGGCTCTTAACCTGCAATTGCTCCATCCTGGGTATGACGTTAACCTGCATCCAGCCCAGCAAACAGGTCCTCCAACTTGCAGGGAAAACTCAGGGGTTGGTGGTAGGACTGGAACTCCAGCCACTGTACAAACCTTACAATTTTCCATTCGAAATAGTGTGGTACTGAACTGTCACCTGTTGCACGGCTGCTCTTGGGTTCTAATTTGGGATACTGAGGTGGTTTGTTATGTGGTGGGTGCAGCAACGTGCTGTATCAGTGCATGTTCATAAACCTATCTCTTTCTCACAGTGTTCTGAGATAGTAATAGCTTTAGACTGAGTTGAAGAAGCAAACATTGCTGTGGTCTTCTGTTACATTAATGCAAGTCAAGTGTTTTTTTTCTTCTTTAGGGTTTAGAGCAGTCTTTCCTAACTTTTGTGGTGTCACAACACAGTTTTTCCTATGCCAGTGTGTTCACAACCTACCCTTGTCTCCCTTGGCAAATTTAGTGTGAGTGTCAAAGCTTTAGGTGAATCAAGTGCCATTACAAATGCTTTTCCTCCTTGGTGAATTGAGCACGATCATCTGAGTTGAGGTTGGTGAGGCAGTCCAGGATTGGCTGTGTTTCACCTGCGATGCTGCAGCTGCGAATCACACGCAATTGTTTGAGTTGGCAGAGTCAGGTTTGTCTGAGGTTGGCCGCGACCCACACGCAGTGCTGCCAAGGCCCATTGGTTGGGAAACACTGGTTTAGAAGATTAATTGGTTCACCGGTGAAAAGGGTTCTTTTGTCCATGATATTGCATTTCCTGTTGTGTTGTTTGTGTTCATGGCTTCTCAGATATGATTTTAAGAGATGTTCCAATTTCTAATGTTATTTTCTTTTTTTATTTTTGTCTGAATGCTGGTAATGGACAAAGATTTCCAAAATCTTGTTCCTGTTGTGTACAAAGAAAATATTGTACAGTAGCTGAGGCAGGCAGTTCCCCTTAACTTGCTTACTGTGGTCTATTGCAGTGTTTCTCGACCTTTTTGGTATCACAACCCATTTTTTCCATAGTAGTACCTTCTTAGTGTCTTTGCTCCCCTTGGTTAATTGAGTGGGATCATCATTGCACTCCATCTTGATAATGTGAGCATGATCGTCTGTGATGGGAGAATCAAGAGCAATCATCAGAGGGAGGTGGGATCAAGTGCAATCATTGGAGTGGTGACACACTGTATATCATTATAAACAGTACCAACTCACGCCCTACTGGTGACAGCCTGTAACCCCCTTTTGGTTGATAAGCAATGGTCTACTGTACTTGGGTAAGTGTACTTATCCCACACCCTACTAAAACATAGACACCGAATAGCGGATAGGTGGGCTATCAGAAGACAGATTAAACAACCGAGAATGTAACATCTCAACAACAACCCAAAATCTTTTCTTTCAATACTCATTTAGTCAAGGATATAATATAAGGATGTAGCATGTAACATTTCATATAGTCAAAATCTTCTGCTCACTTGAAGCTTAATTACTTAAAAAGGAAAAAAATGGTGACATAAGGAATTCAGTAGAAAAGTATGTACAGTTGTAGAGTTTGTTGAGATGCTTTATACCATTCAGCCCTTGTTTTTTTATTACTTTTTGTAGACAACTTGTCACTGGTTTCAAATCGCTCCCCATGGATAAAGACAGATCCCCTCTTATAGTATTAGTAGTAGTATCAGGTAAAACTAAAGCGATAGCTTCACCAACTCATTTTATGGCCTTAATCTTGTTTTTTCTGATTATTTGCACTTCACTGTTTCCTGTTCACCTCAATTCTTACATTTTTATTTTTTTCCATTTTGTCACTGGATATTGCTGATCATACACATCCTAAACCTCACCTGAGAACCATCACACAATTTGATCAAAGTTTGTATTTTTATGTGTAAGGATGCAAAAACCAGCAGTAGTAATTTAATGTGGGATTCAATCCAGTAGAAATAATTGTGTTATTGGTTAAAAGCATGGCATTTAATGTGAACAGACTTATAAGTCTTTAATACAAATTTGGATTACATTTACATCCTGAGGTAACTTGCAATATAACTGGTGCAACACAACAACCATATCATCTGGTTAATGCAAAGAAACTTGATGTTTTTGGAGATTTATGAATTTCTCTTGTCACAAAAGCCACAAAGAGCCATAGCAAGGTTTGTGGCAGCCACCTGTATATTTGGTTTCCTGGCTGTAAATTGAAGTAACTGATAGCACTGCTGTGCACAGAACCAAGTCCAAAACAGAACTGAGGGAATAGGGAAAAGGTGGAGGCTTTTAAAGGGTAAGACAGGAAGTGAGGTCAAAGGGGTCGGGCGCATGAAGGTCTTTGGCCATAGGCTCGAGCCTGGATGTGACATCACAGGGGCCGGAGCCATCAAAGTCTCCTTCCATAGGCTCGGTTCCGGAAGTGACTTCAAGAGGGCCAGGTGGAATCTCCTGTGAATGGTCTGCATGAAAGGGAGAAAAAGAGTCAGTGCACACTGCCACATCCCGGTATGCCTCGGAACTGCCTTTACTCAAGCCCTTTAGCTGCCTCCCATGTGCAAGTGTGTGACACTCTTTAAATATCCCCAAACTTAATATAAATCATCTGTCTGTGCTTATCCAGTAAAGAGAAAATCAGTGGCTATTAATATTATAATACATTGCTTGCATTTAGTTTTAATTACACACTCTTACATTTTTTTCTCATGATTATGCTGTGTCAGTCTGTGCGGAAAGTATTTATTGGGTGGTGCCAGAAAAATGCTGAGAAATGTCTTTTTTTTTTCCAGTAAAATGTGTCAAATCTCCTGACTAAACACTACTTGGATTACTTTACCAAAACAATATTATACTAAAGTTATAAAGTGTTACTTCATACTGGTACTTGGCAACCCCACAACAACAGAACCACAGAAATGCTGTAGCACCACCACTGCTGATCTGCTCAAAAGTGGGACTTTTGAATTGCAACCCTCTGTAAACTCTCATCTTGCATACTTCTGTGCCTTCTGATAGCACCTGGAGAGGATAATGACCAAAGGACCAAAACGTAACAGCTGTATTCATCTCTGTTGACTTCTATTGCGGGCCTCTCTGTAGAACCTGACTTGTATGCTTAATGATTCTGTATTGCAAGCTAAATAAAAAGATATCATTTTTGTTATATTTTTTTTATTGTTGAATATTTTGTCACTGTTTTGGCTTTCATGTCGGGACTTTCCACAGTGCATTTCTCAGCTTTGAAGTTGGTCTGTTTGTGGAGTTAACACTCCCTTTTGGATATAGAAACTGAAACCAAACATGCCATTTTATGGTATAATACAACTCTGTCTCAATGTATTTTAATTTTGTTTATATACTGTTGAAATAGAAGTGTGGCAATATTAACATATTTATTATTACTGTATATTTATTAGTCAACAACTGTTTTTGCTCTTTACTGTATATATTCTGTACCCTTGTGCATTCTACTACCATTATAACTAATCCAGTTCACAGTTGCTTTGGTAGTTAATTAAATTTCATTTTAATGTGTTTCTGTTCAGGTTTATTAATAGAAAGGACTATATATACTGTATTTATACTCAAAAACAAAGGTGCCTGTTCCTGTGTGTTGTGTTGTACTGAAGGTTATTGATTGTATTCACGTGTGGAATTGTAGAGAGACTCTGGGACCTTGTCTGGTCTCATCTGGGAAGGTTTAAGTTGGATATCAATTGAGGATAGCACAGTGGTAAGTTCTGATCTTTTACAAATTCCAAGTCTTGGGTTCATGTACATCTTTGAGAGGGTGACTTCTAAATGGTCTTCCAATTCTCCCATTGTATTTATCCCCTGGATACTTCAGTTTTATTACACATTTTAAATACATGCTTGTTTATCCAACTGCCAGTCCTTTACCTGGACTAGTGAGTGTTTACTGTAATGGACTAGTGTGTTATCCTGGATTTGTTCCTTCTTTATGCCAGAGTTCCACCAGAATAAGCTCTAGCCATTTCTAACTCTGTGATGGAAAAAGGACGTTCAGAATGGATGTTGATGTGAGTTAACTGTAGCACTGTTATTTCTCTTGTAGTTCGCCAGGTAGGGAAATTATAGAGATTACAATTGGTAAAGTGAATGAAAAGTATGCAAATATGCAAATTATGCAAATACATATTTATGTTAATGATGAATTATGATAGTCATTCAGACGCTTAGACTGGCTAACCACTACAACTAATAGCAGGAAAATATAGTACCTGTCTGTACATTTCTCTCTCTTTCTCTCTACCTTTAGATTTTTTCTTTTGCTTCTAAGTTCATGATTAAACTTAAGACACAATAGTCTTTGAACATTTGAGCAGTATTATTAACCAGTATACTGTTCCTTCCAAACTAACCCAATAATATTTTGTCTGTTTTCAATTGTTTATCCATATTAAATGACCTATTAGATGTAATCATTGACATGTATCTATTTGTTTACCCAATATACTGTGTTAAATAGCTTTCTGTCTTCTTGATTTGTGTTCAGTTATTCTTCTCATTCTGCTTTATTCCATCCTCAAAGACTTATTTTTGTTGATTGTTTATGTAGTACACTGTAATAGCGTCTCACATGAAACGTACTGTATAAAAAGTGGTGTCCCTCATCAAGCTACAGTAATTAAAGCTGCTCCCTCATTTAATAATAAGGAAGACATAGAGAGATTATTAAAAAGTTACTGTAAGGATTTAGCAGTCACTATCCTGATGAGCTTTCTGTAATCAAGTCTAAGCTGATTTGCCGTTTCTCAATAAACCAATCAATTACTTATTCCTAATGGTTTTTCATCAAATTCATGATGTCAGTAGGTCTTGCATATTGGATTACAAAAAGAAAAGACACTTTCACTTACCACAATTAAATAAAAACTTTAAGGAAGCAACATTCCACCACACTTTCTATGGACTGCTCCTTCATAATAGTAATAATCATAATACAACATATATTTAAACATATAATGCTACTGTTATTGAAAAGAGTTGTTTGTTTTACACATACCTAAATCAGCTTTAGGTACTGCCTCATCTAGATAAGCTTTAGACATCTGCTTTTGGGTCAAAGGCCAGCAGACCACCTGGTAATAATGCTATTTGTTGGAAGCTCAGATTTTAAAAGAGATGAAGAAGTGTTCCAAAATGTGGAGTGGGTATCATTGTTCTGACCGTTTTTTATATTTCTCACTCAATGTATTCGGACAATGCATGTTCATTATAAAATCTGACCCTGTGACGGTCATGCACCTTTTGCTATTTTCTGATCACTGTCTAAGCTACATAGTCAAATGTACAAATAGCAAATGGAACACTGATGTTGACTTTAAAGAACAAAACACAGTATAAATCTGTGTCAAGCAGAAGAGAGTAAAGATGGATGATGTTTTACCAAGTGCTCAGGAAAGTATTTTTCTTTTGAATAGATGCTAAAGTATATCTCATTATTTAGAATTAGTTTGGAAATTTCAGGACATGTTTAATACTGTACATATTTCTATTCCCAGCCACATAGAATTTGAAACATTTTTCCAAAAATAACTTGTAGTGCACTAGAGGTCAGAAAAGAACCAATGACAGCAGATCAGAAACAGTTAAAAACAACAAACATCAAGAATTGCTTCAAACAATCTTTATAGAGCCTTTATTTTTCTTTAAGATTTGTTTAAAATATTTTGTTAAAAGAAATGTTAGGGCAACATCCTATAAAAGCAGAAACTGTAGTTAGTAAATCAGATGGACATATGAACAGAGTTTCTTTACAATTAACAGGGTTATTGCATTTTAGGATCACAGTAAAAGGTAGGTTGTGTTGTGATCAGTTTATCTGTATGTAAATATCACACCAAAAATAACTGAATGATTTTTGGGAAGCCTAAATCATGGAAATCCATCAAAAAGCTGAGGTGTAAATTTTAACTTAATGCAATATTTTCTATTTTGTGTATAAAAAGTAAAAATAAAAAAGAAGTTATCTACTGCTGTTAGCATGTTGTCTGAAAATTGTATTTAGACTAAAGTTTGTCTATAAATCTGGATATATACCACTTTATAAGAATAGTTAATGTGTACCCTCTAAATTAACATTAGTATTTACCAGTATTTTTGATCATTGTATAGCCTTAATGAAGATAACCTGTACAATTGGCAAAATCAACAACCAGCTACCTATGTGACCACTTCAGTTTAGGTGGAGAAAAACATAACGAGTACCGGTAGTGTCACACAGCTACCATCCTAGCTCGCCAGACCATAATAAAAATATATTTAAAAAATAATTTAAATTTCCCATTTTTGACATAGGAGGAAAGTGGAAAACTGGAAAACGTACACTCTTCTACAAATAGGATCCACAAAACCACCCATGCCTACATTATTATGGGAAGTTAAGAGATTTTATAATATAGAAAGTTTGCTTCCTTATTCTGAGGAAGACACATATTTATGATCTCTGTCTGTCTGTCTGTCTGTCTGTCTGTCTGTCTGTCTGTCTGTCTATCTATCTATCTATCTATCTATCTATCTATCTATCTATCTATCTATCTATCTATCTATCTATCTATCTATCTATCTATCTATCTATCTATCTAAAAACAAACATGGGGAATATTGGCCCAGTGGTTATTGTTGCCGCCTCATGGATCCAGCATCCTGGTTTCAAATTCATAGTCATTGACTATGAGGAGTCTGGACGTTCTCCCTGTGTCTTCTTGATTTTAACTCTGGGTACTCCGCTTTTCCTTCATATTCCTAGACATGTGGAGGTCAGATTTTTTGATGTTTCTAAAATGGACCCTCCAGTGGACATGTGGAATGTCAATGTTGGTTGCTGTTAATCTGAAGTCTTTAAGTACCCTTTTGACTTTACCTTGTGATGATGATGTGATAAAATTAGAAGATACCACTTTTCATGTAGATAAGTAAAACTCACTCATCCATTTCATTAAAACTGGTAAGCTAGTTAAATAACTTAATATCGTTTTTAAACCTGCTTAATCCAATTTAGAGTCTGGGGGAGCATGGCAGGAATCAACCCTAGATGGGGCAAGTACAATTAATTATTTTAAACATATATGAATATGACAAACTGGGTAAAATGCACTCATAAATTTTACCCTTTTGTAATAAAATACATTTAAAAATTTAAAAAATAGTGATGAATTCAGTGCTTACCGGTATATCGGTAGAAAAGGTGGCATTACTCTCTCACAGGTGTTGTGCCTCTGGTTCAGCTCCAGATTTAGAGTAAATCTTATGAATAGGTATCTCCTTTGATGCATATTTTCCCCCTAGGAAGTATAGCTTTTGGCTACACTTAGATTTGCTTTTCATCCCACCAAGAACTCTGGTTTTCCTTTCATCTCACAAAAATGTGTAACTTAAATTTGCGGTTACCTATTAATGTGCACTATATGAGTTATTGTGTGTGTGTGTGTGTGCGTGTGCGTGTGTGTGTGCGTGTGCGTGTGCGTGTGCGTGTGTGTGTGCGTGTGCGTGTGCGTGTGCGTGTGCGTGTGTGTGTGTGTGTGCGTGTGCGTGTGCGTGTGTGAGTGAGAGAGAGTGTTCCATGTGGTGAATTTGTACCCAATCCAGATCTGCTTCCTGACACTGCTTGCTGTGACCCTGAACTGCCTTAAGAGGGTATATTAATGGCTGGGTGGGATAAACTTGTCAACATTAAGACAATTATTTGTCAACATCAATTCAAGTCAAGCTGACTTTATTGTTAAGGGTATGTTTACAGTTCATCAATATTGTCAAAGGATTTACAAAGAAGAGGGACACATAAATCTTCCTAATCTCAGGACTATGGCAGGTTTTTAGTGCAGGATTCTTCTGTGCTTTGCTACCTTTGTTCAGCCATCATATGTCTTCTAGGCCATGAGTTGGAAAAGCATCATTACAGCATGATACTGCCATCACCATACATCATGGTAGTGATGGTGTTCTCGGGGTGATATATATTTTTAATAGCTTACTGAGAGAATTTTCAGTTTCCATCTACTTCAGAAGAACAAAGATTATCCCTGTGCCAACAAAAGCAAAAGTGCATTGATTATCTTAATGATAAGTGACTAGCAACTGTCTATTTCTCTGTGATGAAATGCTTCCCAGACTGGTGCTGGAACCCAAATAGTATGGACCATCTTCAGTTTACATATTTTCACAGCCAATACACAGAGATTGCCACATCACCTTGCACTTCATATCATATTGCCAGACCTGCATAACAAAAGCTAAGCAAAAAGGCTGGTAATAGACTTCAACTGAATATTTAATCCTGTTGTACTATCAAAACTGATCACTAAGTTCCTGGCTTTGTTCCACTACCTGCAGCAGTATTTTGGACACCTAACTGTAAGAACAGAAAAAAGAATAAAGATAAAAACTATCAGAAAAGAAAAACAGTAATATTAAAGACTTCAGCCATCCTTCACACTTGATACAGGACCATTTGCACACAAACCACTGAATTCATGACAGTTTTTATCCACAGATAATAAGGCTACCAACTGCTAAGTCCCCCATTCATGATATAGATTTGTCAAGATCTGTACAAGCCACCTATGGAACATCAATTGTCATTAACTTACCTGAGGCCCCGTATATGCCAGCAAGTGGACTTCATTCATCCAAGTGTTTGACTTCTAAAGATAATTAGTTGAAGTTGAGCTTATCTGTGTGTTATAAGAGTGGGAATGCTGAAAAGATGCAGTCATTTGGAAGGAACTTTAAACATTGTTGATAAAATGTTTGTGTTGGTTTAAAAACAAAAGTATAAATTTAATCTATTAAAATTTCACATGCAAAGCAATAAAAGATTATTTTACTATGGAAGGGTTTTGCGGTGACCCTATCCTAAAACATAAATGATTTTATTTTTTCACCCGGATTCTTTGTTATGTAGTCCCACACATATGTCCTTATTCTCTCCTTGTATGTCATATTCTCTAAACCCCAAGTAGTAAAATAGAACAATAAGCAATAGTAAGCTTGTTGTCTGTATTACTGATGCTAAAATGTGAATTTTTAAGAATGTCGAGCAGTTTTTATAAACGTGGTGAGTAGTAGATGAAAAGAATTAACCTTTAATGTCCCTGACATTTCACAAGACTATGAGACTGTCTCTTCCTTGCTCTGAACTGGGCCTTAATGGTTTGTTGGGGAGAATTTAGAAAAATGCTAATAGTTTTTTATATTTTAATCACTATGCCATACTCTTGTTTCCTATTTTGCTTTGGACTGCACCAGGTGAATCTCCTTCTCCAGCTGCGTAATGCCATCTCTATGAATCTAGATGCAGACTTTTAATGCAAGTTGATTTTGCTGCACTCCTGCTGTCTCAGATGTCTCTTCTGCACAGTACGGTTCTATGGCAGGTGTTTCAGTCCAACTTCATTAACATTGTTTTGGATGCATTGATGTAGCCACTGGATATTTGTGCAGAATCTGGCACACTGGGCTTCTGTGCGACTTCTTTCCCATTTGTCAAAGACTGTGCAGAGCAGTGAGCCCCAGGCCTTGCTCGCTTTCATACAGTCTGTTTCTGATGGTGTGTTCTGCTGTGTGAGCTTTGTTGGCCAGACTTCTGATTGTACTTGGTATGATGAGCAGGCTGTGGTAAGAGTAGCTAGTTACATAGTGGTTGGGTGTTTCAAGATGGACAGGTGCTTTTTTTCTTGTCCTTGGCTTGTACTGTATTCAGGGGCTCCAGTAGTGCCCAATCTTTATACAGTTGTCATCCATGTTATTGGTACCCTTGTAATTCAGGTAATATCATGTATGATATCTTCAGAAATAATTGGAAATCTACCAACTTCTGATCATCAGAATACTCGAATAGAACATCCAAAGTTATGCAACAAAGGAGTTGTCTGTTCATCTTACATTTAATTTTTTTGTTTTCACAGATGAAAATGAAAGTAAGGCCTAAACTATATTAAAGGCACCCCTTCCAAATAACATTTGTGTTTTTGTGCTTTTGGATGTCTGTTTTGGGTCATTGCCCTGCTGGGGGACCTATGATCTTTGACCCATATCTAATTTTCTGTCACTGGACAGAAAAAATTCTGTAGTACATTTTCATATAAAACATGAAGCTCAAAGTGCTTTACAAGATGGTAAAAATTTAAAAGTAAAAAGAATAATAATTTAGAAATATACAAATGTATGAATGAATAAATACATGAAATAATAATAAGAAGAAATCAGTACCCATTAGTTAGGTTTGTGCAAAGATCATTTTTCCCTTCTTAGTTTTGTCATTTGAACAGTGTGGTTCTCCTTGGCCTTCATAAAAAAAATCCCTTCTTGGTTTAAGTATGTGGCATATGGTACAGTTTGAAACCTTCACTCCAGATTGCTTCAGGTCAGCGTTAAATTTATTTTTATTTTTACCATGGTGTTTTTTTAACAATTCTCACCATTTGAACAAAGGCGTTTTTGATCAATTTTTCCTTACCCCTCCCACATCCAGGATGCCATGTTTCAACCAAGATGTGTTTCCTGTCTTCTGTTTATTTTTCTTTTCTGTTTCTTCTTTTTTTATTTTGAAATATTATTTTTCACATGCTTATTGTAATTTTGTATTTTTCATTAATATTGTCTTGTTTGTTTATTATTTACTGTGTATTATGAGTTGTTCTCCTGTGTTCCTTGTACCTTTGTGGGTGGAATTCCGAGAGGCAGGCCGCCGTGATGTCATTGTTGAAGGTCCACCCTCAGCCTTTGTATTCTGAAACTGAGAACAAGTCCTTCAGTGGATTATTTGAAATTCATTGAGTACATTTAAGTCTGGTTCTTGAATATTTTTGCTTCTGTCCTTGGGTTTGATCTTTGGATTGCATATTAGAACTTGTTTGCTTTGGGCTGCCTTTTTTGCAAACCCTTTTTTGCCTTGTTTTGCAATTTTTGCCATTCTTGTTTTTATGTAACTAAATGTCATTATTTTTAATGATTTTGCTTTGGTCATGTACTTCCTAGCCAGAGGTTTTAAAGGTTCCTCTCCTAGGGATCTGTGTAGGCAATCAGAAGGTTTGCGATTCGGATCCCATAAACGGCAGAAGTGACTCTACTCCGTTGGGCCTCTGAACAAGACCCTTAACCTGCAATTGCTCTGGCCTGGGTATGACATTAATCTGCATAGAGCCCTGCAAGCAGGTCCTCAGACTTGCAGGGAAAACGTTGGGGTTGGTGGCAGGATTGTCACTCCAGCCACCATAAAAAAACCTCACACTGTTCATTGTGGTGCTTAGTTGTCACCAGTTGCAAGGCTGCACTCGGATCTCAATCCAGGTGATTTGCTGTGTGGTGGGTGCGGTAATCAGCACATGCTCCCTACCTTTCTCTCTCCGTCTTTTTCTAAAAGGGCATTTATGTGTATTGTAGTATGTTTTTGGTAAACTAAAAGATATTTCATTTTGAAACAAAAATCCCATTTAGGCCAACATAGGCTCAAGCTGGCCAGTGGAGTATTGGGGCCAGGATGAAATAGGTGAGGTCTTTTCTGGACAGATTCTGGAGATGTCCTGATACATTTTTGGCTTTTTCTGTATTGTGATAATAGTTGTTCAGATAATCTCAGATAACTCTTTTATTTTGCCATGGTCAATAAGGAACAGGGAATAAACGTGACCTTTCTTTAAGCATTAATCAAGTGAGTACTGGCATTCACATGAATACCGATCTCAGGAGCTGTCCCTAAACAGGGTGCCAGTTCATTGCAGAATTTAATCATGAGCAAGTGCATGCTGGACCAGTTCAGAATTGGAAGTTCATTTAACATGCTTGTTGCTATAATTTCAGGAGAAACTAGAGTACCCAAAGAAATCCCACACCAACATGGGTTCAGTCTCTAAACAGACTCTGACTAGGCTGGCATTTACAGTCATATGAAAAAGTATTTCTTTGGATTTTTGCTTATCAATGGCTGAGCATTCAAAGTAGCAACGTCCTTTTAATATATGACATGACTTATGGAAACAGTTGTATTGCAGCAGTGACATTAAGTTTATTGGATTAACAGAGGCGGCACGGTGGCACAGTGGGTAGCGCTGCTGTCTCCCAGTTAGGAGACCCAGGTTCGGTTCTCGGGTCCTCCCTGCGTGGAGTTTGCATGTTCTCCCTGTGTCTGTGTGGGTTTCCTCCGGGTACTCCAGTTTCCACCCACAGTCCAAAGACATGCAGGTTAGGTGCCTTGGTGATTCTAAATTGTCCCTAGTGTATGCGTGGTATGTGTGTGCGTGCCCTGCGGTGGGCTGGCGCCCTGCCCAGGGTTTGTTTCGTGCCTTGCGCCCTTTGTCGGCTGGGATTGGCTCCGGCAGACCCCTGTGACACTGTAGTTAGGATATAGCAGGTTGGATGATAGATGGATTAATAGAAAATATGCAATATGCATCATAACAAAATTAGACAGGTGCATAAATTTGGGCACCCCAACAGAGATATTACATCAATACTTAGCTGAGCCTCCTTTTGCAAATATAACAGCCTCTAGACGCCTCCTATAGCCTTTGATGAGTGTCTGGATTCTGGATGGAGGTATTTTTGACTATTCTTCCATACAATATCTCTCCAGTTCAGTTAAATTTAATGGCTACTTCAAATCATCCCATTGATTTTCGATGATATTCAAGTCAGGGTACTGTGACAGTCATTCCAGAACATTGTACTTCTCCCTCTGCATGAATGCCTTTGTAGATTTCGAACTGTGTTTTGTGTCATTGTCTTGTTGGAATATCCAACCCCTGTGTAACTTCAACTTTGTGACTGATGCTTGAACATTATCCTGAAGAATTTGTTGATACTGGATTGAATTCATCTGACCCTCGACTTTAACAAGGGCTCCAGTCCCTGAACTAGCCCCACAGCCCCACAGCATGATGGAACCTCCAGTAAATTTGACAGTAGGTTGCAGGTGTTTTTCTTGGAATGCGGTGTTCTTCCGCCATGCAAAGCTCTTTTTGTTATGACCAAATAACTCAATTTTTGTCTCATCAGTCCAATGCACTTTGTTCCAAAATGAATCTGGCTTGTCTAAATGAGCATTTGCATACAATAAGCGACTCTGTTTGTGGCGTGAGTACAGAAAGGGCTTCTTTCTCATCATCCTGCCATACAGATATTCTTTGTGCAAATTGCTCTGAATTGAAGAACGATGTACAGTTACACCATCAGCAGCAAGATGTTCTTGCAGATCTTTGGAGGTGATCTGTGGGTTGTCTGTAACCATTCTCACAATCCTGCGCATATGCCGCTCCTGTATTTTTCTTGGCCTGCCAGACTTGAGTTTAACAGCAACTGTGCCTGTGGCCTTCCGTTTCCTAATTACATTCCTTACAGTTGAAACTGACAGTTTAAATCTCTGAGAAAGCTTTTTGTAGCCTTCCCCTAAACCATGATACTGAACAGTCTTTGTTTTCAGATCTTTTGAGAGTTGCTTTGAGGATCCCATGTTGTCACTCTTCAGAGGAGAGTCAAAGGGAAGCATAACTTGCAATTGACCACCTTAAATACCTTTTCTCATGATTGGACACACCTGTCTATGAAGTTCAAGGCGTAACGAGCTAATCCAGCCAATTTGGTATTGCAAGTAATCAGTATTGAGCAGTTACATGCATTCAAATCAGCAAAATTACAAGGGGACCCACAGTTTTACACAGCCAGTTTTTCACATTTGATTTAATTTCATACAACTAAATACTGCTTCACTAAAAATCTTTGTTCGGAAAACACAGCAGTACTCAGATGTTCCTAGGAAATGAAAGACATACCACTGTTATCTTTTTTTGTTGAAAGTAGAGTAAATTATTATGCAGACTGAGAGGGGTTCCCAAACGTTTTCACATAATTCCTAGAGGGTTGACGTGAGAAAGCAACACTTAACACTGCACCACCGAACTGCCTAAAAAGAGCTTACCAGATCAGAGTATAAAGCATCCATATAAAGTACACATTTACACATAGGCCGAACAATGGCACAGTGTTTACTGCTGCTGTCTTACAACTCTCACACCTGACTTGTATGTTCAGTTTTTGTATGAGTTCTATTCAGCAATCTCAGTTTCCTCTTTTAACTCAGAAATATGCGCATTGACTGGTTTGCCAATCCCAGTACAGGCATTGTTCCTTCTTTGTGCACAATGGCACTGGAGTTCCTCTCTCAGAGACAAAAATAATGATCGATGGATGAATATTAAAAAAGCACAATATTACGTCAAAGTGGAAGTGTTTTTTTGAAAGACCTATAAGATGTGGGTCAGATTCTCATACTGCTTAAATTTTTAAATATGCTGGCCTAGATGACTAAGCCCTCTGAGTATTACATGCAGTTTACTAATTTAGAAATGTTTTTTCTAGATTTGTGTCAATGTCCAGAAAGGTCATGATGGGGCCTTCTGGTTTGTTAGGCAGGAAATGAACTGAAAATTGTAATTAAGCATTTTCTTTTAAATTCTCATTTGTAATTTCCATCCGCCCATCTATTCCCTCAACTTGGTTTTTGTCTGTTTCTGTGTTTCAATGTTTCATGGCAGCATCAAAGGCAAGATGAGATCTAACCCTGAACAGAACCCCGCTCCTGTTATAGGGCACACTCACACACACAGTGACTTTGCACCAAGCCAATTTAGAGATGGCAGTTTGTTCGCTGGGAAAGCAGGCATCTTCAGAATCAAATTTATAACACCCCAGGAGCTCAGTACGTGTTAAGTATATGGGCAAAATATTTCCTGGGATGCCTTGTCATATTCCTTAGGAAAGACAATGTTTGAGAAAGGAAATAGTTAATATATTTAAAATGCATTTGGCATAGTTGCCACCTATGGTTCTGTACAATTAAAATAGTTAATTGTCAACTATTACACATAAAATTTATATTCTTACATACTGTATATTTATAAAGCAATACAGTAAACAATAAAAAAATGTAAAATAAATATATTGTACAAATATCAAATATTAGAATATTTTTGGTAAGCGCACACTTGTTAAGTAATAAAGACAAAAACAAAAGCAAAACAAAAAAGAAAAGAAATACTACATAAGCACGCTTCTACTTATGAGCCCAGCATGCAATGCTAAAATTACTAGTATGGAAAAAAAGAAATGAAACAAATAAATGAGCCCATTTATCTATTTCTAACCTGATTATCTAGGTCAGGGACACGGGGTGCCAGTCTGTCACAAGGCACTGTAATTCACACACCTAAACGCTCATAGGGCCAATTTAGAAATATCAAATATTCAAATCTTTAGAATGTGGGAAGAAAACCAGAAGACAAGAGAAGATGATGTAAACTCAACACATGCAGTGTACTTTTAAACTTGGAACTCAAGAGCTGCTTAATCATATGTTTATTGACTATAAGTGTAATTTGTTTATTTGTTATCTGTTTAAATTTTAATGGATAAACCTAGCTCAAATACATACTTAAAAACCTTATCTTAAACACATGTACTGTATATCTGCCTTTTCTCTAATGTTAATTAATATTTCCTGCTTCATCACATTTCTTGCCTGCCCAGTCATATTCTAGGTTATCAGAATCTGGATCCTGTCTTCACAGCTACTTGTGCAAGTAAGGAGCCAGATCTGGCGTTGACATCAGTGAAACATAGTGCCTGATAACATATGTGCACATATGCAGTTGTCAGTCAGTTATTGTCCAACCCGTTATATCCTAACACAGGGTCACGGGGGTCTGCTGGAGCCAATCCCAGCCAGCACAGGGTGCAAGGTAGGAACAAACCCCGGGCAGGGTGCCAGCCCACTGCACATTTGTAGTTGTGCATTGGCATATTGGGTCACTTTTATGCTAACAAGAGATTTCAAGAGACAAAATAAGCTGCTTTCAGAAGTTGGCTCTGGTCTAGACAATAGCCTGGGTTGTGTGAGGAAAATCATGATAACCATTTTGGTTAAACTGATGACACCTCCGCACCACACTAGCTCAAATGGAGTGGAACAGAGTTTTTTTTACAGCGGCTGGAGTGCCAATCCTGCCACCAACCCCCGAAATTTTCCTCTCAAGTTGGAGGACCTGCTTGCTTGGCTGGATGCAAGTTAACGTCATATCCAGGACGGAGCAATTGGAGGTTAAGTGCCTTGCTCAAGGGCCCAACGGAGTGGAATCACTTTTGGCATTTACGAGATTCAGGGTTGCCGGCGCAAACCCCTAATCTCACAGCCACATCTTTCTTAAAATCTGTCATATGTGTTACATCATAATCTCTGGATAAAATATATATTTTCCTTCTGTTTTAAAATGTTACTTAAATTATGGATATTCAGAGAGTGACTGGGTTGGAACTGATGCAGTAGTGATGTCCACAGTTCCATTCTTATAAAATTGTCATCTAATAGCTTATGAATTCCTCGTCTTGCCAGAACCAGATGATACAAAAAAGAAAAGAAGAGGAGATAGTATGTAATGCCTTTAAAGCAAGTGTTCTAAGTATTATGTGAGATAAGGGATTGGCCTTTGTAGATATTCTACAGTCTTCATGCATTACACAGAAATCCATGACCCTTTAATACCACATTGAACAAGTACATACCATAAATGCACAGCCTTTTCTCCTAGTCTCAACCAACATTTTTTTTAAAATAATCTTCTTTTTACATTGTTTTTTAAGCTGCTATTAACATTAAAAGACATGTTTCTGTTGACTGAAAGCACAGTAGCATTGTGTCAGCAGTTTCCATGCATCTGACAGTCTAATTCTGATTTGCAAATTCAGTGTGGCCTGGTGTGTGGGTGAGTGTGTCCTGCAGGGGGCCACTGACCTAAGACCTTGTACAGGATGAATAGTTCTAAAAGTTTAATGAATTATATATTTTTTATTTTGAGGTATTATTGTTGCATCCTTGTTTTGAGGAAGCAAAAAAAACAGAATCAATCTGAAAACACATCCGAATTTACAGCAAGCCATTAAGCCCCTGTGTACAAACACTGCACCAGAATCTGTTACAGCAGTCTTTTTTTTATAGATGAAGATGTATACATTGCTTTGTGCAATGTTTTGGAGATCATCTTATATAATGTATGACATGTTCTAGTATTGTTCAAAAATTGTCAAAGGGAAGGTCTTTAGGGAGAGATGCAGTTTTTCTAGTAATTTATTTTCAGATTTTTTAATGTGATTGTTTTGAAACTTTTTTCTTTCTGACATTGACCCTTGTTCTATTTGAATGTCTTTCTGTTTCCTGGGTATAAATCTGCTCATTCTTACCTGAGTTCTTCTAAGATTTCATTAACCTGCCACCTCACTTTAAAATATAAAATTACCTTTTGTCCTTCTTTTACAAAATCAAATTGGCTATAACAAAAATGACATTTTGTTTTAAATCAAGGAATTACAAGTCTCCATCTTCTTGCTGAAGATGCTACAGACCTTGCTTTATGGGTCAGGAGGCCATCCATCCATCCATTTTCCAACCCGCTGAATCCGAACACAGGGTCACGGGGGTCTGCTGGAGCCAATCCCAGCCAACACAGGGCACAAGGCAGGGAACCAATCCTGGGCAGGGTGCCAACCCACCGCAGGGGTCAGGAGGCCATATAATGGAAATATTGAGTTGAAGATTTTGTGTTTAATACCTGTGAGAGATTAAAAGTATCCACTGCAAGTGTCCTCTTACAATGGGTACATTATGAACAGTATTTTAAAGGAGATTTTATGCCCACATCCTATTAGAGATTTTTTGAAACTGGCTTTCAACACCTTTTACCTAGGCTGAATTGCTCATTGGGCTCATTTGTTCAATCCTACCTACATTTTTATTGCTTTCTTTATCCCCTGCTAATACTGAGAAGGTTCTGAGGACCATTGTGACACATCAGGTTGATTACGTTGTTTTTTCCCGATGACTTTGATCAATATCAAAGTATATTTTTGATCCAAATCAAACACATTTGCCATTGTGGATGCATTTCTTGTGTGTTCTGTGACAGCATCAGACTGATATAAACCTTTGAGCATTGCTTTATGCGAGTGTGGCTCATACTGTAATTCTGGTCTGTGACCTAAGGCTGACAGATGCAATTATTGTTAATGTTGGCCTGCATCCCATGTAATTACTTGATCCTACATCATTGATTTTTTTCTTTTCCTTTTGTATTTTAATGCTTTTAGTTAGACTGTTGCAGATGGCTTATAATTCTTATGCTTCTCTAAGAGACATTTAACTTTAACATTCATTTTTAACTATAGCTTACTATAGCCATTCTATTATGTTTGTCTGCATTTGAAGTTAAAAATAAAAACAAGTATTATTTAGATGCTCCTGACAATAAATGAATATACTGTATATGTGCTGTAATTTGCTGTAATTTTCATTTTGCTACAAAATGCCTATCCTATCCTTGGGCCTCTATTTTGTTTTTGAATATATACTGTAGTTCAAGTACCCTTTCAGAAAAATTGATTGTATACTGGCCAATTTACCTCAGCTGCTGCTAAGGTGGTAGAGATGGCAGAAACTCATGCATTTGACCAGATTGGGCATGTTTTCTTGCACTGAAAAATATACATTTTTACGTATTTCCTGCATATAAAATCTGTTTCGCTCCAGACAGGGTTTTTTTAACCAGGCTTGTATTTATTTTGTTTTACTTTTTTTCCTGTTAATTTGGAGCTGTTATTTTGTTTAGTTTTGCTTACTATTTATTGTCTCTTTAAAGTGGTGTTATTTCCTTGCTTTTTATGGGTGCATATGCATATTTTTTGCTCTTTTGTGCATTTTTCTTTTTTTTCTATTTTTGTAATTTATTTTCTGATTTATAAAGAACCTTTGTAGGTCTTTTCTTAACAAGTCAGAGTTTATCTCTCTTGAGAGGCATTTTTTAATTTTTCTCAAGATTTTCTATATATTTCGAATTTTGTAAGTAATTTCTCCATTCACAGGCCCATTTAGGCTGAAGCTTGCAGGTACCAATTTGGGGGAACTGGCTGGTTTTGGGAGAGAGTATTTTGGGTAGGTGTGTGAGAAAGTGCAAGACTGCTGGAGGGTTGTATTGGAGGTCTTGCACCCTTGCACCCATTTCACCACATTTGGAACTCCAAATCATTAACGAGATCTGTATAAACAATTCCTAATAGAACCCACATGAACCAGTTGGAATGTATCCCATCACTTTCATAGGGAACATATCCCGAAAACATTACAGTAAACCTTGAGGAATTACCAAATGATGCAAGAAACTTTAAAACAAATAAAATATACTGCATACAATGGCAAGAACACACTTGGGGACAGCCAAAGTTTTAGAAAAACACCAGTTTCTCTGTTTAATGTTGACATGAATTAATGTGGAGTCTTCACCAATGGTTCCAATCCCTCAGGGAGCTTTTTTGATATGTAGCTGATCTTTGTTTTTTCTTTCTGTCTGTACTTTTTAGTCTACTGTGTGATCTGAGGTTACTAGAATGGAATGATACTTACATACTTCTGGTGTGATGGCACTTTTTAAACTGCATCTTTTATGTCTAATAATTACATTTAAATAGTACATTTTGTTTGATTTCTCTTTTTTGTCTTTTTATTTATGCATGTTTAATCCATCTTTGACACTGAGTAGTTTTCTTCCCAGAGTGTACCACATAACTGGGCAACAATACTAGATGGTATTTTCATTTCTTCACAATTCCATACCAATGCAATTAATGTAGGTGGGTTAAAAACGAATAACTGAGTAACAACCACTAAATTGTCCGGTAGATTCAGTCCCATCAATATTTTTCTTACATTTGGTGTTCTCATTGTTCTTTAAGATGAGTTTTGTTGACATTGCTGCAAATTAGGCTGTTGGGTGCTGCCAAAGTTCTAATATAGAGTTGCTTCTTGCTTAACAGTGTAATAAAAATAAATGGCAAACCAAACTAAGTAACTGAATTATTTGTTCATATAGAAAAGTCATGCACCAAATGTACAGTATTTTTATTTAAATGTAATGAAAGGCATCCTAGTAAAGGTTAACCTTTTAGATGGGTGAATGCACAAGAAAGTGTATTGGACACCCTACTTTATTCAGGAGGCTTATCCGTTGTCCCTTGTTCTGTTGTACATGTAATCTTTTGTCCCTTGTTCTATTGTATAAGTAATGATAATGTTACATTTTCAGTGGTAGGTTGTGCTGCTTTTACTTTCTCCTTGAAGATGATACACATACAGTGCCTTCAGTAATGTTTGAGACAAAGACATATTTTTCCATGATTTACCCCTCTGCTCCACAATTTAAAATTACAAATCAAACAATTCAGACATGCTTCAAGTGCACATTGGAGACATTAATTAAAGAGTATTTGCATACATTTTTGTTACAGAATTTAGAAATTATAACACTTTTCATGCATGGTCCCACCATGTAAGGCTACTATAATGTCTAGGACATAGCAATAGTAGGTACTGTACTGTATATTAAAGCAGTCATATTTAGTACTTTGTTGCATATCCCTTTTGTACAATGACTGTTTGAAATATATGATTCATAGACATAACCAGGTGTTAAATATTTTCTCTGGTGATGCTCTGCCAAGCCTCTAATGCGGCCATTTTCAGCTCCTTGTTGTTTTGAGGGCTTGTCCTCTTAAGTTTTATCTTCAGCATATGGAAGGCATGCTCAATTGGATTTGCATCGGTTGACTGGCTTGGCCATTGGAATTTTCCATTTTTTAGCTTTGTAAAATTCCTGTATTGGCTCAGCAGTTTGTTTGGGATCATTATGTTGTTGAAGGATGAAGTAATATGCAATGAGTTGGGAGGCATTTACAGGAACCTGAGCAGCTAAGATGATTCTATATACCTCAGAATTCATTGTGAAACTGCATCAACAGTTCTGTTATCAATGAAGTGTGCCAGTGCCTGTGGAAGCAATATGTGCCTAAGCCGTAACACCTCTATCACCATGTTTAAGAGATGAGGTGGTATGCTTTGGATCCTAGACAGTTCCTTTTCCTCTCTACACTTTGCTCTTGTCATCACTCTGATACATGTTACATGTACATGGTACAGCTCTTGTCCTCATGTTGAACAATGGCAGCTACTAACTCCAAAGGGTAGAAACAAGCCGAGGTATCTTATGAAGTAATGAAACACACCTAAGGCATCAAAAGCACCCGTGATGCCAGTTCTTCTAAACATTATGGTGCCCTCAATTGCAGAGAGCATGTAGAAAAAGTGTTGTCATTTCAACATGGTGAGACTTAAATGTATGAAAACACCCTTAAATTGGTAATGTGCACGTCAATCGCATCTGAATGGTTCGACTTGTAATTTTAAATAGCAGATTGTTTGATACCAGTCAAGCCATTTCTGTGTTACGGTTGATGTGCATTTACTTTGAAATGATAGCATAGTTACAGGGAAAAACTAATCATCCAATAAAGTTCAGATAAGATTTTGCAGAAGTTACTTTTAAGATGGAAAATCTTTTATCCGTGGCACCTCTGCAAGAGAACCACTTCTTTCAACCCTTGCAAGCATATCCAGTTTTTAATACCTGGAAAAGTTTTGGGATTAAAATGCTCAGAGATCTTTATATAGACAACATATTTGCATCTTTTGAACAATTACATTCCAAATTCAACCTCCCAGCTACACATTTCTTTCACTATCTTCAAATTAAAAATTTTGTTAAACAGAAACTGCCCGATTTTCCTCACTTCGTACCTGCCACCATGCTGGAAAAAATACTGCTCAACTTCGAGGAATTAAACACCATTTCCGCATTATGTAAAATCTTATTAGAGTCCCTAACTTTCAAAGACCCAAGAGGACATTGGGAAGAAGATCTCTTAATCAATATATCAGAAAAGGAGTGGAAGGTAGCAAAGCAGAAAATTCACTCGAGCTCCATATGCGCAAAGCATAGAATTATTCAACTAAAAATTATATATTGAGCTCATCTGTCTCGCTTAAAACTGTCCAAAATGTTTCCAGGGCAAGATCTAACCTGCGAACGCTGCAACCAAGCTCCTGCCTCACTGGGTCACATGTTTTGGGCCTGCACCAAACTAACATCATTTTGGACCAAAATTTTTAAGTGCCTTTCAGACAGCCTTGGGGTCACAATCCCTCCTAACCCATTAACAGCTGTGTTCGGTGTTCTTTCAGACGGACTTGAAGTGGAGAAGGACAAGCAAACGGTGATTGCATTCACTACACTTTTGGCACGCAGACTTATTTTGTTAAATTGGAAGAATCCTAACTCTCCTCTGATAAGTCAGTGGGAAACCGATGTTTTATATTATTTGAACTTGGAAAAAATCAAATTCTCAGTTAGAGGATCTGAACAGAATTTTTTCAAAACCTGGCAGGATCTAATCAATAATATTTTAGAATAAGAGAAATAACTATTACCTCATTTATTTCCCTTCTCCATTTTTTGTTTACCTATATATATATTTCTTCCTTTCTTTTGTTTATTTTTGCCTTATTAAAAAGCCCTAAGCAATTCTCCTTTGGCTAAGCTCTCCTTCTCAGGGGTGGGGTTTGATTTGTCTTCAATTTTTTTTTTGTTATAAATTGATCTATTTGTATGGAATGATTACAATAAAATTAATAAATAAAATTTTTAAAAAAGTTACTTTTGTTATTGTATCAGGAAGATTTTTTTTTTAAATTGTGTATTGTTTCCTTTTGTGACAATAGAAATAATTCCGCCTCTCATGTGTCTATTAATGTATAGCTCCTGTGTACTTTCAAAAAATTCGATTTAGCACACAGCTCGCTCTCATCTTGCAGGTAATACACTGTATTTAAAATCAAGAATATTCCCAAAAGGTTTTATTAAATAGCAGATTTTATGATACCAGTCTAGCCATTGCTGTGTTACAGTAGGTGTGCATTTACTCGGAAATGGTAGCATAGTTACAGGGAAAAACTAATCATTCTATAAGGTTCAGATAAGATTTTGCAGACATTACTTTTGTTATTGTGTCAGGAAGATTTTTTTTTTTAAATTGTGTATTGTTTCCTCTCGTGACAATATAAATAATTATGCCCATGATTGTTTCTTCTTTCTTGAAATTCATTGTTTCTTTTTCATATATGCCTTACTCTTTTTATTTGCATTCATCTTAAAACAATTCTCTTCTTGCCTCCTTGTGTGTAGCGGAGCTTCTTTACAAAAGAAGAATTGTTACCAGTTAGAGGGCCATCATGTTAGTTATTGTTTAATTTGCATACAGAACATTGTGCTAACTGACACTTTCAAGGCTCCTAATGCTCTTCTCCATGAATGCTGATCAGTTTGTTCCATTTTGCAGCAGTTAATCGGGCAATGAAACACAATTTAGCGTACAGGAAAATGTAACTGGCCTATGAAAGCAACTACAGTTTTAGTTCTCCTGGTTCTCTCAAAGTGGAAAATTATAGTTGTTGTTTTAATGATGCCATCTTATTTTAAAAGCATTACATCAAACTGACTGATTTTTCCATTTGTCTTTGTTAAAAGAGAAGTCCTATTACTTTTTAATTGCCTTGATATTGGTGTACAGTATGTATGTGATTGTTGTCATGTAGGAAATTGTTACCTGAGGCAGCTCTTAAAATGCATAATAGGCTTCAGAAAAAGACATGCCCTGTTGCTGATACAGAGAACACCAGAACTAGTTGCATTAGGAAATTTAAATTCAATTCATAACAGTGGTTCAATATGGTTCAATGTGGTTCTTGTATGGAAGGTGAAAAACTGCCTGATGTTTTAAACATAACAGTTTGTTTCATCCATTGTCCATTTTTTTATGATTCTATAAACGGAATAACTTAAACATTTTAAACATAAACTCTGCAAGATCAGCACAATTTGTCAGAATGTCTGCCATGGTCACTCACAATTGCTTCAAAGGAATGAAGTGAAATAACACAGTATACCTTTCTCAAACCTGCTTAATCCAATTCGTGCTCACAGAGGCTAAAACTTGTATTCTGTGCATTGGGTACAAAGCAGGAACCATCCCTAGATGGGATGCCTGTTCATTACCGGTACACTCACTCTGGTACATGGCCAGTTTATAGTTGGCAGTAACCTTATCAGAATGTGTTTGGGAATGTGGGGGAAAAAAACAGAGTACCTGCAGAAAAACAGATGTAGACGGACGTAAGGAAAACGGATAATGATAAGCTGCTAGACTCAAATCCATGCTGCTGGATAGATGAGAAAGCAATGATTAGCACTTTGCCAAATCTAAAGTTACATATAAAACAACACATATTTGCGCAACTAATATGTATATCTCTCTCAGATATATATACGTTTACATGGGGGGGGGGCCTGGGGGGCATTTATTTCCACTACCTTAAAAAAAGAGAGACTAAAATATCTAAACTGCTTCTTCATTTTTAATATACTGTTCGTATATGGGAATACCAAACAGGAACTTCCTGAAGCTGTGGTATGGAATAGGAAACAGAATTGACAAATATTTAGTTTTATAACCTCAGACAATATAAAATTTAGAGATGAATAATAGACAAAATGTCTGCTGCTTGTTATATCATAAGTTCTTTGATCCATAAAATCAGCTCTATAATGAAGCTAATATAATGTTCAAAGGGCATCATTATACCAAAGCACTTATGCATTTTTAAGCTTTATTAATCTAAATTGGACAGCAAGATTTGCCATATCAGTAGCTATTACAGTGGGATCCACTTAAGGTCATAATGCAAATGGTTTTGAATATACTGCATAGGGTCATGTTGATATTTTATGGCCGAGTGTTTAGCAAGCACAAGAGTCCTGAGTTCACTCCTGCATGCAATATGCAGAAATACAGAAGAGTACATAGTTGGTGGGCACAGTGGTAGCGCTGCTGCCTCGTAGTAAGGAGGCCTGGGTTCGCTTCCCGGGTCCTCCCTGCATGGAGTTTGCATGTTCTCCCTGTGTCTGCGTGGGTTTCCTCCCACAGTCCAAAGACATGCAGGTTAGGTGCATTGGCGATCCTAAATTGTTCTCTAGTGTGTGTGTGTGTGTCCTAAGGTGGACTGGCATCCTGTGTTGGCTGGGATTGGCTCCAGCAGACCCCTGTGACCTTGTGTTAGGATATAGCAGGTTGGACACTGACTGACTGACTGACTGATATAGTTGGTAAATAGAAAGGGATTTTGGATAATTTTATCCATAAGACTTGTGGGATGGTACTTCACATTAATAAATACCAGTAATGTTAAGTAAACATTTGTCTATATGATGTATTTTTTAACGCACTTATCCAGGGCAGGGAAGCTGGAGCCCATGCCAGCAAGCAGACATCAACGGAAGGGGCACCAGTCCATTTCAGGGTGAACAAACACACACTTGGCATGCACACACTAGGGTAGATTTAATAACAGCAATCCACCTAATCTGCGTGTCTTTGTACTGTGGGAGGAAACCAGAGTACACAGAGGAAACTGCCTCTAAATATTTATAAATACAAGAAACAAGATATTTAGTTTGCAACTAGCATAATGAGCACCATATATAAGGAATGAGTAAAAAAAATTAGACACTATCTTTGTCATTTCTTATTCGAAGATTCCTTGGGGTTGGGGGACATTTTCTTTTTAAAAATACATGCCTTCACACGGTTTACATTGCTTTTAGCGGTCTAAAGGTTTCTCAAAGACATGCTGCAACATATTTTTTTAACATTCTGTTCAATATAGCGAAACTTTCCTCCTTTTCCATCTTTGAAATGCTTCTATTAATTGCATTCTGTTGCTATGCTCATTGTGTTTGTTACAACATTTCCAAAGTCTCTTAAAACACTTTTCTTGAGCTTCACACATTTAATCACACATCTTTGTTGCTAATTGGATGAAAAAATTCTTGTGGCTACCATTGCAATATATGGGCTTAAAATACTTGATATGACAATTCAAAGACTAAACAGAATCGATTCCTACTATTGGCATATAGTCGCAATGTCTTAACCTTAACTCCCCCACCAGTGTGGAGCAGCAGCACACAAGGGACATGTGCTGTACATTCAGGATTTTAAGTCAACCCACATACTGCATTTTTCAGGCCAGTGTTAATGTTAGATGAAATGTACATCTGCAACAAAGTAAAAAAAAAACAAACTGACAACAGTTAATTCTGCCAGAGCAAAGACTTAGCAGCCAAATTACTGTGCTTTTTCATATTAGTTTTCAGCCAAGACTTGCAATTTATCATTTTTTTTGTTTCTAGCTGACATACTATAATCAGATATCTTTATTATATGTCCAGTTTAAAACGCTGCTTCTTTTTGACAGCTGACTAAATAGCCTCTGTATCATCTGTGTCCCCTGTATGCTCCTTGTTTCCCTTTAAATTAAACATATACCCTACATGAAAAATTAAACAACTCTTGGGTGGCATGATAATGAGTGCAATGCAGCTGCCCACGGCTCCTGTAACTTGGGTTTGAATTCCAGCCCACCAACTGTCTGTGAGGAATTTAGTACCATTTTTATTTTGTTTTAAATTTTTTTACATGTCATTGTTATTTTTGTTTTTAATGTTTTAGCATTATTGCAGTGATATCTTCACTTCACCATTTTGTCTAAGTTGCTTTTTCATGAGCACTGTCATTTTGTGTGTCTGATCACTATGATATCATGGTGGCCATAAGATATAAAGTGGCAGATTGCATTAATCAATGTTTTGTTCTTGTAAGTAGGATGACACCCGAGTATACAGTATAATTTTCTTAGCGCTTTCATTTTGGTGTTGATTGCAAAAGAAACTGTGCAACAGACCTTTTCTTTCAGTCTGTTTTAAACATAATACTGTCCCTGAGTTTGAGTGAGTTTTCCCTGTTTACTTTTTTTTGACATCCCAAATTATGTGTTTCAGGCCACTAGATGACTCTGATCTGGCCCAACATGAATGAATGCAACCTGCAGAATGTTACCCATCCAAGTTTGAGTCCTACATTTTGCCTGGAGCTACTGCCATTGGCTTTGACTTCCAGTGGTGCTCTTTTGGAATAATTCAGTTCACAAAATGGTTCGGTCAATAAATATATTAAGCGAAAACCAGCTGGCCAGGGGGCGATCTTTATAGATTACATTAGCAATTGACCAAGTTCACCTGCAGCCCGTTGCTTAGCACACCAGCAGTGGACTACAGCCAAGGCAAATATCCATGACAGTGGCAAAATAAAATGAAGTTTCTACTTCAAGTCCCTTATTTGTGTTCTGAACACAAGTGCAGTGACATCAAGCAACAACCCTCAAAGAATTCAAAGAAAATAGCAAAGCCCCTTTTACAGCCAACAACAAAAATGCATATGATTATTGAAATCAATTTAAGCAGCCCTTACTCACTCCTCTAACTATGCTATGTTAAAATAATGATTCTTCAGTTTAAAATTTTATCACTGAGCACAATGGTATATAATAATATCTTGACACAGAGACCTAAGATTAAAGGCTCTGCCTCCTATTAATCTTCTTATATAATACGCTTCCGTGGCTGTTCATTTGTCTGTCCAGCATTTTAAATCACCTGTAGCTCGCAAACCGTTTCACCTATTGACCTGAAATTTAGTACACATATACTATGTGACGTCTACTATCCACTTACGGGGTGATGATTGGCTTCCAAGGTTATTCCTCTTTTTATTTTTATTTTATTTTATTGTAGAATCAACCCTCGGCCGCAGGGTGGCCGTGCAGCGCATGAGTATGGGTGCCGTTCTCATCACTACCACGCTTGCTGTCACTTCCCCTACCTCTTCATATCTTAATTCTTCAATCTGCCTCAAGAATGATTTAAGTGCCAGCTTAAGTAAAAATTAAGGAAAATGTACTAAGTAATTGCACATTTTAATCGGTTTTAACGCGAAAAGATGCTGACGAAAGAAGAGAAGAAGCGGGCCGCTAGGGTGAAGAAAAGAAGAACTGCTCAGGAAGCACTTCAACCTCTGAGCAAATGAATCCTAAACATACAGGGAAAGAGTAAGAAAACTATGAATGCTCAAATCAAGTGTATTCACTGCACATTATCGTGCAGTACGCCGTTACTGGTGTTTTATATTTACTCACAGTTTTTTTACACAGGAACAAATCTTGGACAGGGTGCCAGTCCATCGTAGTGCGAACACACACACACCCAGTTTAGCGCCAGTTCACTTAACCTGTATGCCTTTGAACAGTGAGATGAAAACACAGCACCTGGAACAAACCCACTCAGACATGGGAAGAACATGCAAACTCGTGCAGGGAGGAACCAGGATGTGCACCCAGGTCTCCTCTACCACTACCACTGCGCCACTTTGTCAGAAAATGTTTAATTTATGTTTTGAGCTGCATAGCACTCCATTTTAAAATATGAGCAAATACAGAAGCACAAACACAACAAGAAATTGAAAGCTTAAAAATAACTTAAATGAAACGATGAAACATTGCTATTGTACTAATTGTAAACCTCCAGAAGCTAAACTGCATTGCATAATGTTTTGTGTATGCAAAAAAAACGATCAAGGCATACATCTTACCTTGTAGCAAAATTTGTTAATACGCTTTTGATAAAATGCAATTGTAAGCTTTCAACCTTTCTCTTAAGAGAAAGCCAAATAGAAAAGTGGAAAAATTAAGTTACACACACTAGTATTTTAAAAATGTATTCCTTACGAGAGATCTTTACGTTCTCACTGCATGAATGTGTAACTGTATATGTGTTTATTTACAGCTGAGTTTAGCTTAAGAAGTCAGAATATTAACTCAATGAAACTCTCCACATCCTAATTTTTTGTTATATTTTGTACATTGCTGTAATATTTTACATATTTTGTATTTATGTGTCGTTTTTGAAGTCTCCACTTTAACCACAAAAGATGTACAAATCCACATAGATGATACATCTGGTGATCTGAACAGCAGAGTTACTGACAGAGAACTGGAAGCTAACTGGAATGACTTACCTGAAGTTTCAAGGAAGGCACCTTATTCAGTTTATATGTATTCAGAGATCATGCATAGTGGTGGTAATATCATATTCCGAGAACCATTGATGCATCTCATCTCTACTGAAGGAACTTTGAATTCTTATCAGTATCAGGGGATATCAAGCTATTCACCCAGGCGCTACAGCCTAATCACAGCTGGTTTGTAAGGCAGGAGAGTGATCCAAAATACAAAAGCTTGACTACATCAGAATGATTGAAGAAAACTAAATTTATAGATGATGACAGTTTGTGGCAGCTCCTGAAATGAGCAGTTCATGCTTGAAAAACTACGAATGTCACTGAGTTGAAGCAGTTCTCAAGAGGGGGAAGAAGGTCAAAATTTCACTGCAGTACTCTGAGAGATTTGTCAATAACTCGGCAAACATCTGGTTTCAGTTATTGTTTCTGAATAAGGTGTATGTACTTACTGAGTTCATGGGGCTATGAATTTTCCATGAAGGGCATTCATAGCTTTCTTTACAATATAGGCTAATAAACGTTTAGATTTTTAATAAAAATGTAGAAATATTACACGCCCGTACTTTTTTGAATGAATTCTGCATATTGTGTAAAATGCATATGTGTACATAGACTGAATGTGGACACATATATTTGTATTTTTTATATTGGTTGGCATGGTGGTGCAATTGTTAACAGAGCTGATTCATAGCTCCATGTTCAAATACCAGACTGCTCTGTTGAGATTTTACATTTTTTTGTGCCTGCTTGGGGTTTTTCTGAGAACTCGGGTTGTTCTTCAGAGTCTAAAAACATTTGCCTTTGTTTGCTTGGTGATGTTACATTGGCATTACAATAATTTGTGAATTTGTCCTACACTGGACTGCCAACACATCCAGAGCTGGTTCCATGCCTTTTGCCCTATGTTGCTAGTATTGTTTGCTCTCCAGTACTCAAAATCTGGCTTGGTGGCTTCAGGAGAGAGATGGAATGATGGCTGTATGTAAAATATCAAAATGGTGGTTTATTAAACCAAAACACATACAAGGCAAGGATTATTATTTGAAGAGCATAAATTACTGTATAACATGAAAACAAATAGAAAATAAGCCTAAATTGCCACACTGGGCCATAGTGTGTAGTTTGCATACTTTCCAGAGATCCGATGTAACAAATCACAAAATCCCCTTGGCACCACTTGCTTATCTACATTGGCCCTTGGGGTAGCTCTCTAGTTAAAGTGCAAATTTTTATTTTAAATTTTGAACTATTCCAGACTAGTCCTAGGCACCCATGCCAGCCAGGCAAGTAATGTTCTGTATATAATACATAACATTATTAACTTTCGTAAAATATGTCAGTTCTGTTCAGGGTCATGGGAGGGCTTGGATTCAGACCTGACAGCATCAGGTAGATGGCAGGAAGTAGATCTATATGGGGTACCAGTCCACTGCAAGGCTTGGTCATGCACACATCCATACATCTTCGGTTGACCTAACCTGAACATTTTGAGATGTGGGAGGAAAACTAGTGTATGCTCTGAGAAAATCCAAGTACTGTGTACAGTACAATGAATCCTCATACAGTATATTTTGGTGACATGAGGTAAAATATTTAGTCAGCTGAGCAAAGACTGTTACTGTAATCCTAATCATTCCAGCATATATTTTAAGGGAAAAGGCTTTTAAAGTTTACCATATGAAATATAGTACTTCATATCCTTTTAACTTTATAAACAAATGAATAACATTGATGATTTCATGTTTTATTTATTTTGTGACCAGCTCTGCTCTGTACTCCGTAGTCCATGAGAATTCTAGCTTCAAAATTATTCCCACCTGTTTTTATGAAATTATTCTGTGTTTGAAGTTTTAGCCGAAAAAAACTGAAATGAATAGAAAAAAAATCTTAAAATTGAGTTACTGAAATGGAAAGACTAAGAATGAAATTGCAATCTAGCTGAACAGCTTGGTCCTGTTTATCAGGTCTTGTATATCATTTATTTTCTGTGCTATGATTCATATGAGATATCAACACAGTGACAAATTAAAATTATTTAAAGCTTGAAACTAATGTGCTGGTGTGGGACAAGTCTAGAATTAGGATTTTGCAGTTTTTAATAATTCAAATTTGATTTCTTTCTTAATGCCAAATCCACATCCCAGGTAATGACTACTCTGCGTTCTTTGATTTAGCCCATCATTTCACACAACCGCCCAGCTATAGGTTCTCTGTTGTCCTGTAGGTGGCAGATTTTTATTCTCAACAGAGTTGAGTCACTTAACATGGGTCAAGGATCCCTGGTAACAGCTGGTTCTGCCATATGGTGCTGCCTCCTGATGCTTAGCAATTATTATGCATCCCTGACCATAAATAAGCATTCTTCATTAGACATTTTAAAATGTATAACTTTGATGAGCAGTGCCATGTCAGAATCTCTTCATTTGTCTGTTGTCACCAGCCAATACATAAATACATTTTAACATTCTCCATCCTGCTTAATCCAAGTCAGGGTTGCAGGACACCAAAGCCAATCCCAGTACGACTGGGCACGTATTAGGAACCAGCCCAGGACTGGGGCCTGTCAGTTCATCACAACTACTGTCCCCTTCCTAAGGTTAAAGGAATGAGATTTTAATCTTAAAGACATATTCTTAACAGGTTGGGTTCTGTTCCTTTGTGGTTCTCAGAAGGGTTAAATGGATTTGAATAACGTAGTGTTAAATGCAAGAGAGTGACTTGAAAAATGCAGGCTGAAATCTGTACTTTGGCCAAAAGAATTGGCAATATCTATAGAGTAGAAATAGCCTAAATTATTATTTGGGTAATTTTAAAATTCAAATAAGTATTTGCTGTTTGGATAGAAGAGTAAATGTAGGAAGTAACTCAAATAATGCTGCACAGTATGTAAAATATGGCAAACCAAGTATATTGTTACTAACTGCACTCCTTCTTTTCATCTCACAGTGCTTCACCTCTGACTTCCTTTGACTTCTTTGCTTTTAACGTACTTAGTGTTTGTTGAGGAGGGGTGAAGTGGTAAGGCAAGAAGCATGTCTGTGATTGTCACTCTTATTTTTGTATATTCATTAGCCCAAGGGTTATAAACACAGCAGTGTTTTCTCTGAAATGTTTTTCATGGAACAGAGTGTTAACAGTGTTAAGCAGCAACTGTTAGTATATTCCAAACTGTCAGCAATGTTTTGTAAAAGGTTTTTTTTTTATTGCAAATTGGAAATTTGCTAGATAAATTACAAAAAACCAGAGCATATCAGATGTGATGTCAATGAAGTACTGTACTACAACACAAAAAAATTTACTGAAGTTGAAGGTGAGAAAATTCTGAAGTATAACTACCATAATAGAAGCAATAATGTAAACTGCAAGGGAAGTGAAGCCTGACATTCTCAATAGCTTTATTTATTTATGGTGTTCTTTCCTGGCTATTACAGTAAAACACCATTAGTAGTATTATCACACGTAATGATGTGTAAAAGACAAATGACAAATGTTTAGAGCATTTGCTTACCTGATTCTATGGCTGGAACACCTGCTGGTTACATGACATGCTTTGACAAACTGTAAGTCAGTAGCAGAAATCATACCTGGCCCCTTGTAGTATACAATTCTAAAAGGTCACCTGACTCAGAGAAGGTGAGGAGGTCTATGAAGGCCTCAGAGAAGAAAAGGAACACATCTCTGTATATCCATCCATCCATTCATTATCCAACCCGCTATATCCTAACTACAGGGTCACAGGGGTCTGCTGGAGTCAATCCCAGCCAACACAGGGCGCAAGGCAGGAAACAAACCCCGGGCAGGGTGCCAGCCCACTGCAGGACACACCAAGCACACACTAGGGACAATTTAGGATCGCCAATGCACCTAATCTGCATGTCTTTGGACTGTGGGAGGAAACCGGAGCGCACTCACGCAGACACAGGGAGAACCCGGGAAACAAACCCAGGTCTTCTCTGTATATCCGTTTAAAAAAAAAACAACTGTTAGGGGATGGTAGAGGTAATAGGTATGTTGCTGGCCATGTTTACCAGGACTCCAGTAAAGTAGAGAGGGTCTGGGGACTAGAGTCTAATCTAATATATTCAAAACATTCATTGACAGTATTCAGTTCTTGTATAATAAAGTAGGGTCTTTTGTTGTTTTAGGAGTTCACCTGGACCAATAGGACGTGTATGGTGTTGAATGCTAATTTGTGGTGTCAAGGAGAGGCCTGAAGTTTAGAGAGTCATAATTGAGGTCAGAGAGTGAGTTCTGGCTTGTAACTGAGTGGTGGGCAATTGAGGAAGCTACTCGTCTAGACAGAGAAAGGGAAGTACAGGAAAGCACAGAAGGGCGGAGCATTTTTTTTTAATTTATGTTGTTTAATGTGATCATTTTTACTCTCCTTTGTTCATTACCATGTGCTTTGGTGAATAGACAAGGCATTTTGTTATGCTTGCTTTATTATTCCAACATTGAGAACCACCAGGTGGTGCCTTTCTTACTATTGTACCTTTCACTACAGTCTGAAATTTGAAAGTAGTGTATGTAAAACAAAAGTTTTAAGTTTCAGAAATGTCCCTTGTCATTGGGATGCAAACTTTTCATTTTCATTTTTGATTTTACATTGATTCAAGGGTGTACTGATAAGAACTGATTGAAATATACATCCAAAATGTCAGCCATTTTGATTAAAGCTCATGTTTTATGTTTAGAGGTCTTATTCTGCAGTGCAATAAATAACCATGAATTCCTTCTCAAAACTGCTTTGGTTCCAAGTTTCATTTAAGTATGGAGCTGGCAGCTGATCCACATTGCAGCTTAATTTGATTGAAAAACGTAGTTTGCTGGCAGTAAAGAGCCTTACAAAGGATTTGGACTGAACATCCCTTCATCTCTTCTTATTTATAGTTTTCGACAACAACTCTTTAGTCTGTACCCATTTAAGACCCTGTAGTGATCCTTTGTCTGTGACTTGTGATGTGTCACCTTACTCGTGACCTCCTTAATACTGCTTTTATGGAAGTAGGAAGATGCATTTTAACAGCTGGGCCCTTTAATATGGGACTTTGATAACAAAAAAGCACAAGGCCTGAGAAATGTTCTGGGGTTGAGGATTTTCAGCTAGCCACTCTAATCCAAATATCACCTTTCAGAACAGATCGTGCAGCTTGATCCTGCATGCTGCCTCATTTTACATCATCATAACTCGTGAACTCAAATAACACTCCGTCAGTCAGACAGCTTGCCTATTTTTAGTCTCGTTGATCCAAATAAAATAGAAAACAAGCTTGTATTCCCTTTCATTCATGGAGTCAGCTGCTCTGTGTAGAGGTGCTTCCTTTTCTTGCTTGACAAGTGGCATGATTGCAGTGTCAATTCTACAGTCATGGGGGTTATATAGTACCAGTATATTCTCTACACTTCCATACCCTGTAAAAATATTTTCATATTGTGATGTTTTCCAGTTAAAATACCTGATTTCATGTAATTCACTGCATATATTGCATATGGTCATTTTTTTTACTTTGATATCCCAACATGTAAGTGAACATCTGCTAAGCAGAAAGTGGACATTACAATCGACAGTATTGAAAGATCAGTTTTTAGTGTGAAGTGCCAGTTATTGACATCATGAATTCTATGGAGAATGGAAGAGAACATTTACTAGCTCACAGCTGAGAGACAACTACCATAATTATGAATAGTTGGTGTGCACATTCTTCATATACACTATTCAGGTTTTCTGCAACACATGCTAACTGAGGAATCATTTGCCGCGTGGTACTAAGCTTCTGACTTTATCAATACCACCTTTCAGACCTCACTACTGGTACCAGAATGGATCAGAAGCAAACAACGAATAACTCCAAAACCTTCTTTTCTTACTCTAGCCTCCTAAGTGCGCCACACAATTGCTCCCTCCCTGGTGCTTCGTTCCATCACACTGCCCTACATACCGCTTCCCTCTTGATATCCATAAAGTCTTGATAGCCGTGAAATGATACTTGGGAGCGGGGATTTGGTGTGTAGTTTCTTTACATGAAGTCTTAAAAATGGACGTTTCTCCACAGCTACAATAGTAAGTGGGAATAATCGAGAGAAAATCTGAAGTTTACTTCAGGTACCGAAAATCCAGAAGTGCTGGTACTGTATCATTTTAAAATTTGGCTCTTTCAGTACTTTTCTAGTACCAGAATAATACGCTACTCAATTGGAGAATGTGAAGTGACCCAACATCAATGAGCATGTGTATGTTATAAAAATAATTAGAAAAGCAAAATAAAGGTTTGGGGTCCCAGCTGACAAAAATCCATGTGTGGAAATGGAAAATATGTGTTCAGCAGCTGGCAGTGAAATAATATTTTAGTTATGAGTCCCTCCATCCTCTTGTATGTACATAATGCCTGTTGGTATAAAGACCCCTTTTAAAGATGTGCTTCTGGCAGTCATGGCCAGAAATCTGTTTCTCATCCAAGTCGAAAGCTAGTGAAAGAAACAGACAGATGGATCACACTTCCAGTTTTAAGTGATGCCCCTCCTTAATTTTGGGGCAATAGAAAGCTCACACTCCTGACATCGCCTTATGATGGACAGCCATATATATTTCACACAGTGCTGCTGCACAGCCTATAACCCCAAAATGGGAAAACAAGTTTTTGCATGTATGGGTGAATGGTTGTAAAATAGCATAACAGGTTAACTCCTGTACTAATAAACATACTATTTTTACATTACTTGTTTTGGAGCCAACATGGTAACACAGTGATTAGTGCTGCTAGCTAAGTAGTAGTTTTTTGAGTTTTTTCCCTCTGTGCTTTGGGTCGTGTCCAAAATCCCATAGACATTCATGTTAATCAATTCATTAGTGACTCAGAATTGACATTGTGTAGGTTTGTCTCCTGACTTGAATTTGTTGCAACTTGGCTCTCCATATCTCTTAAACTAGATTAAGTGAATTTAGTAAACAAATGTATTCTTTGAGTTGTCATTTGGGATTGCACTGGCCTTGCTATGAATTTTACTGTGACATGGATAACCACAAGACATTAATGAGGCTTTCAAATGGTTTAGAGAATTACCCCCTGTTGAGATTGTTGTCCAGGATCCTTCTTGCCCATTGCAGGGCTCACGCAAAATATAAGCCATCCATTCATTTTGAGGCCCACACAATCCAGCTCAGGGTTTCATGATCAAGCATTTGTTTACATTTTTTATTGTATTTCAGTTTTATTTATTCACAGGTGTCTAGTGACCCTAAATATAATGTGCAGTTTAAAAAATTGTATGGATGGATGGAACCATAGTATACAGTATATTCCAAGATTTTTCTAAGTTTTTTTTTCCTCTATGTTAAAATTAGTTTTGTATAATTTATAGGACATTCACAGTTTAATCGCCCAAAAAATCAATGTTAATGATAGTCTTTCATAAAGGGATCTGTGCGTCATGTGAGTGGTATGCCTTCTTCTTATACTTTATCTTGTCTCACCATTCTGTAATGAAGTGAGCACCTGGAAAGTGCAGCAACTGTCCAGTGGAGACATTTAATAGGGATTTGTATGTTAAGCTTCTTTTATCTTAGAGGATTTTCCGCTAGGGTCACTTCAGATGTCACAGGCAGCTTTAAAGTTAAGCTCTGTTTTTTTCTCTACTTCTTTTGCTGTGGTGAAAATTTAAGTCATAGCTTATCAGTATTCTGTGTGATTACAAGAGCTTTGTCTACTTTTTAATGGACATTGATGGTTATAAGAGTCAATGAGCCCTGAAATAGAATGGTTCTAGATTGGTTCAATGCTTCTTGCTGTCTGGATGGAGGTAAATCATAAGTTAATAATAATAATATATTTAATTTATATAGCACCTTTCCCTTGTTCAAAGCACTTAGAAATTGTCCACACGTTCAATACACATATTTTAAAAGTGCACAAAAATACCCATTTTTTTTAAAGCATTTGATTTTTTATAAATCTAATTCAGAATTGATTGGAATATATAATACTTATTAAGCATTCACATTTTTGAAATTGGAACTTGCTTTTGTAGCAGTTGTACTGTAATTAAGTAGTATTTTATGTGCTTAATTTTAGTTTGCTTGTACATTGCACAGGTTTTTGTTTTTGTTATCAGAAAAAAGAAATATTTGTCCACAGCATGCCAACAAATACTTCAATAACAATTGAATGCTCTCTTTGTGAATATACGAGGGTGTACCCAAAAATAACCGGAATAAAAAAAAATGTTTTTAATAATTTTTACTTACTGAAACTTTGGTCTCCTTCAAAGTACTCTCCATGGGAATGAATACACTTGTCCCAGCAGTTTTCCCACTGGTGGAAACATTTTTGGAATTGTTGAAGAAGAACATGGTCCACGGCCTGCAGCAATTTTTCTTTGACTTCCTCCACGGTACAAAAATTCTCTCCTTTGAGTTCTTTTTTTCATATGCGGGAACAAGAAAAAGTCGCATGGAGCAAGATCAAGCGAATAGGGAAGGTGGCAAGAACTCCAATACACACAAGTCAATTCAGAAATCTCTTCAATATTCCGACGGTGATCTTAGCAAATTGCGCTGTGAATTTTTTCAAGAGTTTTGTCATCCCTAATTGTGGAAGGTCGGCCAGATCTTTGTTGGTCTTCATGTGACATTTCCCCTCGTTTCAAACACGCAAACCATTCGTAGATCTGTGTTTTACTTAACGTTTCCTCCTTAAAAGCAGTTTCAAGCATCACTACAGTTTCAGCAGCTGTTTTCCGTAAGAGAAAACAAAATTTAACCCAGACTTAATGTTCTTTATGATCGCCCATCACAAAAATCGCAGAACACATTTAATAAGCACCAAGAAAAACCAAGATGGAATGCCGTACGAACAACACGGAGCAACGGCACTTGATAGACTGCCACAGAATACTGTAAGTATGCCACAACTGGCGGCAAAATTCACAACTAAATCTAGATTGCGCAGCAGGTACAGATTCCGGTTATTTTCTAGACAGAAAATATGAAATTCTTTTGTTTATAAAGTCTGTCCATTTTCTGAACCCATATATCACAGAGTTTCTGGATATAAGTGAACCCATCAAAGTAGCAGCATTGTAGACAAAGCAAGGGAACATCCAAGGACCTGCCCATCATATACCCACACTTACCGTATATACTTGTGGATAAGTTCTCCTGTGGATAAGTCGGGTCTTGATTTTACTGTATAATTTCTGGTATTTTATAATGTCGGTCGTATAAGTCGTATACGGAAAACTCATGCTATTGGTTCAAGAGATTACGATATACTAACGCCCACCTGAGAGAGTAATCACGGAGCACACTGCCTTTTTTTTCAATGTATTGTGCCTACGTGACCACAGGGTAAAACCCAAACTATTCTGAAGCAACATTTGCACTGATTTGTGTTTTTTGTATCTTACACCCTCATACACCTTTATCGTAAGAACATCCCTTGTCTACGATGGATTTGATCAGAAGAGAATATGAAGCTGGTTTTAAATTAAACATTTTTGAAGTAGTGAAAGAAATTGGTAACGGTGCTGTTGCAAAAAATTTGATGCATCTGAGAAACTGATGCAAGACTGGAGGAGCCAAGTAGTTGCAAAAAAAAAAAAAATTAAGTTGCATTTTTGAACGGGTGTATAAGTCGGGGTCCAATTTTATGATTGATTTTTCAGGTTTCAAGACCCGAATTATACGTGAGTATATACGGTATTCTCATACGGGGACCAGTTTAGAGTCATCAGTTAACTTAACCTATACATTAAGGATGTGGAAAAAAAAACAGACTGACTACCTTGTGGAAAACCCATGCAGACCTGGGGTGAAGTGCAAACTCCACACCTACAACGTGTGTGAGTTTGATTTAAACCTAGGGTTTGTTTCTAACTTGTGCTCAATGTAACAGGAAAGGCACCATCTTTCCTGTTACATGATCTGGGTGAATGGTTTAGAAAATGGATGGATGGATGCCAAAGTAATATTCTTTTGGAATACTGTATATGGGTGGAGCAGCCTTAGGAATCCTGTGTTTGGTCATTGGTTGTATGGAGTTTGCACATTCACCCTTGTCACCGCAGGTTTTTCTTCATGTGCTCCAGTTTTCCTCTTACATCTCCAAAGATGTACAGGTTAGAGATATTAGCAATTTCAAATTTCTCCTTATGTGAGCGAATGTGGGAGTTTGTATGACTAGCTCCTGGGGATGAACTGGAGCCTTGTTCAGATCTGCTTCCTGCCATATTCCCAGTACTGCCAAGATAGGCCACAGTTTTCCCATCCCTGAATTGGATTAAGCATGCTATGATACAAGTAACTGTTGGAATATGGGAAAAAGTGCACTATTTGAGTAAGGTGAAGGATCTTTTTGATTGTTTAGACACATAACACATAGGCTTATAATTGCTCCTGATGATCTTGACACTGCTATTTTAGTTGTAAAGATTTTACGTAAATGTCATCATCAGTTAAACTATATGATTTGTAAGTAAGAATTTTTATTTAATAGCCTTCTTCATCCAATTTTACTCCGCGTCCTCCTGGTTGTTTGACTGTTTTCTCATTTATTCCTGGTATCTTTCTTGTCTCTAAGTCTTCTTGACAGTGATAAGTATGTGTGTGGTAAAAGATATCTACTATCTTTGACTCTATAAGCTGTGGTTAGTAGGAGCTTCCCAGTGTAATGTTTTATGTCAAGATTGCTTTAAGCTCAATCAGACAATTTAAAAGCTTGGTTTTGTCAAAACTGGATATCCAGCCTATTTGTAGCTACATTTTTATTTCATTGTCAAAGTATAGTTAGTTATTGCATCCATCAATCCCTCCGTCTCTTGTTGTTCTGAATTTACTGTTTTCAGGGTCACTGTGGTTGGTGTCTCTGCTTAGGGTGACATTTTCCAGCTCAGCTTCTTATCCTCCCTAAAACAGCAGAGGTGGGACTCGAACTTGTACCCTTCAGATTATAGAACATTCATCTCTGCCACTGTACCAGTGGATTTCTCCTTTAGTGGAACTGGACAAATTGCTGCTTAACTGACTTGATGACCCCAAGTTTACAACTAGCCTCTTTGTGTGAGCATATGAGACAGACAGGGGTGAGACCCCTGCCATTTCTTGCTGGTAACAGTCAGGCAAGATCCATATCTTAATACCTGAACAGGAAATCAGTCTTTTGCAGCTTCAAGCACACATTCACTCTCACTGGTGGCAGGATTATTTCGGGTTTCCATTTAACTCAATAAGTGTAGTTTTTGAATGTTGGAGGAAACTGGAAAATTGTAAGCACTGTCATGGCTTTATATACCAAATGTATTTGCTGTTAATTATTTTGATGTAAGTAACTATAATTTTCAAATGAAAGCCTAAAAGTCAGTCATTGCCTTTTTCTAATTATTAATAGTGTAGGCAAGGTACCTGATTGTCCATTTTTTATCTAGCTGCAGTTTTGTAAGGACTCAAGAGGATGGTTTTGAGAAGTCATCTATTGGTGGTAAAACTGGGTTGAAGTAAAGGTGTGGAAATAAAGACAGTCAAATTCTGCAAGCAGTCTGCTATTAGGGGTCCCTAGAGTTGAACACACGGGGTGCAGTATGAATAGTGTTACAGGTAAGATGTTGCATGTGACATCATCCATCTTAATTTTCAAAACATATATAAAACATTCTTTGAGAGAAACTTCTCCTGACCATCCAAGAACAGTTTGGTGATGAACAATGCCTTTTCCAGCATGATGGAGCACTGTGCCATAAGGCAAAAGTGATAACTAAGTGCCTCGGGGAACAAAACATTGAAATTTTGAGTCCATGGCCAGGAAACTCCCCAGACCTTAATTCCATTGAGAACTTGTGGTCAATCTTCAAGAGGCAGGTGGACAAACAAAACTCCACAAATTCTGATAAACTCCAAGCATTGATTATGCAAGAATGGGCAGTCATCAGTCAGGATTTGGCCCAGAAGTATGTGTCTGTATCGGATTTAGCACCCCAAATGAAAGTGGTGCCACTTATGATCTGTAAAGTTGAGGTACTATGTGGTCATTTGATGTTCACACTTAAAAATAAGATGTGTCATATATGACCCTAACTAAACTCTCTTTAGTAATACCAACAAAACATTGCAGTGCTATGATTTGATCCTTGCACATCCATACAAACTCCATGTGCATTGCTTCTCTCATGCTCTCATCCTACGGTGTTCTTGCTTAATTTCATAGACAAATACATTGTCACACATAAAACAAGGCTGCATATATAGAGCAAAGAGGTCCTGTGTTTTCTAATAATTGGATAACTATAGTCTGTTCAGGGCGGCACGGTGGCGCAGTGGGTAGTGCTGCTGCCTCGCAGTTGGGTGATCTGGGGACCTGGGTTCGCTTCCCGGGTCCTCCCTGCGTGGAGTTTGCATGTTCTCCCCGTGTCTGCGTGGGTTTCCTCCGGGCGCTCCGGTTTCCTCCCACAGTCCAAAGACATGCAGGTTAGGTGGATTGGCGATTCTAAATTGGCCCTAGTGTGTGCTTGGTGTGTGGGTGTGTTTGTGTGTGTCCTGCGGTGGGTTGGCACCCTGCCCAGGATTGTTTCCTGCCTTGTGCCCTGTGTTGGCTGGGATTGGCTCCAGCAGACCCCCGTGACCCTGTGTTCGGATTCAGCAGGTTGGAAAATGGATGGATGGATGGATAGTCTGTTCATCCTATGTTTTTTGAGGAAATAGACTTTTATGCATCCACAGTTGAAGATATTTGTTGTGGATGGGGAAACAAGGTTAACTGATTTCTAAATATTTCATGAAAAGCAAGAAAATTCAGAGCCCCGCTCATCTTTCATTGCTTTGCCTTGAATTAATTTCAGAATCCTTATTGTCCACATTTTGCATTTATTCTGCTGTGGGTGACTAGGTCAGCCACCATGACACATTAGCACTTGTCGACATATAAGCAGATGCTGCGGATAATTGGTGCAATCACTTTCAGTGTAAACTTTACCTGTTGTCCTCTTTCCAGTGTAGGTTTTCTCTGAATACTCTACTTACTTCCCAATCTTTCAAAGAAATGAAAGGTTGCTTGAAAGGTGACTCTGAATTGCCTCACTTTTTATTTGCTGTTAATGTGTATGCAACTGTGCTTCCTTTAAAGACTGCTACCCTGTCCAGAGTTGCTTTTTGATTTTGACACTTTATGAGAGGCATCGGCTACTCTCGCCCCATAATGAAATAAACAGCATCAGCAACTGGAAGAATGGTTGGATATAGTTGAACTTGAATTTCTAGATTGATTTTTTTTTGTTCACCTCAGGTACTTCTGGGACTTGAAATGGCCAATATCTTTCTTTGTTTTCCTTATTGCAGAAAAAGAGCTTGTTGGTTTCACTGCCTGAACTGCATGTTTGGGCCCAACCAGTACTTGGATGGGAGACCATCTAGGAAAAGCTTGGGTTGCTGCTGGAAGAGGTGTTGGTGAGACCAGCAGGAGGCACTTACCCTGTGGTCTGAATGTGGATCCCAATGCCCCATTGCAATGATGGGAACACAGGGCTGTAAAAATGGCACCGTCCTTCAGATGAGATGTAAAACCGAGGTCTTGACTCTCTGTGGTTATAAAAGATCCCTGGGCATCCTTTGTAAAGAGCAGTGTGTATCAGGATGTCCAGGCTAAATTGCCTTCCATGGCCTAGTCATTCTGGCCCCCTAATCATCCCCTGTCTGTAATTGGCTTTCTCTCTCACCACTTTAACTCCTAATAGCTAATGTGTGGTGAAGGTACCAGCGCAAAAATGGTGGCCGTCACATCATCCAGGTGGATGCTATATGTTGGTGGTGGTTGAAATGACTCCTCACTCACTATGTAAAGTGGTTTAAGTAGTGAGAAAACTGTTACAGTTAGGTCCATAAATATTTGGACAGAGACAACTTTTTTTTAATTTTGGTTCTGTACATTACCACAATGAATTTTAAATGAAACAACTCAGATGCAGTTGAAGTGCAGACTTACAGCTTTAATTCAGTGGGGTGAACAAAACGATTGCATAAAAATGTGAGGCAACTAAAGCATTTTTTTAACACAATCCCTTCATTTCAGGGGCTCAAAAGTAATTGGACAAATTGAATAACTGGAAATAAAATGTTCATTTCTAATACTTGGTTGAAAACCCTTTGCTAGCAATGATAGCCTGAAGTCTTGAACTCATGGACATCACCAGATGTTGAGTTTCCTCCTTTTTAATGCTCTACCAGGCCTTTACTGCAGTGGCTTTCAGTTGCTTTGTTTGTGGGCCTTTCTGTCTGAAGTTTAGTCTTCAACATGTGAAATGCATGCTCAATTGGGTTAAGATCAGGTGACTGACTTGGCCATTCAAGAATTGTTCACTTCTTTTCTTTAATAAACTCCTGGGTTGCTTTGGCTGTATGTTTTGGGTCATTGTCCATCTGTATCATGAAACGTTGCCCAATCAATTTGACTGCATTTACCTGGATCTGAGCAGACAGTATGTCTCTGAACACCTCAGAATTCATTCGGCTGCTTCTGTCCTGTGTCACATCATCAATAAACACTAGTGTCCCAGTGCCGCTGGCAGCCATGCACGCCCAAGCCATCACACTGCCTCCACCGTGTTTTACAGATGATGTGATATGCTTTGGATAATGAGCTGTTCCACGCCTTCTCCATACTTTTTTCTTGCCATCATTCTGGTAGAGGTTGATCTTGGTTTCATCTGTCCAAAGAATGTTTTTCCAGAACTGTGTTGGCTTTTTTAGATGTTCTTTAGCAAAGTCCAATCTAGCCTTTCTATTCTTGAGGCTTATGAGTGGCTTGCACCTTGCAGTGCACCCTCTGTATTTACTTTCATGCAGTCTTCTCTTTATGGTAGAATTGGATATCGATATGCCTACCCCCTGGAGAGTGTTCTTCACTTGGTTGGCTGTTGTGAAGGGGTTTCTCTTCACCATGGAAATGATTCTGCGATCATCCACCACTGTTGTCTTCCGTGGACGTCCAGGTCTTTTTGTGTTGCTGAGTTCACCAGTGCTTTCTTTCTTTCTCAGGATGTACCAAACTGTAGATTTTGCCACTCGTAATATTTTAGAAATTTCTCGGATGGGTTTTTTTCTGTTTTCGCAGCTTAAGGATGGCTTCTTTAACCTGCATGGAGAGCTCTTTTGACCGCATGTTGTCAGTTCACAGCAAAATCTTCCACATGCAAGCACCACACCTCAAATCAACTCCAGGCCTTTTATCTGCTTAATTGATAATGACATAACGGCGGACTTGCCCACACCTGCCCATGAAATAGCCTTTGAGTCAATTGTCCAATTACTTTTGAGTCCCTGAAATGAAGGGATTGTGTTAAAAAAATGCTTTAGTTGCCTTACATTTTTATGCAATCGTTTTCTTCACCCCACTGAATTAAAGCTGAAAGTCTGCACTTCAACTGCATCTGAGTTGTTTCATTTAAAATTCAATGTGGTAATGTACAGAACCAAAATTAGAAAAAAGTTGTCTCTGTCCAAATATTTATGGACCTAACTGTATATGAATATAAAGAATTATTATTATTATTATGCTTGCATTGTTTTATCCTTGTACTGTGTAAATGTGGCAACGTCTATTGTGACTTAAAAGATGCTTTTAGAGTTGCTGTACATTTTAAAGTCTGGCAAAGGGTAGCTTCAGTAATGAAATTCAAGCTGGCCTCCATCCAGAGTTGCAGTGCTTCTTTAAATGAATACCTCGATGATTCACCCAGTAGGAATGTTCCTTTTTTCCTACTTTCTTATACCCTGTTTGCATTTTATCTCTTTTTATAACTTCAGAAGCTTCTGCCCGACAGACCTGCTGTGCATAACCTTGTGGTTGGGTTATGGTGGGAAAAATCTAAATGATATTATCTTATTAAATTCTGTACTATAAATGTATGATTAATGATGGTTTTGGGGTGTTCAAGATTAGTGAGGGGAATCATTTCCTATGTTTTTTTTATATTAAAAAACTACTGTAAAAGCATTTAGACCTTAGTGTATATTGGCTTTAATTCACAAATGAGAAAAAAATTGGGCTTCATGCAGGATCTTCTGATACACTGTAACAAACTGTCCTCTTCCTTTGAAGCTGAGAGATAATGTGACATATTTTATGTCAATCTTAGGCAAACCACTGACTGATTCTGAAAGGAGATCCAAGTATGCAAGTTGTACATTCAAATTCTACTTGTACCTTTCAGTTTGACCCAGAGTCACTTATTTAACTCATGTATTCTTCAAATTTACAAATGTGTATCTCTAAATGTTATACAATAAAACAGTTTGAAACAGTATTCACAATATTAAGTGCTCAGTAAACTCAAAATGATTGCTTTTGAGTGTCTGTTTAGTGTTTTTATAAATGTGTTAGTGTTTAATTTATATAGCCTTAACTTGGATTTCATAAAACTAAAAAATATACCTCTTAAATAAAATAACACCTGCCAGATAAACCTGCATGGATATTTTTTAAAATCATTTGGTGGTTTATATATTGTATATGATATCATTCTTAATGTTCTGATCATATGTTTAGTTTTATTACAAACTGGTAATATTTTAACATTCCATTGACCCATCTATTTCTTGTGCAACTATGTTCAGTTTATGGTTGCAGGGACTGGAAACCATATGGTTGCCTGCAGCATTAAGCACAGGATAGGAATCAACCCTGGATGGGCTATCAGTCAAACATACTCATCCTCAATTTTAGCCAATTTTTAATTAAAATCTACCTGGTCTTTGGGATGTGGGAGAAAAAAAAAACCAAAAAAAAAACAGGCCCCCTGGTTAAATCTACACAATAACATGGGGAGAACTTGCAGATTCTGCACAGTCAGCAGGGCACACTCATGGAGGACCACTTTGTTATAGAGCACATCAGACATCCCTTTTTCTATACTGGCTGTGCAGTATATGTCAAATTCTATTAACTGGCTTTTCTAGCTGTGGGCTATCTCGAGTTTATTGCCACCTCTCTGAATAAGTTAAAATAGATGATGTAGTTGTAGGTTTTTAATATATTGTATTGAACTTTTAAATGTATAGAATATTAAATATTTTAACACCATCATGATAATGAGTTAAGTCTAGCAGAGCCTATGGCATTATTTAATTATAAAGCTGCTGGGAAGATGTAGGAGAATTAGAATACTGTGAAAGTGAAACAAAAGATGCTGCAAGAAAATGTATTGTGGTTCTTCTTTGGAACCCAGCTAACCTAGTGATTTATTTGAATCCTAGCAGTGGAACCATTCACTTCGATTATACAGGGCGAGTCAAAATTATGTTAACACTAATGGATTCTTTTTATCTTGACCACACCTTTCCAGGTCGATGGATAGGTTGTGGTGGACCATTGCCATGGCCTCCACACTCCCATGATTTGACACCCTATGATTTCTGGTTATGGGGTATGGTGAAGGAGTGCGTGTATAGAAGGAAAGTTCATGACATCAATGACCTGAAGGACAGAATACGGACTGTGGCATCATCTATTCCCTGCGAAATGTGTGTCTGGGCTTTAAGTGGTACTGTTGCTCGTTGGTTTTTTGTGTTGAACATGATGGCGAACAGGTTGAGACATTCCTGTAAATCATCTTGCACATATGTATTTACATTTGTGAATAAATTGTTTCCACCATTTAAATGTTAACATAATTTTGACTCACCCAGTATTGTATTAATTGTTTTTTTTTCATTAATATATTGTCCCATGGGCGGCACGGTGGCGCAGTGGGTAGCGCTGCTGCCTCGCAGTTGGGAGACCAGGGGACCTGGGTTCGCTTCCCGGGTCCTCCCTGCGTGGAGTTTGCATGTTCTCCCCGTGTCTGCGTGGGTTTCCTCCGGGCGCTCCGGTTTCCTCCCACAGTCCAAAGACATGCAGGTTAGGTGGATTGGCGATTCTAAATTGGCCCTAGTGTGTGCTTGGTGTGTGGGTGTGTTTGTGTGTGTCCTGCGGTGGGTTGGCACCCTGCCTGGGATTGGTTCCTGCCTTGTGCCCTGTGTTGGCTGGGATTGGCTCCAGCAGACCCCTGTGACCCTGTGTTCGGATTCAGCGGGTTGGAAAATGGATGGATGGATGGATATTGTACCATTCATATTTTTGCCCTTTTCCGCATTTGGTTCCTCCCTCGCTCCTGCTGTTTTCAGAATAGGTTCTGGCCTCACCATAATCATAAATTGGACAAATCTGGTTTGAAAATGAGTGAACCATCTATTTCTTTTGTTTTTTTTTCTTTATTTTCACCAAAATCTTTCTACCACATATTTATTTGTGTACACTTATTTCAGATCCTGCCACATCATCTCTATTGGGTTTAGGCCTGCATTTTGAATAGACCAGTCGAAAACCTTAATTCTGCTTCCTTTTAGCCATTCTAAAGTGGACTTGGCCTTTGTGTTTTGCATGACCCAACTATACTTCAGTTTCAACTCACATATGGACGATCCAACATTCTCCTTAAGGATTTTCTGATACAGTATAGAATTCATCATTTCTTCTGTTATAGCCCTGTGGGTACCAAGATACCAAACATCATCACAGTACAGCCATGAAGTTTGTATGTAGTTCTTACTATGGGATGCTTTCTTTGTTTTATGTCAAACATAACTGGATCCATTTCATCCAATAAAGTTCTACCTTTATGTCTTCAGTTTATAAAATTCTCCTAAAAGTATTGGGGTCTTCCAAGTGCTTCCTGGCTAATGAGAGACAACCATTTATGTTCTTCTTTGTTAGCAGTGTTTTTGTTTCCTTGCTATTCTCTGGCAAAAATTAACCTCACTTTTGTGCAGTGCCTTTCTCTTTGTGCAGTCTTAAACATCAACCTTTGTCAGAAATGTGTGTAGTTCTTTGAATGATTATTTTTTTTAGGATCCTTTTTGATATACTTGATGATTTTTTGCTAAGGTCACTCTTTTGAAGATTTGCTGCTGTGTCATTTTTTTAAATTTGAAGATTATGACTTTTGTCATGGTTTGATGGCATTCCAGAGACTTAGAAGTAACTATATAGCCTTTTCCAGATGGATAGATATCAAAAAGAGTTTTTTAATCTCTTCATTAATTTTCTTTGATTGTAGAAACTTAATGGTATGGGTCCAAATATGCAAGGTTTATATTGAGTAGGACTAGTTGTAATTAAGCCTGGCTATTTTTAGTCTGTTCATTTTCATAATGCCTTTATTTTAATTTATTTAATGGGTGTAATTACTTTCTCCCATGATGCCCATTGATGATGGATAGAAAGTGACTGGCCTTTGATTTGAAGGCAGGGTTGCAGCAGCAGTAGCTACTGTGCCACTGTGTCACTGCACACCAGGTGCCACTGCTTAACATAGTCGTATTATAGAAATACAATGCAATACACTCCCCACATAGATACTAAGTGATCTGATAGCGTCAAAATGATTTCCTTAATTTAATTAATCATTTTTTACTTACGTCAGTAAAGGGTCATTGCCTAGATTGAGAGTACCTGGAAAGAGACAGGAATTATTCCCAGGTGGTCTCAACTTTTCTTCAGGCACACTCATGAACACTCCCATGCTGACCCAATTTAGATTTGCCAATCAACCTTTTGTGCATGTCTTTGAGAGAAGTCAGGGTACCCTTAGAAAACCATTTAAATGTGAGGTATATACAGCTAGAACCTATGGCTGAATTTGTAGATTAGCACTGCTGAGCTGTTTTTTAATCAGTTTCTTCATTCTTTGTGCAGTTTAAGTGGCTGGTGCTTTATTTCAGAAATGAAATTTTTTATTGTTTGTTTGTTTTACTGGTCTATGATCAAGGTGAATTTCTCTTTCTGAATCAGTGTATAGTTTTCCCTATAATTTCTTTTTTAAATATTTAGTTTGTACCTTTTGCCTTGGATTAATGCATACATATACATGTGTACTTGTTAGCTGCTGCTTTATTGATTAACTCATTTTTTCTAAGTTATTACTGTAGCATTTGGTAATACAGAGAGAAGATAAAAACGTAACAAGCAAGGAGAGGTACTAGAAATAAGTGCAGTCCAAAAGTGAGCTTTGCTGTAGAATAGTTGGAATTAATGTACCCTATGACTCTGAATTTGAGTTAGCAGGATGGAAAATAGATCGCTGGATGTATTAGTTTTAGATCCTGAGGGCAGAAAGGAGGGATAAAGTACTTAGAGCCTTAATAAGCTTAATCCAATTCATGGTTGCAGGGTGCAGAGCCTATACCAACAGCATCGACTGCAAGACAGGATTTATTTCTGGACAGGCCATAGTGGATCTTTGGCTGAATGTTCACACTGTAGTTCAATTCTGATTTTTTTTTTTCCACTTATAAGGTGACACAGAGCCAACCTTTTGACAAAAGTGTGAACACCAAAAGCTACATGGAATCTAACCATTTAAGTTCAGATTTACCCCACGTTTATATATGCTATTAATTCAGATACAGACACGTGCGACTTGAATGTGACTTGTGTTTGAACCCTTGAATAGGCCTGTCACAATTATTTGATAGTCACTTGATCATGATTACTTGAGCTGACTGCGATTATTTTGCATAATCATTAGAATCATTTTTATTCATCTGAATAAAAATAGCTGGATAAAACAAAAATGTTATAAAATGTCAGAAATATCATATTGCTTTTACTATTTCTTCATCATTTTTCACTGTCTAATGATTGACTGGCATTCGTTCAATGACATCCAGTGCTGGGCAGTGTTACTTTTAAAAACAACTTAGTTGCATTACTCACTACTTACAAGAAAAGTAACTAAATACGTTACTTAGTTACTTATAACAAAATGTAATGCGTTACAAACAGTGCCTTATTTTTGAGTTACTCTTTCTTCTTTTGTATGAAAAACTGCATATTTAAATGGCTAGTAGTTGTAATTAAATCCTAAACCCAAGAATGTTTATGAAACTGACCAGAAACTTAGCCAAATGTGATTATTTTGTTGTTTTTTATAAGTATTGTAGCTAACCTAGGTCACGACTTGAGTGGGGTATAAAAATAAAATAAAAATGCTATAAAAAGCATCCCTCTGAGCAGCAGATTGGGACGCAGATGCAGCATTGGGGAGCCCAGTGATCACATCTCCTGGCCTGGCTGCTAAAGCACATCTGCTTCTTGCTTTATATCCAGTGCTGTTGCGATGATCACTGGCTCCATGTGACCCTAAACTGAGCGGATTAAGTTTAACCCTCACCAAATGCAGAATAGTATGTGTAGCTTTGTTAAATACTGTTTGATTTAACATGTCCTCACTGGTTGTGCGAGCTGCATGGCTAAAATGATGTCAGACGCGGTGACAGTTTTTTTTTGCAAAGTGGCGAAGTTTGAGGAGAAACTGGTTATGTGGGTGTCAGAATGATGAATGAAGGTCTGAATATGCTGCAGCAGGTCATCAAAGTGTAAGATAGACATGCAAAAATATCTGAAGTGCATCTCTTCATCATGTAGGTTACTCACGAGAATATCATAGTCATCCTCCCTTTACCATTTTTGGTTAATTGGTCTGACAGTTCACCTTCTCATTTTCCTCTTAAAGCCTGTAATGACAGGCATACCTGTTCTTCCATCAGCAGAATCCCAGGTTCTCTGCTGTGACATGGACGAAACACTGGCACCTGCTGACTAGAAGGATATCAATACACTGATCAAATGGGCCACCACAAGTACACAAGTATTGGTTTGGAACTTGCACAAGCATTGTGACCCAAGTAAGATGTTGCCTTAAACCAGATAAGGTAAATATTTTGATGTTGCTTGCCCAGAATCTATCTAGTGATTGAGGAGCATGATTGGTAAAGGTTATGTATGACGGGGATACTGCTGGTACCATAGTAAGTTGTTTATTTTCATTATTATAAGTTGGTAATTGTTTGTTAATTGTGTTATTTATGTCATATCTGCCCTATATCATGTTTGTTTAAAAAACATAAAAGACAAACAAACAGTTATTATGTATCTGTTCTAATGTTCAATGCCAGCAAATGTCTCTTCTTCTTCATCATAAAGAGTATGTGTATTATTAGACTGTTACTAGGCTCGCTCTATAATAGTGGTATAAAATGAACAGAAAAAGATGATCATGGCAGCCCTACCCTTGAATTGGAATTGTCTGGATATTTTATACTATTTTACTTTACTGTTTATACAACCTTTGTCAGATGGATTACACTGCAGTACCAATGCAGCATAACAGTGGAAAGAAGATGAGATGACAGACTTACGAATTTGGAGTGACTGTTGCCAGCTATTAGTGCCTGATAGTTACACATTTTAACAAAAAAGTGGTAAAGTCTTTTGGACAAACGTTGTGGTAGGCAGTGAAACATCCCCCTCAACATTCTCCGATTGTCAAACCACTGTTTTGCATCCAAACCATCCACATTTTGTTCTCACCGGTCCTAGCTCCTGTCTTTTGTCGACGAATACTGCATTAGGAGTGTTAATGGCATGTAAAGCAATATCTATGATTTCTGTTACTTGTGATCACGAGCTGAAGAATTTGCAAACATTCTGCACTGATAACCATGTGAAGTAGCACGGGAGCCAGCATACTTTTTGGTGTTCATGACTGACTTGTAGGTCACATGTGTCAGCTATATTTGTTTTTGTAAAATTTACACATGCAGGGCACACTCAGGATGGATGTGTGTTCACTATCATATCAGATTTATGTCACTTATAAAATTTAATTTGAACAGTCAAACACAAAAGATCGAATATAAGCAAAAAATCAGAATTGAATCCCTTTTAGCTGCAGTGTGAACATAGCCTCTGAGTCCTTGGCAAGCAAATTAACTAAAATACATTGGGGAGCTGCCATCTTGTGTACTCAAAAATATCACTGAAATAAGCATCTTTTTTATTTAAAGGGAAATTAGGGTTAGGGTTAAACCCACCTTTTTGACAATTTTCTTATCTGCCAAAAAAAGTAAGAATACAGAAATCCAAAATGGTATCATTAATTAATTTAAGAATTGGCATTTGTCTAAAAATCTTATTTAAAGCAAAACATATAAGCATTACATCCCTATAGGAACTGTGTATAACACTCCTATTGTTGATAATCACCAGTATTCCAAAAACAGTGACTGGCTTTTATTCGTCATATGAATGCATAATATTTTTAGCTCATCTTTTCTTTTTTTATCTTAGGGTAAGTTATACCATTGTATATGAATTTTGCGAATAAACTGTGAAGCAAAAACAACATTTTTCTTAATATATAAATACTGAATTTGTATATATAATATCTATTTGTTTTTCACATAAATATTGATGGTTACATGATCTTCATAAAATTAGAATGTTTGGTTTTGATTTTAGCCTTTACATTTAGGATGTGTGTGAACGTTTCATTTCAGCTGTAGGTGTGCTTCTTTCTTACGTGTCAGTTAGCCTTTGTTAAAATATGGAAAAATCAGCGGAAGAATATAAGTGGATTGTCACTGGCTAATAAACACAGATTAGCATTCTGTTCAGGTTTCCTATGGAAATGAATGGTGGGTATGAAAGAGACCAGCAAGACTCAATTGTTAAATGAAGTGGAAAGTTAAATGATGATATACTACAGCTATAAATAATTGAAAGGAGTATCGTGTTATTACCAACATGATCCATGAAATTACTCCCTTTGTAAATGCTTGAGTCACGCAAAAAGGAAAGAGTTGCTCTTCCATTATACCAAAATAAACTACATTTCATTAGAGCCCTGAACATTTTCTATATACTATATTTCCTCCCACATCCCAAATATGTTTGTGTGTATGTGTATATGTGCTAGTTTAATAGGAGACTCTGAATTGGCCAGTTACGACTGAAGGTTAGTATGTGCATGTTTTCTGAGATGGGCAGGCTCGCACCTTGCTTTTGCTCCCTATAACCAATAACTGTGTAATTGAAGTAGAAAATGGATGGTCTGACTTCTCTTTTGTTGAATAATTTGTACATCCTTGTTTCTCCATTATGTGAATTGTTATAATAAATGCAGTTAATGGTGCTATATAAAGTAAACATTAATTGAATATGTTGTTCACTTCCTTTGGGCAGTTCTTAAGTCTCACAAGCCTCAGTAATAAACATTCCCTATGAAAGATGACCTCAGTAAGCCATTGCATCCTGCTCCAGAAAGATTTCTTTTCTGTAGACACACTTAATATAGAGGTAACAGAGAATTCTGTGATTTCAGTATTGATTTGGTGTGTAATCCACTTTATCCACGATGTCCAGTCAAGTCATAGATATTATTGATTATTGTGTATTTTGCAATAATGGATGAGTATTGCTGTCATGTATTGAATATATATTGCAATTTACTGATTTTTTTTTTTTTTTTGCTGTGACAGGTTCAGTTTTTCATCAGCTGATTGTGTATTCATTCACCAGTAATTACCAATGTACAGTATTGTTTCTGTGTTTGCTGAAGATATACTGTATCATGTTGCAGAATATGGCCCTTTTTGTCTAAAGGTGGTATATTGGTATATGTGGTATATTGTCTTAATCCCAAGAGGAGTTCAAAACCGGGATAAAGCACTTAGAGGTGGTAATGCCGTCCGCTGCACAACCACCCATATTAGCTGGTGAGGGCTAGAAGACTTTAATAATTAATTTATCTTGCGGCACTTTGTTCAGTTTCTGAACAGAGTAAGCCTTCTTGTAGTTTTTCAGTTAAGGGCTCATGATTAGACTGATACTCGATAGGCTGCCTTAAATAGTCAATCGTATTGCAGTTCATGGAGCACCATGTTTTTAATTGTAAATTCTTTGGCTAATGGTAATATACTTTTTCAAAAAATTAATTTCCAATGGTTCTATTTAGCCACTCCTCAAATGAATGATCTAAGAGGGAAATTAAAATTGCCTGCCTTTTTTCAAGTGGTTTTGAATTACATTGATGGATCCTTTGGCTTAGATATAGCCGAAGGGAAGCGGCGCTACTGCCTAACAATGCCGTGCTGGGGCATTAAACAGTATGCATTTAGTAAAAGACCACTGTCAATGAAGAAATTGAATTCGGTTGTAAGGGAAAAAAATCACTATAAATCTGTGCAGCATGCCAGTTTCTGTTTTTCTAGGATTTAATAAAATTATAGAATGCTTTAGAAATCAGATTACTTGGAATCAGAACGTGATTTCTCAGAAATGTGATCCCATTGTCTCCTTGAGTGGTCTAAACTTTATTTTGTTAGACAAGTGGAACATTGAATTTTTATGAATTATTCAACTTATTTTAGTTTTTTTTTAAGAAGCCTTATATTCCATCATTCTTTTACACTCTTTACTTTTCCCTATTTAAAATATGCATCCTTGCATTTTACAAAACTATACTGACTCTAAATAGGCCATTTTGAAGTGGTCTGATTTCTTAAACCTACTGTAAACTTAAGTTAATTAAAGAATAAAAGTAATGTTTAGGATGTGTGACTACTTTGGGGAAAACCCATGCAGGTTGTGTCTAGAATGGTATTTAAATCCATCCCTCAGTATACATGAGACAGCCGTCACTTGGAAAAACAGTAAATTTGTGCTGTTACTGACTTATTTGTCATGTGTTGTGCACTGTGATGACGATTACAGTTGTGCTTTAAAATACCTGAACAGCAAGGTGAATAGGTAGATGACAGAACTTTTACCCCATTATCTGCAGCTTTACAGGTGTAAAAACTGTTGAAATTTAGGAGTATATCTTTATGAATGGGACGCATTATGGGAAGCAAGAAAGCTTTGTGAGTAAACGATTTTTAAAAATAAGATCAGGTAGTCAAGAGTCATTCAATTTCCTTCCTATGATACTAAATACAAGCAACATCAGAAGTGAATGAATGGCAAGATGCATATTTGTGTGTACTTGGGGTAATTTAGGGTTCTTTTTGAAATAAAACCAAGATCAGAAAAGATGCTGTCAAAGATGGCCAGGATTCTTACCAGGACACCTCTTCGCTGGAAGGATCGGGGGAGCAAGCCTGGTCACAGCGTTACCTCCTCTGGGACGCTATATGGCAGTCCCCATGGGTTGCAGTGATGACTCGGACTCCCGCAGGGCTTCATGGGAGATGGAGATGTCTACAGCCTTGTTGGGATCCGGAGGTGTCGCCAGGGGGCGCTGCAGCTGTTCCTGAGCCTGTGTCGGCAGACTGCCAGAAGTGGTACAGTGAGCACCTGAAACACTTCCGGGTGCCTTATATAAGAGGCCAGTGGACAGTACTCGATGAACCAGAGTCGGGTGGAAGGTGGACGAAGTTTGCTGAGGAGGATTGGAGGAGAAAAGAGAGAAAGAGAAGGAAAAGAGGAATATTGTGCTTGTGCATTGGGACTGTGTTGTGGGAATGGGAAGACATTCTCCACGAGTGAAGAAAAATAAAAACACTCCCCCTATGTGGTTCTGTCACAACGTTTCTTTAAAAAAAATACAGTGCTGCGACGTAATATTTTGTATCTTTCTGTATACATATTCCAAAGTGTTTTTTTGTGTAATGCAAGTAATCTTGTCTTATAATTAAATTATAATTTTAAACATCTTCAACACCCTGGGCTTTAAGTTATATAAAAGTTAATTGGACTTAACAGAATCCTAAAGTTTGCAGGCTGACATTATATATTGGTGTATTGTTGGTACTGGGTTTTGACTTTGTTTCCATATTTTACTTTTTTTAATCTGTTTGATAATTGATTAAGAGCAAGACGGAATCAGAGAGGGCTATGTTAGTCTCCCTGGAAGTTGACTCGTCTTATTTGTATTGAGTCTGTTTGTATTGATGTGTACATGTAGTGTTGTTCTACAGTGTTCCATTAGTCTTTCTAGGCAGCGTATGAGTGCGGGGTACATCTTATGTAAGTGTAACATTTGTACTAGCTATGTGTGAGGAATATTGTCACATGCTTTTTTGAAATCAATGAAGCGTATGTGTAGGTTTCTGTATTTTTTTTGTATGTGTATTGGTGTATCACAGAGTCAATTAAGAGCTATTCATTGCAGCTGATGGGTTTCCTTTTAGTTCTTTAAGTATATAATTTTCTTTGCTTTTGGGATCTCTGGTGTCTTTTGATTTGGGTTTCAGGTATGTGACACCTTCTAATAAAACAGATGTTGTAGTGGATTGTGTATAATGTATGTCAGATTGTCTGCAAATACCGAGTGATGATACTCTTAGTGTATGCCAGACATTGTGAACTCTATCCAAGCCCAGTGCCTTCCAGTTGTGTGTTTTCCTTATTGTTTCTGTGAGGTGTGCTAAGATGATTTGCTTGAAGTGCATTGGGGTTATATTGTCCATGTTTTGTTGCTCCTCCTTGATTCAAGCTGCTGTGCTATTATGCTGAGCCACAATGAACTAGAGAGAGTACCAGTACTGTGTGAGGTTTTCCTGTGTTGGTGTGCCATTGGTTTCAATTGATGTGTTGTTCAGTATGTGTCTGTAGAACAGTTTTTCATTGTTTCAGAATTATGAATTGTGCTGTTTTCAAACTCTGTGTTTTAACAAGTTTTTGATTAAGTCTATTGTTGTGTGTCTATATAGTCATTGTACTGTTCATGTTTCATGTGTGTTTTTATTTTCTTTTTGATATTTGATGAAGTTTATCTTGCAGTTTTCTTGATGTGTTGTTCTTTTTGTCCTGTGTTAATTGGCCTAAGTCACATCTAATGTCCTTGACAACAGGTCTTACCTCCTTTGGTGGTTAGGGGCTTGGGGACCCCTAAACAGCTATAACAGTTTTTGGGTCTGTATGGATTGGCCATTGTAGTAGTCGGTTCTACTTCTACAGCAGTAGCCAAGAGGGACTGTAGGTCACTTTTCAAACTCTGGCCTCTATCAAACTTACAAACATGATCCTTTTTATCCTGGGTGATGACTGAGCCCGTATGAATTTCATATTTTGTTATAACCAGTTTTTTTTTAAAATGTAATATCTCTGCTGGAGAGTTTAGTAGTCTACAGTACCTTTGATACGACCCCTTCTCCTTGACCTTATTGGCATGGGTGACCCTACCAGGAGCATAAAGTTTCTGCCAGCATCACTCAAAAGATCATTACGACAAGCCCTCCTACCACAACAAGTTTGTAGACCTTAGGGGGTTTATTATCATTATTACTATTAACAAAGTGTAATCATATAGTCAAGCAGTTTTGCCAGCTATTCAAGGAGCTGTGGCCAGAAGGTTGTTGGACATAAGTGCTAAGGGAAGCTGTTAAGAAAGAGACCATCCCTGTAATGTTAGCTGGAATTTGCAGATTTGACTGGGAGCCAAAAAGGCAGAAACTACAGCAGCACCCAAAGTGCTGTAGGAGCTCCTAAAGTTAGTGGATACTGACAGTGCCAGAAGAATTGCTTGGGTTTGGGTTCATCTCTGTGGCTGGGATTGCCGCAATGATTAAAAAGCACTGTGGTGGAAAGGTAGCAGGGTGTGCCTTATCTACTCATCTGTTCATGACCTTCATTTTCAACAGTTTTGCAGATTAGCTTTGTTGACAACTTATTAGTATACATGAATGTTGGTGTGTTAATGAATATGTCCTGCACTTCAATTATCCTAAGTTGGTCCTACCGTTTTCCTTAATGCTATCAGAATAAGCTTCAGCAATCCCACAACCCTAAATTGGATTAAGCATGTCAGAAAAAATATATAATGTATGAATGCATAAATGGTTGGTGACGTAAAGGAACTGAATAGAGCTGTACATTATAAATATGTTAATTTCTTATCCAAGAACTGTTTATATGTAACTTTACTTAAATAATAAATATTTTTCAGGTAATAGGAGTTAACTTTTTATTATATATTTTAGAGTAGCATGGAAAAGCAGTGGGTATAATTGCTTCCTAACAGCTCTCCTTGGCTGGGGTGCATCCTGTCCGAACTTTTTGTGGTTTTGTGCATTTCCTCCAGCTAGTTCAGTTTCCTCCCATGGGGAATAATTTGTGTCAAGTAGGTGTGGTTCCTGTCTAGCACTTGTTCTTGCAATGATAGACATGAGAAAAGTGAGTGTTGAAAAAGGATGGATTGAAAGTCATTGAGGGAAGATGGCTTTGAAAGTTGAGAATCCACTGCATGACCGTATTTGTTAAATTATGAAAGATTTAAGTATTCATTATGGGAACATCAGCCATATAGTTTAACATCGAGCAGATTTTTGAACTAAATAAATAAGAAACAACATTGGAAGTTTTGGCAGTTTATATGGGTATCTTGGAATGATTAAGCTACAAATCTTTAAAAGTAGTGTTGCTTTTTTATATATAAATGCCTTATTTAAGTAGTTGCTTTTTCCACCAGCTATTGTAATGGAATAACAATTAGCATGACCATTCATTATTTATGAACCATCAGTAAACCGTCACGTGTGTGCTTCAAAAAATATCTTATTTTATTTGGGCAAACAGTGAACATAAAAAAGAAAGTGCTTTCTTGTCTTGTGTCTCAGCATGGTAAGTGTTATGTGTAAATTTGATTTTAGAAATAAATTTAAAATACCAATTTTAAAAGTGTGCTTTCAACCTATTTTTTGACTAAGCTGTGACTGAATGGGTATATCTGGTTTGAATTAGTTCTTCATCGATTAATATTTAATTGTTGCTTTTGTATGAAGGTTTGCTTCTTTTATGATTTAAAGCATTATGATCTGGGGACAGCATAGCTCTTATTACATATTCAGGTCACATCAGCAGCTACTCCCTGATGTTTTGAGGGATGGATATAATGTTTGAAATATATGTAGTGTAAATTAATTCTTTATTTGTTGTGGTCATTGCTGCATCATATATCACAAAACTGTCATTTGCTTAGCAGAAATAATCAGTTTTTCTGTGTATGAAAAAAGCACTCACATTGCTTTTGTAAGAGCAATGATCCAGAAAAATATTTTTTTTCTTCTTTCAGTTCAGTTTCATGCTGTTTTTTCATTTTAGTACAACAACACTGACAGGAATAAAAATAGATATTGTTTACAGTTCTATAGTTAAATTGGCCTTTTTCCAAAAAATTAGGCAGGAATTTAGGTCAAATACCAAATGGTAGATAACAATTTGATTTTCTCTTATTTATCAAGAGAGAGATGCAATCCTTCACTAAGAATTACAAACTTAAGCAACGTTCCATAAAATTGTCTAATGGGCCCCTGCATTGATACATTTTGAAGAATCTTTTCTGTGTAGCAGATTTCACACGTACTCATGTTAATGCATTTTCATTAATATATAATAATGTATTCTCTCCTAATGAGTCAGGAATCTTTGAGTTGCTTACAATGCTGACAATGCTTAAAGCATTACAGAAATACTTTGGACTCTGAAACTCTGGGCACTTGAGTGTTTATTTTAAATTAAATAATCATGGTCAAGAACCTTATGATCCAAACAAAATCAAAATACAAAACAACATAAAACTGAAAGGTAACAGAGAAGGAAAACCAATAGAATAGAAACAGAAATGTTGAGACTGTGTAAGGATCTAGCACCTGACTTGGCCTCAAATTAGTATATGCAATAATAAACTGAATGCAGTTTGATTAGAGTTTTGCAGACTGACTTAGAAGAGAATCACAGAAGGCCTAAGCTAAGGTGAATAAGCATTCACAGAAAATTTCAAGGTAGGTTTAGAATGTCCTTTTTTATACAAAGGAAGTAGTCTAAAGTGTTGTGAGGTATTTTAGTTGTTGAATTTTGCAGACAGTTCTCTGTTGGGGTTCTAGCAGTATCATTGTACATGTTATTCTATCATAAAGTACTGTAATTTATTCAGAAAAGCCATTGAGGACAAAATTGTAATGAATCAACTAAGTATCATAACAATGTGTGGTTTAAAACAAATGTTCTGCCACAGTAAAAATAGGCAGAAAAAATGTTTGAAATGGACCATTAGATGAAAAAGAAAAAGCATAGTCAAAATAACATGCAAAGGTCAAAAGTACCAAAATAACCAAGCCCAATACATAAACCAAAATAGATAAAAACACATATCTTTGACTCCCTAAAAATGATTTTTTCAGTAGCTCATGCCACAAAAGAGCTTTGTTGTCGAATCTGAAATCTTACACAGTGGTGCACCACCATCATAAACAATCTCCTGAAGATGATGCCAAACAATGCAACTTCAAGGGGTTACATAGTGGCAGCAGAGCTTTGTTGCTAATGACAAAACAAGCACAAAATGTCAACATCCACAGGTATAAGCTGAAAAGGAAAGTGGCAGTGGTAGGCTGGGCAGTATGGCCTAAGAATGAAATCAAAGATATTTTCACACCTACACCTACAATTTTAATTTCTTCCTTTACCATGCCTACTGACTTTAAGTGCTTTGAGCGTCTCGTCAATACTATGGCATAAACAATCAAAACTGTGCATTTCCCAGTCATCTGAAAATTAGCTAAGCTAGGGGGGGCTCTGCCCACTGCTCGCTTCGCTTGCCCACCCCTGTGTGGGCCCTACGTGCTAGCCAGTTCCTGGATCTGCTGCTTGTCACGAATTGTGCTGTGCTTTTGTATAAACACAAATATCAACTCTGTCTTTGATATCTCCGTCTTTCAAAACTATTATCGCTGACAGTTCGTCACATGTTGGTTTGTTATATATGCAAGCGTGATCTTTCGGATTCAAATAGAAATCCAAGAAAACTTCTTTGTCTGTGTTTTTCAGATAAATTTCGTGTAAAGTAAGATACTTTTGGACGTATGGATTTGTACCCATTATTGACTGCAGAATTTCTAATACGTCCGATCGTTTAACTCTTTCGATTCTATGTTGCGTTGCTTCTCCGTGATCATAAATATAAACCTGACTGAATTGTGGTTTCTTTGAAATTAAACTTGTAGTAGCTTTAACTGTTACGGGACCACAGATTCTCATAGTGTATGGTCCTGAATCATGTAAATCTATGTTTTGAGCATTGAATGATGCGAACGTGAACAAATTATTGTAGATTCCGATATTTTGTCTGTAGTGTTTGTGGATTTCACTTTAACCAAATAACAAATCTTTTATTTCTTGCGGAAACGCCTCTTCATTGGGAAGAAACACTACTTTTCCCTGATGGCAACATGAATTAGACGATCTACAAGTCTCTGACTTAAACTTTAAAGCCGACCAATATCTACATACAGTACTTCTGTCATATCACCTATGTCCATATATTCAATCTGTTTTTGCTGTTCCGTTATTTCACAGAGTCATAATTTCCGTTTGTTAGCGCTAATGCGATCTTTACTACCCGTTTTTTGAGACTTTGGAATTTTAGTACTTTCATAATCTCTAACCTGCTCTGCATGTGTATCGCGCCAACATTTTTTAACCTCTTTACGATGTTCTACTTTGTCTTCTATTCTTGGTCTTTTCTTCTTCTGCTGTTTGTCTTTTATTTCCCCCGTTTGGACCTGTTAGGTTTTCAATTCATCTCTTGGCACAAAGTCTCGTCTCGCGGGACTTGAGATATTTTCAGAGAGATAATTTCGTCTCATCTCTCTGAAATAGTCTTGTCTCGTCCAAAGATTTTTTTTATATAATAGAGAGAAATATGTTACATTGGCATTACCTTTCTTTTGATCTTCGCAAGGAACATTCTCTTGCTTTGTTTGCTTGCTATGAGCCTGGGTTTGTGATAGGCATTGACAAAGAATAGGACTGGTTTCTTGGCTCTGAACTTTCACTTGGTTTCTGACTTAAGTTTCATCTCCCAATCCAATTTAGCAAAAAATATACCTGCCTTTTCCTTTAAGGCATAATATATGCAAAAAGGAATTCGACGGTACTCTGTACTCCTGCTTAAGCTACTATTACTATTCTATTACTACTATGACTACTTCTACATTGTACTTCTACTACTGTATTTTCTTTGTACAAAAATATGAAGTTGGGATCCGAAGATGGTAGTTATAGCTGACACTTTAAAATTAGTGGAATTGAAAGGTGCAAAATTTCTGTGTTAGGGGTCAAGCAACCCACTTCTTAAATAAACGGTCAAGATTTATGCCCTGTGCCTCTGTATTAATGGTCACAGAAGAAAACCCTTAGGCTTGACATAATGGAGTCTTAAGACTTGTACTGATCATACATTTGTGCCATTATAAGAAAATGCAGTCAACATTGAGCCATTTTTGGTATGGCACCCTTGCTGTTGGTCTGACCCAAATTATATAATATCTACAATCAAAGGAATTTGAAGCACTTAACCATTTTTACTAAGTTGTGTTGATGCTGATAAGGCTGTGAAACTCTGTCTTTGGAAGTCTGAAATGAGCTGTTTTGTTGTGACAGCATTTAGTACCCCTCTGTTGACGTAACACACTTTTGTTGCTTTGATTTTGCAATTAGGAGCAATTATTATATAACTTGGGGCTAAGGCAGCACTGCTGAGGGGCATAAGTGTACAAAAGTGTGTATATAAGCTTTTTTGTCTCTGTTTGCTCTGTTCTGTGTTGTCGGTCCATAAGGAAATTTGGTATTCAGCTGACAATAAGGTGAGACGGGCCCAGATCCCTTAAGTGTCAAGACCTGTTTAGAGAGGAAAATTGTATTAATTGTATTAATTGAGCTGTAGTCAGTAAAGGCCATCATGTGATGGCATCTTATAGTAATCTTTTAATTTCACATCCCTCCTGAAGGTAGACTAGAGCAATTCAAATTATTCATTATTCACAATTTCCAGCACTTAACAGCCACAGTCATTGGTGCGCATTTTATTTTCTTATTGCCCATTTATATAATACTAGCTTTTATATTGTTTTGCTGTTGAGCTTTACAGTAGATTCAGAAATTATTCAAACTCTGTAAGCTTCTGCATACTTTATTGTGTTGTAGGTTTAATTTTAAATGGATAAATGTTCCATTTTTGCTCCTCAATCTATACTCAATAACTCATCATGACAAAGTTAAAAAACATGTTTTCAGAAAGGTTTGCAAAGTGGTTTACCTTTCACCACGACAATGACCCCAAGTATACAGCCAAGACAGTGCTGGAGTTGCTCTGAGACATGTCTTTAATGTCCTTGAGTGGCACAACCAAAGCCCAGACTTAGACTGCATAAAAAAATCTGTGGAAAGACCTGGAGATGGCAGTTTACTATCACTTCCCATCCGATCTAACGAAATGTTTGTGAATCTGCTAGGAAGAATGGGATAAACTACCCATTCTTATTCGTATTCTTATTCTTATTGAGTGTTGATTACTTGGCAAAAATGGCAAAAGTATCCATTATCCATTCAAAAGTAAAAATACAATGCAGTAAAGTGTGCAGAAAGTGAAGAGGTCTGAATTCTTTCTTCAGCCACTGTAGTCTCTGCCAGTGTGTTTCACTGCTGTAGGTTTGTAAGCCAGGACGCTTCATACATAATTCAGACTATACTGTGCTAGGGGGTATCACTTCACACATGTGGATTTACACCTGTCTTTGATGCCAGTGGGGGTGGACTGTTCAAAATACATGAAATGACTTTGCTTTATAGTAGCTTTGTTTGAGAAAGCTAAAGGAAGGATTATTGCTGAAATTAAAAAAAAAAAAAAAGTTCTTGCTAGACCTGCAAAAAATGATTTGTTACATTAAAATTAGTTATCATGCATCTGCCTGTTACTGTAATCTTAATAAAAAGGATAAGCGGACCTAATTGAGATGAATATCTGTTTATTTTCTTCTCCTATTTTTCAGACTGGTAATGTAGGGAGGCAGAGCCATTCCAAGCACTGATTATCACTAAATGGGAACTTGACCAAATACAATGGGGGACAAAAGAATCCTAATAACTTAGATCAGGCTATTACTCAGTAGCCACTGCATCTTGTTCCACTTCCAGACTGAGAATGAGTTGTTTTGTTCAAAGCTTTGCACACATGCAAGCTAAGAGGCTAAGAAAAGTCAGAACTGCTATTGGTTGAACACCGTTTTCATTGGAGCACCATAACATACTCCTATATATATATGTTGTACATTTTTATGGTAATGCAGTGGTTAGCAGTCATACCTGGTTATGATCTGTGTGAAGTTTGCGTGGTCTCCCTCAGTCTGCATGCAGTAGGTTTTCCACCAGGTACTAAACTTTTTCTCCCTCATCCCCAAAGACAGGCAGGTGAGCTTAGGTTTATTAATGATTATAAATTGGCAAGATGTTAGTGTAGCTGTGTTCCTGAGTGGGCCCTGTGATGGAACCATGGGCTTTTTCCTGTCTTGTGCCAAGTCCTACAGACATTCCTCCAGACCCTGCTTTGGATCAAAAAATTTCACTGTCTAGTTCTAAATTATAAAACTAAGATTAGAGCTGAACTTAAAGTTAAAAAAGAAAAATCACAATTATTGTTGTATGTGTTTACCTTCTTGAAAATTAAATTAAAATCTTAAACCATTTTAGCTTCTATAATTTTCCTTATAAGTATCCAGATTATTATTTATTTACACATAAATTCACAAGGTAAGCATAAGTCTGAGACATGTAGAGTAAACTTAATATTAAACACACATACAGTTAGCTCCATAAGTATTTGGACAGTGACACAGTTTTTTTAATTTTAATAATTTTGGCTCAATACGCCACCACGATGGATTTGAAATGAAGAAATAATTACATGCTTGATGTGTAAGCTTTCAGCATTAATTCAGTGGGTTTAACAAAAATATAGTATGAGAAATTTTTACACATGGTCCCCCCATTTTCAGGGGCTCAGAAGTATTTGGACGTTTGATTGACAAGCTTTTGCATAGCCAGGTGTGAGCAGTTCCTTCATTATTTCATTAACTATTAAGCAGGTTGAAGGTCTGGAGTTGATTCCAAGTGTGGAATTTGCATTTGGAAGCTGCCACAATGAACTCTTAATATGAGGTCCAAAGAGCTGTCCATGCAAGAAAAACAGTCCATCATTAGGCAGAGAATTCAAACACATCTGAGAGACAGCAGAAACACCAGGAGTGGTCAAATCAACCATCTGGTACATTCTTAACGAGAAGGCACACACTGATGAACTCAGCAAACCTGGACAACCATGGAAGACAACTGTGCTGGATGATCGCAGAATTCTTTCCTTGTTGAAGAAAAAACAATTCACGACATTTAGCCAAACCAAGAACACTTTCTCGGAGGTAGGTCTATCATTGCCAAAGTCTACAATTTAAGAGAAGACTTCATGAAAGTAAATACGGAGGGTTTACCACAAGGCACAAAACATTGGTAAACCTCAAGCATAACAAGGACAAATTAGACTTTGACAGAAAATATTTTTAAAAAAGCAGTCCCGTTTTCTACCAGTTTTCTTTGGACAAATGAAATTAAGATCAATATTAACTAGAATGATGGACAGAAAAGAGTATGGAGAAGAGAAGGAATGATCTGCAGCGTACCGCATCATCTGTGAAACATGTTGGAGGCAGTATTATGGCATGGGCATGCATGATTACCAATGGAAGTGGGTCACTGGTGTTATTTGATGATATGACTACAGACAAAAGTAGCAGGGTGATTTCTAAAGTGTACAGGGCTATACTATCTACTCAGATTCAACCAAATGCTGTAGAACTGATTGGACAACTCTTCACAGTACAGGTGGACAATGAGCCAAAACATACTGTGACAGCAAACCAAGTGCTTTTCAAGGGAAATAAGTGGAATATTCTTCAATGACCAAGTCAATCAACTGACCTCAACCAATTTGGACGTGCATTTCACTTGCTGGAAGATAAAACTGAAGGTAGAAAGTTCAACAAACAAGCAGCAACTGAAGACCTAGGCCTAGCAAAGCATCAGTAGGGTGGATACCCAGCACTTGGGTAAGGTCATGTGTTCCAAACTTCAGGCATTCATTGACTGCAAAGGATTCTAACAAAATATTAAAAATGATGATTATATTTATTATTAGGTTAGTTTGTCCAAATCTTTTCTAAATGGCTCATGCAATGTTTTGTTAAATACCTTAAATTAAAACTGCCAGTCTACACTTCAATCACATCTTGATTGCTTCATTTCAAATCCATTGTGGTGGCGCACAGCACCAAAATTATGAAAATGTTATCACTATCCAAATACTTATGGGCCTAACTGTAACACTAAACAGGACTTTATTAATTTCTTTTTAATTTTCAAAACTCATACAAGGATGTGACAGATTTTTTTATATATATTATTTTTTTACATTTCTGCAAAACAGTAAATAGAAGGTTCCTTCTTTACATTAAGCAAAAACAAACTGTTAAAGTCTGCTGAAGCACTGGACATACCTTATCGCCTCCTTCTAGTTATTTTTCCCTAGACTTGTATATTAGTGCTTTCAGCACTACATTTGCATCTCCACACAGTCATGCCATTATTTTTCAGTAAAACAGATGCCACATGACCTTTAAGCACAGAGTAAAAAGTGTCAGGCTGTGCAAACAAGGGAACAGTAATATAGCCGTTTACTCAATGCAGATGCACCTTGACAGAGAGGCACTTAAAATTAGTGAGTAGTGGCAGAAAAAGCTAAAGGGCTAGTTGCCCCATTGTGTTCTGTATAGCCTTATTTTTAGTGTATTATAATTAATTGTAATTTAGTGCACCATGTGTATCGTGAGTTTATAATGTTGTTTAACATTATTGGTGAATGTGATTTTTATTATCTTTAAAATTGTGATAACACATGACTGTTCAAAAGAAAAAATGTTCAAGGCCTAAAATAAATGAATGGATCGTTTATTTAGTCTCTTATAAATACTCATCGAGCATAGTGGACCTCAGTTTAACGGGAATACTCCAATTGGTAAGAGAGTAAATTTCATGATTTTTACTCCATTAAATAATCATTTTTCTTTTGTACATTTACAGATTTTACTAATATTCTGGCCGCAACTGGGGGTTGGGCGCCAAAGGCGCCAGGTGGGCTTGCCCCCCTAGTATATCCATCCATCCATCCATCCATCCATCCATTATCCAACCCGCTATATCCTAACTGCAGGGTCACGGGGGTCTGCTGGAGCAATCCCAGCCAACAGAGGGTGCAAGGCAGGAAACAAACCCCAGGCAGGGTGCTAGCCCACCGCAGGACGCACACACACACACCAAGCACACACTAGGGACAATTTACAATCGCCAATGCACCTAACCTGCATGTCATTGGACTGTTGGAGGAAACCGGAGTGCCCGGAGGAAACCCACGCAGACATGGGGAGAACATGCAAACTCCACGCAGGGAGGACCCGGGAAGTGAACCCAGGTCTCCTTACTGCAAGGCAGCAGCACTACCCACTGGACAGAGACAACTTTTTTCTCATTTTGGTTCTGTACATTACCACAATGAATTTTAAATGAAACAACTCAGATGCAGTTGAAGTGCAGACTTTCAGCTTTAATTCAGTGGGGTGAACAAAACGATTGCATAAAAATGTGAGGCAACAAAAGCATTTTTTGAACACAATCCCTTCATTTCAGGGGCTCAAAAGTAATTGGACAGTTGACTCAAAGGCAATTTCATGGACAGGTGTGGGCAAGTCCGTCGTTACGTCATTATCAATTAAGCAGATAAAAGGCCTGGAGTTGATTTGAGGTGTGGTGCTTGCATGTGGAAGATTTTGCTGTGAACAGACAACATGCAGTCAAAGGAGCTCTCCATGCAGGTGAAAGAAGCCATCCTTCAGCTGCGAAAACAGAAAAAACCCATCCGAGAAATTGCTACAATATTACGAGTGGCAAAATCTACAGTTTGGCACATCCTGAGAAAGAAAGCAAGCACTGGTGAACTCAGCAACGCAAAAAGACCTCAGCGTCCACGGAAGACAACAGTGGTGGATGATCGCAGAATCATTTCCATTGTGAAGAGAAACACCTTCACAACAGCCAACCAAGTGAACAACACTCTCCAGGGGGTAGGCGTATCGATATCCAAGTCTACCATAAAGAGAAGACTGCATGAAAGTAAATACAGAGGGTGCACTGCAAGGTGCAAGCCACTCATAAGCCTCAAGAATACAAAGGCTAGATTGGACTTTGCTAAAGAACATCTAAAAAAGCCAGCACAGTTCTGGAAAAACATTCTTTGGACAGATGAAACCAAGATCAACCTCTATCAGAATGATGGCAAGAAAAAAGAATGGAGACAGCGTGGAACAGCTCATTATCCATAGCATACCACATCATCTGTAAAACACGGTGGAGGCAGTGTGATGGCTTGGGCGTGCATGGCTGCCAGTGGCACTGGGACACTAGTGTTTATTGATGATGTGACACAGGACAGAAGCAGCTGAATGAATTCTGAGGTGTTCAGAGACATACTGTCTGCTCAGATCCAAGTAAATGCAGTCAAACTGATTGGGCGGCGTTTCATGATACAGATATACAATGACCCAAAACATACAGCCAAAGCAACCCAGGAGTTTATTAAAGCAAAGAAGTGGAAAATTCTTGAATGGCCAAGTCAGTCACCTGATCTTAACCCAATTGAGCATGCATTTCACTTGTTGAAGACTAAACTTCAGACAGAAAGGCCTACAAACAAACAGCAACTTAAAGCCGCTGCAGTAAAGGCCTGGCAGAGCATTAAAAAGGAAGAAACCCAGCATCTGGTGATGTCCATGAGTTCAAGACTTCAGGCTGTCATTGCCATCAAAGGGTTTTCAACCAAGTAATAGAAATGAACATTTTATTTCTAGTTATTTAATTTGTCCAATTACTTTTGAGCCCCTGAAATGAAGGGATTGTGTTTAAAAAATGCTTTAGTTGCCTCACATTTTTATGCAATCGTTTTGTTCACCCCACTGAATTAAAGCTGAAAGTCTGCACTTCAACTGCATCTGAGTTGTTTCATTTAAAATTCATTGTGATAATGTACAGAACCAAAATGAGAAAAAAGTTGTCTCTGTCCAAATATTTATGGGCCTAACTGTATATACTGTATATATCTTTCAGTTACTGCTGGGTCAGAGTGGCACAACACAATTTTGCTAGTGCCCATTGCTGTTGATTTTAAATTAGCAGAAAAATCTGCAATTAATTTGGCACATGATGCCTCGGCTGTACATTAATCATGACTGCAGTACACAATGACTTATGATATACCTACTGTCAATAAATTCCAAAATGTAATATGGGGAAGCAGATGCGCTGTGTAAAGACAGTTTTAGGTATTTATTTATTTAGGGGTTCATCTTAACATGTAGTAATTATGTCAAGGCTAACTAAGACAGCCCATATGACAAGAAAACCTGAAATTTTCAAAATGGTCTGCTAAGTCTCATGTATGATAGATGTCTCATTATAAAATTACCAATGTGAAAATCTACAGGCCAGAGTGGGATTATTGCCAGCAGAGAATCTACAAAATTGGACTATGGCTGTAACACAGAGCTACCTATCTTGCTATCCTACTTATCCAGAGCATGGTTGCGGAAAAGCTGAAGTCTTCTCCAGCAATCACAGGGTATAAGGCAGACACATCACATGGACAGGGTGCCAGTCGTTCTCAAAATGAACACACACACACCCACTGCTTTTTGTTCTGAGCCAGCAGCTACACTGCCAATCCAAACCATCATGGAGGAAATGAGAATGCTTTTATTAATTAACATGTGAACCCAGACCAGCTCTTATTAGGACAGATTCAGATTTTTACAATAATGGAATAACATCAGTTGTTGGTAAGGATATATTTTTTAACATATAGCCAATTTCAAGTTTTTTTCAATAATCAGACTGTGAGCAATAGTGATACTGAACCCTTCTGCTAGTGACTCCATCTGTAACTAGTGGTGATGGCAAGAAAGGGGGGTCATGTGAAAAATCTTATGAGTTGCAAGTTCTGCATCTTGGCATGAGTGAGGTGACAAAATAGTCATGAACTGCTAGACAGCTGCATTAAATGTCATGATTAGTGCAGTTAACTGTTGAAGTACATTTAGCTTAATCAAGACCTGTATCATGAATATGTCAATTTGTAAAGTGTTATTCAAGGAAGTAGTAACATAATTGTGATAGATTTTTTCTATCACACACACATGGATTCATATATATATATATATATATATATATATATACATATATATATATATATATACATATATATATATATATATATTTATATAAAATCCATTGTCTGTCTGTCCGCTTTTCATGAGAGAACTACTTAACGGATTTAGATCAGGTTTTTTTTTATAATTTGCTTGAACATTCCAGTTGATTTTGTGACTTCTTTCATTGTGCTAAGTGTCATAGTTTGCTTGTGGTACCGATTTATTTGCGCAAATCTGAGAGACACGCACCGGGCTGAGGGGAAGGGGTGGTAGACGGGGCCCTCCTTACTCACGTGCCAGTCTCTATTCAAGTCCGCATTGATATTGCATTGGTGAGAGAGTTTTAATTCCTCTAATCGCGATGGACATGCCCTTTCAGTTCAAAAGATTACAGTTCTTGTTGAAGCTTTGCTTAGCAGTGTCAATTAACAAGGCCCAGGGACAGACACTCAAGTTAGCAGGGGTTGATCTTAGCTCACCATGGTTCTCGCATGGTCAGCTTTATGTCGCTTTCTCCCAGGTTAGTTCCCCAAGAAACCTATATGTCCTCGCCCCTAATAACAAAACCAAAAATATTGTATAATAAGAGTCCCTTGGATACGAAAGCTATCAATACTCATTCTTCTCAATGGAAATTACATTTTTAAAATTTTTTTATTTATTTTTAAAGTTTGATCTTTTTCACTAGTACACAGGCGGAGCCGCGGGGGACAGCTGGTAGTTAATAAATAAATAGGTAAGGAATGACCCATAATATATATACGATAGACAGTAAAGAAATTGTTTGTTGATGAATGGAAAAAAATGATCTATATAACAGGCAAATAGATTATATGAAAGACACTATATAATAAATAATGAGTGACTAATCATTGACAATATATTTTAGACCATAGATAATACTTTAGTCTAATGAAAGAAACTGATAATAAATATAAAAGGCACAACATTTTATACAGATGCATGGATAAAAAAACAACACAAAACATAAATCTGAGCTGACATAGCTTTCATAATCTTTCTTCTGGAAAAATGGCACACATATGTGAATTACATTTCCCCTTTTCAATACTTGTCTAAGAATTGCCCAAAGAAACCTTATTCATTCTGGACCAGCTATTAAATGCTTTTGTTCTGTTAACCAGTAGAATGGCTAAATCTTTTTGTAGTTTACAAGTTTCTTGGTGTCTGCATACTTATATGTCGGTGGTGCTTGTTGTGTGTGTGTTTGTGTGCGCAGTGGAAGGTTTTTAACTGCTGATAAAGTTAGGTGCCAGCAATTCCAAGTCTAGTAGAAGGACCTTATATTCTATTGAATTTAGCTTTGCCTCTATAATTTGGAAGGAGATACTTATAAAAGCTTTACATGACAACTACTACTAATAATACATTTTACTGGTATAGCATCCTTCCCATGCACAAAGCGCTTAGGTTATAACTTTCAACTTAAGCAACACCAACAGCAACCAGAAATGCATATTATAATACACTAGTCATTTAGCCCATTACAATAACGGGCGCTAGAACAGTAGTGCATAAACATTAGTAGGAACAGTCTGTATTAAATGGCAAGGGACTTTGACCTCATTCTTTTTGTTGGTCGTATTTTTCTTTCTTTCAGCCTTTCTTTTGTTGATGTTTACTTGCTGAGCTGACCGTTCTTCGTGGGCTGCAGCTGTGTATTGTGTGTCTTTAATTTTCTGTGACAGTAATACTGTCTTGTACGTCCGCTGGCTTGTACGTCTGTAATATACCTTTAATTTTCTCTGGCGGTAATACAGGCGTGTGCGTTGGTAATATGCCTTTAATCTCCTCTGACAGTAATACTGGCTTGTATGTGGCTGTAATATGCGTCACTGTATTGTGTGCCTTTAATTTCCTCTCGCAGTAATACTGGTTTGTATTTCCGTAAAACGCCTCTAACTTTCTCTGACAGTAATATCGCGCATTTCACCGTGCCCCGCGCATGCGCACTTCACCAGAAGCCCCGCGCATGCACACTTCACCAGAAGACACACACACACGGACACCTGGACGCATAAAGGGATTTTATTAAAGAGGATTCTATGGCTTTACCATAGCTACTTATTAGCCCATGAACCAAAGCAATGACAGTAAGTCAAAGGCTGATTCTTGTTATCTTAAGGCTATGTCACATTACGTGTCTCTTCCAGCGATTTTCAGTCATGATCTTCATGAACATAATTTTAGTGAGTTAGTTGGCGGTGTGCGGTATATATGTGAAAGCAGTTGCATAATGTGTCATATACCCCACGAATCATTAACTTGTCTGTGACGCAGTCCATCAAAATCAAACAGATTTAATTTTATGTTTAGTCGGAAGGGCGGGTTTATGTACATGAGAGCTGACAACCAATAAATTCTCTTCTGGAAGTACAATGCTTTTAATGTAGTGTAGAGCATTAAGGAACACACATGTGTTTTGGACCACACAAAGAGAAAAGTTTATCTTTCTTATTTTTCTTGTTTTACAAAAAGGAAAAAAAAAAAAGCAGAGATTGCAGCTGCTCTCACGTTAGCAATTTAACCCTTTGTACAGTGCTTACTTCATCAGGCAGCACGCTATTGGCTTCAGGAGAAGGAGCGAGCACAACTGTGCTAGTAGGTCGGCACTCAGCTGGTACTGTAAATGTGATATGGGCAGCAGTTTTCAGTCGTCCAGTGGTCGACAGAGGTCAGCAACTGCTGTTGGCAAATTTGACATACCCCCCAACTAGAAGCCACGTTATGTGACATTAGCTTTACGGGATAGAGCTGATTTTTTTGTCTTGAAATCTTCAGGGCCCACATTTCAGTTTTACACTGATGCACATTGAGAAATGGCATACTTTGGGTTTCTTTATCTAAGTACCTCTCTTAGTTTGTGGGGGCCAGTTGTGCTGCATTTACAGTCGTCGAGGTTTCACGTGGTGACCCTCTCTTGCTAACCATAAAGTAAAGTTGGCTGTGACTTAGTGATCAATTAACATGTTTTCTTCAATGAGATGAATGCCTTACTTTTGCATACGGTATTCCCAGCTCATGCACCTTGCAGTCCTTTGCATGGCTGCTATCAATGTTGCATTTTAACTAAGGTTTAGGAGTTAAAAGTCAATATTCCCCTTACTCCATGAAAAGCTTCAAGCCTTTGCTGTGAGCCACCCTCCAGGCAATAGGCAGTCTGCTTTGGAGAACAGAAGCTGAATGCAGTCTTAGCTGATGCAGAGAGAGCAGAGACCTAATGCTGACACTGGATTATGAAGGATGGGTTGGACATTCGGTAAATGGACTCTGTTGTTTTTACATAGTTCCAACTTTTGATTGACAATTAGTGAAAAGATCTGTCTATCATAGTTTGTGTAGTTTAGTTATGATCACACATCTCACTGATTTTGACATCTTAGTGTCTGAGGTATACTTTTAAGAGCATCATTTGATTGTAATTGATAAAATCTTGTCAAACAGAGAGATCGAGATGCTGCATACCAGACCAAAGCCCACTCACTTCCATGGAGAAACTCTTCCTTTACTTTACAAAGGAGTTTACTTTTGGCTGATGTGGGGGTTTGATG